>NC_092465.1:17500-317500 GCF_047495875.1 Pithys albifrons albifrons | reverse complement strand
CAAAGGGATAAATTTCAACAACCCGGCCCAGCGCTGCAGCTGCTTGTTTGTCTTCACAAGGCCGGGACACGCACAAAGCCGCGCGCGGCGGGCCCCGCAGCGAGCCGGGAGCGCGGAGCGGCCCCTGCTCCGGCCCCGCACCCGCACCATGCCCCGCACCGGCGCGAGGGAGGGAGGGAGGGAGGAGGCGCGGAGAGGTGCGCACGGCCCGCCGGCTGCGCGGGGGCTGAGCGGGGCCGGGTGGGCAACGCGTGCTCCCTCCGGCCGCGGCCCCGCCGAGCGCCCCGCACCGCTCCGCGCCCGCTCAACGCCGGGCCGGCCCGACAGCGCCGGCCGCGGGGAGTGGAGCGCCCGCACCGCTCCGCGCCACACAAAAGGCCGCCCGGTGCCGCGGCAGCCGCCCCGGAGCCTGCGGGCGGCCGAGGCAAAGCCGTGCGGCCACGAGTAAAGTTTAGAATCGCTCGGGACGTGGCCGTCGCGCGCACACACACCCCGGCCCGGCCCGGCCCGGCCCAGCCCTTCCCCGGGACTCGCCCTCCCGCCAACCCCCGCCCGCAGCCTGCCCGGGCCGGGCCCCGCGCTCGGCCCTCACAACAAAGGGGCGATCGCACCGCAGGGACGCGGCGGGCGCTGCCGGCCTCGGGCTCGGGCTCGGGCTCGGACCCCGGCGCAGCAGGACACGGCCCGCGGCTCACGCACCGCGGCTCACCTGGGCGAGGCTGCGCCGCTCCCTCCGTGTCTCGCTCTCCCGGTGGGGTCCGGTGCGGTGCGGGCGGCGCGCGCCGGGCCGGCCCTTCCCGGCGCTCCCCGGAGCCGCGCGCGGGGGCGCGCGCAGGGGGCGGGGGCGCGCGCAGGGGGCGGGGGCGCGCGCAGGGGGCGGGGGCGCGCGCAGGGGGCGGGGGGCGCGCGCAGGGGGCGGGGGCGCGCGGGGCTGCCCCGAGCCCGCGGGCCCGGCGGGGGTCGGGGGGCCCGTGACGTCACCGCGCGCTCCCGCAGTGCCGCGGACGGCGCGACCCTCCCTCGGTGCCGGGCACGGGCAGGGCGGGCACGGACAGGGCAGGGCAGAGCAGGGTGGGCACGGGCAGGGCAGGGCGGGCACGGGCAGGGCAGGGCAGGGCAGGGTGGGCACGGGCAGGGCAGGGCGGGCAGGGCAGGGCGGGCAGGGCAGGGTGGGCACGGGCAGGGCAGGGTGGGCACAGGCAGAGCAGGGCACGGGCAGGGTAGGCACGGGCAGAGCTGGGCAGGGCAGGGTGGGCACAGGCAGAGCAGGGCAGGGCAGGGTAGGCACGGGCAGAGCAGGGTGGGCACGGGCAGAGCAGGGCAGGGCAGGGTGGGCACGGGCAGGGCGGGCAGGGCAGGGTGGGCACGGGCAGGGCAGGGTAGGCACGGGCAGGGCAGGGCAGGGCAGGGTAGGCACGGGCAGGGTAGGGCGGGCACGGGCAGAGCAGGGCAGGGCAGGGTAGGCACGGGCAGAGCAGGGTGGGCACGGGCAGAGCAGGGCAGGGCAGGGTAGGCACGGGCAGAGCAGGGTGGGCACGGGCAGAGCAGGGCAGGGCAGGGTGGGTCGCGCACGGCCCGCCGCCCCCAGCCACCAGTGTCGGCCGGCGCTGGGCACTGCTTAGCACTGAATTTATTGGACGGGGGGACACTCAGTTTGCCCATCCTAAGCACCCACATTGATTCCCACACCACAGTAAGTTTAAGTAAGAGAAAAAATAACACAGCAACTAGGAATCTGTGGTACAAACAACTGCCATCTGCTAAAAAGATAAAAGGGGGAGCCATATCTGAAAGAGGAGACATTTTAAGGGCACGAGAGATCATGGAAGCGGCGTCCGGCCTTTGAGCTCCCGAAGCACTCGGCAAGTTCAAGTGAAACAGTTAACAAGGGGGGCGGAATTAAGTTAAACTTAAGGAGAGGTATTAACATTCACCAGCTATTGACACAAGAATTAAAAATTAAAATAAAAATACAGCTTTTCAGTACCAATGTCCCTGCCTTGCCCGAACCAACCCACCCATGCTATTTGCAGAGCAGAAACAGCTGCTTCGCTCACACCACACACAGGAGCTCCCTTGGTTTGTCCTCCCGCACCGACCCCTCACACCACGCGGGAGCCTCTTTGGGTTTTCCTTTCTTTTGCACGGTCTCAGACTCAGACAGGGTTGAAGTCCACGGCAACAGCCAAAGCTCTGCTCTCCACAAACAAGAACGCTGCAAACTTGTACCACTTGTATCACACTGCAAAATCCAAGGGATTTCAGTACGAGTGAGTGAAAACATACTTGTAGAATTCAAGAATATGTACAGCCTGTTAACCTTGGTAAATGTACAGATCAGCATTTGAAAAATCAGCAATATTTCTAAATAAAGCTGATCTCTCCATGAAGAAATATGTGTATGTAGAAAAGATGCATTGTTTTCTGTTTCCTCTTCGGCCACTGGCTGCGATTTTAATTGTGCTGGAGGATCTTCATTAGTATTAACACATGGGGAGATTTCACAAAGCTGCTTCATTAGGGGGAAAAAAAGGCCTGGCAGACGAGGTCTCTTTGCATGCAATGAGAATGTCAGCCTTACCTCGGTCATTTGTAACATAATAAGTGCAAGCACAATGATTGCAATGCAGGAGCTTTGGGGGAAGGGCAAAAATGCTGCCTAATACAGACCTGAGAAAAGAAAGCCCCTCATTACACAGGAAAATATATGCTAAAAATTAGTGATGTCTCGTGAGATTCATGCTAAGAACATTAACATGCTGATATGTTTTTAATTATTATTTTTGTACTAGGTTGTTTCTTTCCCAGGATTCACATCCAGCTGCAAAGGTTTGCTAGCTCTTATTGATTTTTTTTGTCCACCACATTCCCAGAATACAGATTTTAATCATTTCCCTACACCACACTCAGTAATTTCATTAAAAAATGGAAGCTTCCATCCCCAGAAAGGCATTTAATTTCAATGACACACAATTTCTTTCAGCAGCAAACTGTCTCAACAGTAAAAGCTGGCCTAAGGTTCAAATGCATAATTTAGTCTCAAGTTCTCCATGCTCTGCATTCCTTTGAAGCTATAATTTGACTAACTGCCTAATAACTGTAATAAGGACAATGATTTCCTTATAATATGTTATTAACCCACATTTAATTAACTCAGAGGCCAAGCTCTGTACATGTTTGATTGGGTCAGTACCTCTCTAGCCTCAAAATTTACTAATAATGGTCTTAAAGAAAGATTGTGGGATAAGAATGGGTACAATAAATAGCTGCTTTGCTCAGAATACTATGCATCAAAAACTCATGCATTTTCCAGTACAACAACACTGTCACTCAGGAGATAACAGAATTTTATATAAGGGGAAACAAAACATGGATTTAGGTAATTCCCCATCAAGTGTATTGGCCGTTTTGTAAATATTTAATATTACCACTTGTAACACTTTAAAAAATTCTAATATTTATTATTAATACGACCTCTAAATAAGCATTCTAGGTATATCTGTTTGTTGATAATAAGACAAAGTAGAGTATGTTGTGAATAAAAACGTGTGTATGTTCAGGGAATGTTAAGTAATCTTAGTTTTCTGTAATGCTCAGCAAACAGAATCTAATCAACGTGAACACAGAACCACAGCTCCAAACACATGCTCCTCTTCACAGAGTTCAATCAATTATCCAAATTTACACCTCTGGGATATATTTGACATCAAAATATGAGAAAATCTTTCTGGGTTCACTGAATATTAGTTTGGTCTTCAGTCAACAATTTACTATCATTTTAGGTAAGTACATTGTATTTTATAGTCTACACGAAAATAAGTTTAAAAAGCTACAGTTTTTTCACTGGTCACAAACAAATCAGTTCTAGTACTGCAAAACTTACAAAGGTTTTAAAAATGTATTATCAATTCTTATATACTTATTCAACAGAAACTGTTGTCAGTGGATGCTACTGATGCATTTGAAGTGATTAACTATTAGATCAGAAGAGTTCTTAGCTTTCAAATTTGGCTGTTCTCCCCAGGCAATATTAAAGCTGTAATTCTCAGTTTTAAAAATGCAAATTCAAACTGCAGCACATATACTACAAAACCAGGATTCTTTTTTCTTTTGCTTTCTTTTCATGATGAATTAATTCCAAATACAGTTGTTTTCAAGCTTCCAGTGTAAATGACATTAAAAAAAATGCAACATGCCAGAGTTTTGTAGTTCCCTCAGTTCCCTGCCATTAATATTTTTTAAGTAGTTGCACACACCAATGCATTCATAATCTTGAGTGCTGAATTGGGAGAAAACAGAATAAGGCCCATATTTACAGACGTGTAACCTCCCATTTGAATAATTACACTGATGCCACTACAGCCATTTGTGTATCGTGCAGAAATGGCTGGAAGGTCAACCCCACAATTCCTGTGGGACTCCGTAGGTGGGGTTGGGTGTGATGGTCTCCCCAAACACACGGGCAGTTCAGGGAGTCCTCCACGTCTGCCCACAGGTTTGCTGCTCAGCTTTATAGCCCTTTCTTCCTTCAGCTGTTTGTGGGACTACACTAAAGGTAAAACTCATACAAACAGTTCCAAAATTTGATCTTCTAACATGGTCTGTTCTAGGCAGAGCTTCTTATCCACCTAAACGAACAGAAAGTTTTTGGAAGCATTTAAAAAGGCTATGCAGTATTCACTAGGACTAGAAAGCATACCACATATTAACAGGTGTCTTGGTGTACTTTTGGCAGAATATGCATTTTATTATTAGGAAATATATTAAAACAGGTTTGACACACAGTAAGGGCCAGCACGAAGTGACCATCATTTGAAAATAACAAAATTTTTGCAAGGCTAGTTGGACTAGTCCTTCCCCTGATGAAGGGTAGAAGCAATTAGCATTTAATGCATGTTATTAATAAAAAATTAAAAGGTTGATTTTCATTAAAACTATCATTCAAGTGCAATATATCAATTGTGATATGCAATCTGTTTTTTAAAACCCTACCTTTTAAAATATTGCATAGCCTTTTTGCTGAATTTACTCTGTGTTTAGGAGGTTTATTGTCATCACAGAGACTTGTTGGCATTGCAGAGGTTGTGTGCTGCTCTCTGACAGCTCTTTATACGATCTCACATGTCTGAGTGCTCCTGGCTTTCTTATACCACCCTGGAGTGGTCAAATGAGGATCTACTTCACTAGAGAGAACGAGGCTCGAGCTCCAAAAGGCCAAGAGATCTGTAAAAGCGCAAGAAAGGTTATACAAAGTATAAAACAAATGTGATAGCTTTGACTGGATCATGTGTTCACCACTGAGTTGCTTTCATTAAGAGATGATGTGTAATTTTTTGAAAATCAGTACATAGGCAACTTTTCTTCTAAAGCTTCGCAAAGGTGCTGAGCTAAATGAATCACCAGAACAGACATAACTGGTCTGCAAAAAATAGGGATTTGAAGGGCCAAAATAAGAACTTCTGAAGGATGGGGAAAGAATCCAGATTGCAACTTCACATAGACTGTAAAAGCCTAGAAATCTTCCCTAAGGAGCTTCTGCATCAGCCTGTGTTACAGACAATGTCCCAAATACACTTAATAGAAAGGGTACTCTTTTTAACACACATCTCACTGTGAAAGAACCAAAATTAGCTACAAGTTATTTCCCTTCACTCCTCAGTTGGTACAGGATACTTCTGCTCATCTTAAAAGCTGGAGAAATCTCTGATTTGTTCTGCCAATCCCATTTTAGCAGTGTCTCGTCCTCCAGCCTTGCCTGCTATAGCTCCTCCATCATCTCTTTCATATCTGTGAACAAAAATAGTATTTTTGTTAACCAAATTAATATCTAAAAGTGAGAAATGTCAGTGCAATCCAAGCAACAAAAATATTAACCCTTTGAAAGTAGAGAGATAAAAACATGTCCTTCACCAGGGCCCCTCTGCACTTGTATTCCCATCCCATTTTAGTCAAAGCACCGAGCTCTGCCTGGTACTCGGGGCCAATGTTTGATGGTAAGTATTGGAGACTTCCAAGTGCCACTTGTTTGGGACCTGTATCTGGGATGTTATGTTTACCCTTGAAATGAATGAAAAACAAGTTCACTTCTAATTTTTCAGTTGAGTAATAAAATACTTTACATTAGAAAAGACTTAGGTTATCTTTTTTCTATTTGACTAGTAAAGCACCAGCATCACCACCAGCAATGGTAGCAAATCAGGTGCTGAAAATCTTTTATTACCACCACAACTGCTTACATTGTTCTATCAAAATCTGCAAAATAAAGTGACCAAACAGATACACAACAACAGAAGAATCAGGGGTTACTTCTATATAATTTTTTCCCTTAAGTGTTTCATAATAAGTATGCCAGGGAAATATTAACTTGCAAATTCAGTTATTTTTTATCTTCTTCCAAAAAATGAATGCTTTTTGCTGTTTAGGTGTATTTGGCCTAAAGTCTACAAAATACCTCACATAACAGCTGGCTTAATTTTCTTATGTCTATGAAAGTGTCTTTTTTCTGGACCAATATTAAAACTAGTTTCCTCTGATCATAGGATGTAGGGGAAGCTGTTTCTTATTGCTCCTTTAACCACAAGGATTCAAAAATGCCCACTTCAAAACTTAGTGTGGATCTGTAATTACACCCACAAATGAAAAGAAATTCCTTCAGAGTGGAGCACAACAGCTGTTACAGAGCAGACAAGACTCCACAACAGTTCAGGACAGGAAATGATGGCATCTCTAATTAAACTATACCCAAGCAGGAAATAACCTTATGTAATTAGCCAACTGGAACCTGCCCAGGTCACAGGGATTAAAAACCCTTGCGAAAATTTCATCACACTCTCAGGTAATTGTCCGTGAACTTAATTGAAAAGCACAGCATATTACTCCTGCATATATAATGCAGTATGCACCAAAAGAAGCTATGGCAAATTATTTTATCTATATATATTTTCAAGTTACACTTAGGCTATTGAAGATGTTACGTTTAGTGTAGTTAAAATAATTTTATCCATAAAATGTCATGCAGTTGGCTTCCTTTAAAGCCATTTAAAATTTATGCATATTGTCTAGCTGATTTTTATATATTAAAGCAGAATAATGCAAAACACTGATACTGTGACACAATAGAGATTTTTTGGTTTGGTGAGCGGTAGGGTTTAGCTTTTTTTTTTTAAGAGACACATGCTGTCCAAGTTTTATTTGATTGAGATCTCTGGTGCCTGTAAAACCTATAGTTTTGAGGCAGAAACTGTCCTTACTTACAAGTTCAGATTCTTCAGCTTCTAGCTCTTCTCCTAGTCTTTATTCTCTTAGTCCTTATTGTGTTTGCAAATAATGCTGCCAGAGACATTATAAACACACTTCTGTATTTCAGGAACTTGGTGCTGCACCCATGAAACAGAAGAAACGTAAAACAGACCAAGGATTACTGCAGGAAAGCTCAGCTGGAAGAGAAGTGCTCTGACAGTTCTCCTCTGCCACTGGACAATTACAACAAAACCACTAAGTGGCGTTCATGGGTCTAATGTCCTAGAATGGCCTTAGCACAACAGAATCAACCAACTCCTGTATCTCGTTTCCCCCATATCACAAATGCTATTCTAGATGAGAGCTGGATTGAAAGGCAAATTAAACAAAGGCCCTTAACAATTACATTCGCTTGTTCTTCATTGTCTCACAAACAGTAACCTTTAAATTTGAAATCTGTTAAGGAGTATGTCCTTTATATGGGTAAGGATGGAGGGAGACAGAACTAAGAGCTTGGGATTCAAAATCCTACTAAGCTCCACCTTCCAAATTCTAGGAAAAAGCTTTTTAGGAAGAATTTTGTACCAGAATTAATTGCATATGTTGGTAAAGAAACACACATTCTATAAACTGATTTTTTTCTAGGAATTTATAGTAGTAGGGTTTGTCAAAGAGTTCTAAACAATCTTCCTGAATGCAATACTATTGCCATTTTTAAAAAATACATTTATCCTATCTCCATGCCTTCAGAAACTCTTGCTAATCTGTTATTTCTTAATCTGAGCATATTTTCTGCATCATCAGTTTGATTTCACATCTATTTGCACTATATAAGCCCCTCAGAACATCATCACCATGCACAGCACAACATAACTCAAATAAAGACCAGGCGTCTCTCAGGACTGCAGAGTGCTGAACTACAGATCTAGAGATCATTATTATTGCAGCCATCAAAGCTCGAGGATTTTTTAAAAGTCTTTCTGAAAACACTGAAATGTGTAGTATGAAAATTTTATCCTGTTTTGTAAATCAAATAACTAACATTTCTTGACACAAGAAGGGCCTTTTCCATCCCAGTGAAAATTTCAAACACCCTATGTTTATTGTTATGTATTTGGGGATGTCTTGTGAACAAAAAGTAACAAAAAACTGCTTCCTGTAACTAGAAAGTTGACATATGTGTATTGATAAGTCAAAACTTGCAGAGTCTTAGCCTTGCTTTTCCCTTCTTCCCTCCCCCCAGATTATACTAACTTCCTATGTTGAAATTTAAAACTGCATCAATTCATTCCTATGCCCTACAGAGTTCTGTGACAAAGCTTTCCCTAAAGCACTTGCTGACATGGTAAAACAACTAATTTGTGGTTCTGTGAAAGCTTATAAAAATTATCAGAAGTGGGAAAGTGGTATCGTATTTGAACTTTTTATGACTATAATAGGTAGTACCCTCAAATTAAGCATGTCATTCCAAATTTTAGCTTCTAAAACACTAGTTTTCTGGTCACATTTTTATCACAGAAATCAGTAAATGTTCCTTTGAAGCTTCTTGTGCCAATATGTTTTAACCTAAACAGAGAAATATTACAAAAACCAAACCCCACAAAAAGCCACATGCCAAATGTCTAGTCTTGAGTTTCAACATTAACTCGTGCTCAGCAGATATAAATACAGCTGCATGACCAATAATACAAAAGATTGCATGCATTCCTGAAATGCAAGAATCAGAAATAACTGCAGTGCTTTCCCCAGTATTTTTAACAGGCCATATATACTAAATTCCATCTCCTTTCCTATGGTTCTTTAGGAGCTTAGGAAAACCTTTAAGCAGCCTTTAAAAAAAAGGCAAGGCAGAGTGAACAAGAAGGAGGCCCTGAACTGAGCAGCCCCTGCTTTCTGGAGTTTGTGTTCCACTGCCAGGTCAGGCTGGAGTGACTGAGGTGCCTCCATCCAAGTTCCATTTTGGTTATTAAACTTTATCTCTGCCTGAAGTTGGGTTTGCTTGTACAGGATCAACTGCAAGTGGCCTCATGCTCAGCTGGAGCAGTTTATTGCACGATTCAGTTTTCTCATCTGCGTCATTGACAAGGATTCTTCTTTTCCAGATGAGTAGGTGTACTTGCTTCTTAAAAGGCTGTGTTAGTCAAAGCACTCTGAAAACCCAGAGTAGGCATATCTGTGTTAACCTTTTCTCACTGTTGGGCATAGCTCTAGCATGGAAATCTACAGTAAAGTACTGCAAGTAATGGCAGAAACTGTTCTTAATCTTCTATTAACAGTATCTGAACAAGAGGCTAGGAAAGCATTTTTAAACACTTTGGGGCAAATGTATAAGATTCAACTTGAAAAGAGACATGTATTTGGGTGTAGCTGCAGTCTGGACTATAAAGACAAGAACCCTAAGCTTTAACACAGTCACTGTAAAAGTAATAATAATCTCTCTGGACTAATCATGAGTTCAAGTCTTCAATTGTACAGGAAAATGAAATCAGCCAGGTTTGGATCTTTTTCTCTCATTACATACAGAAGGAGAGGAAGAATTCTTCCGATGAGATACCAATGTGGAAGTTGAATGCAGAGTTCTAAGGACAAAGAATTATAAAAAAGGCTTGATCTCACTAGACCTACTATCTGCTGTTCTTTCTTTCCTTCCTTCTTCCCTCTTCCCTTTTTCTTTCCTTCCTTCTTTCCTTCCTTTCTTCCTGCCTTGCTTTTTCTTTTTTCTTTCTTTCTTTCTTTCTTTCTTTCTTTCTTTCTTTCTTTCTTTCTTTCTTTCTTTCTTTCTTTCTTTCTTTCTTTCTTTCTTTCTTTCTTTCTTTCTTTCTTTCTTTCTTTCTTTCTTTCTTTCTTTTTCTTTCTTTCTTTCTTTCTTTCTTTTCTTTCTTTCTTTTCTTTCCTTTTCTCTCTCTCTTTTTTCTCTCTTTCTTTCCTTCTTTTCTCTCTTTCTCTCTTTCTTTCTTTGTCTCTTTCTTTCTCTCCTTCTCTCCTTCTTTCCTTCTTTCACTTTGCCTTGCCTTGCCTTACCTTGCCCTGCTCCTTTATCTTACTAAGTGACAATAGTGCAGAGGCTACATGATACCTCTCAAACAAAACACATTCTAAATTTAATTGTGCCAAGTGTAATTGCAGGAATATAAACACATTAGCATAAGAATATTTTAATTCTGCACAATAAATAGAAGTAGGCTGAATCACATTTTTAAAAATTTACAATATAAGCTTTCTTTTTATCAGATCTTTATTTTGCTCTCTGGATCTATATTCTAATCCAGGGGTTTAACTTCACAAATAAGCAATAATCCATAATTCAAATCACTTTCTTCACATATAAATATTTTTGTACTGGATCTACATTATTTAAACTCAAGACAGTATTACTTGCTCAGCAATATGCTAAACTGTTGTTATAGCCTGAACTAATAAGGCAGATGGATTTGAAGATGAAGTAGGAGACAGGTAAAAAATCCATGACTGATTTCAAAGCTGACCAATGTTTCACTGACTGAAACTCAGAAGGCATAAAGTAACATCAATCATGATTGTAGTGGGATAGAAAGTCTGCAATATATTATAAAAAGAATCTTTAACATTAATAATGACACATAAACAACCAAGCCTAGTGGTTTTCCAGGATACATGCCTTATTGGCAAGGAATACAAAGAAAAGCAGTAAATTTATTAGAAGATACAGATCAATGGATATTTTTGAAAATTAAATAGGTTTACTTATCCCCAGAATACACACTCAGCCATTTCAGTGACATAATGTGACCTTGTCCTTGTCACATTACATTCAAAAAGTTGCACAGATTAAAATATAAAGCAGCATAATGTCTTGCAACAAAGCAATTTCTCAAAAGGTATTTAAAAACAATTGGAGAGTATTCGGATTCAGGGGTGGTACAGTTAGTCTTGCAAGGTGGTCTTGCCCCTCTTCGTGCATCACTTGGAAACAGTTAATCTATAAGAATTCGATTCTAAAATTGCTTCAATGTATAACTTTCCAGAGCAAGATCTACTCGTGTGAACAGTTTTCCTCACAAGGAAAAGAAGAAATAGCATCGTGGAATACATCAAACTCAGATTTTACTGCAGTGCAAGGTTTCTAATTCTGATTTCACCAGTCAGTGTTACGTGTCAACTGGTGCTAATCAACATTTACAACAAAGGGAAAAGAAACGCTGCTGCATCAGTGAGGACAACGGGTCCTGAGACAGAACGAGGGAAACAACCCACACGATACTATGTGGTTACACAATACAGCCATTGAGCCTGGAGTATATTTTAGAAACCTTTTTCTACCTACACATGGGATTCGGTATTTTAAAGTAAATAAAATACCGTGAAAGCCTTTTTTCTGTTTTGTTGGTGTACTACTGCTTTCTTTATTTCCTGGGCATGACATTTTGGCAGTGTATCGTTTCAGTGAGATCTGAAATCTGATAAACGCCGCCCTCCCTCCCCTGGATTGCTTCCAGCCCCACCTGCCGGTTTGAAACTCAGCATTTCCATCGAGTTCTGTAGTTTGGCTCTGTATTTGGTTCTGCCTTAATTCTTATTTCCGTGCTTGAAAAGTGAGGTAAAAACGAAATGCGTTTTATGTATCCAGGCTTTGCAGCACCTCTGTCACAGCAATAGTTATTTACAGATATTTAGCACTTCTCAAGAGTCCAAGTGTTGAATACGCGGAGCCAAGAAGCCCCCGCGGGACTGAGCGTCCCCTCGTGGGTCGCGCCGGAGCAACCGCGTCCCGGCACAGCGCGGACTGCGCTGCTCACTGAGTGATCACCGATTGATCACTGATTACTGATTGACCACCGATCACTGCTCACTGCGGCACAGCTGCGGTCCCGGCACAGCGCGGACTGCGCTGCTCACTGAGTGATCACTGATTGATCACTGATTACTGATTGACCACCGATCACTGCTCACTGCGGCACAGCTGCGGTCCCGGCACAGCGCGGACTGCGCTGCTCACTGAGTGATCACCGATTGATCACTGATTACTGATTGACCACCGATCACTGCTCACTGCGGCACAGCTGCGGTCCCGGCACAGCGCGGACTGCGCTGCTCACTGAGTGATCACCGATTGATCACTGATTACTGATTGACCACCGATCACTGCTCACTGCGGCACAGCTGCGGTCCCGGCACAGCGCGGAGCGCGGACTGCGCTGACCGCTGCTCACCGATCGCTGCTCACCGACCGCTGCTCACCGATCGCTGCTCACAGGCTCTATCGAGGCAGGAGCAGCCGAGCTGGGCACGGGCTGGGATGTCCATCGAGGCAGGAGCAGCCGAGGGCTCCAGGCCCGTCTGGGTTGGAGGGAAGGCAGCTGAGGGGCGGCCTCTGGACTCTTACTGGTTTCTGAGGAGGGGACATGCAGAGACAGGTGCTGAGCTCTTCTCCCTTGGGTCACCTGGGAATGCGTCAAAGCTGCACCAGGAGAGGGTCAGACTAGGCAGGAGGGAACGTTTCTTTACCCAGAGGGTGGTGAAACACTGGAATAGGTTTCCTAGGGAGCCGATGCCCTGAGCCTGTCAATGTTGAAGAGGCATCTGAACAATGACCTTAATAACAAACTTTCACGTAAGGGTCAGCTCTTAAGAGGTCAGGCAGTTGAACTAGATGATTGCAGTAAGTTCCTTCCAGCTGACATAGTCCATTCCATTTTAAACGTTTTGGCTGTGTTAACTGCACAATACCCTTGTTTTAAAAATCCATCCTGTTTTGTTGTTGTTATTGTTGTTGATCATAAATAAATTAGATGACTATTATTTAGAATTATGATTTGAGGCACTTAATACAAAAAAACTATGTACACTTGAATAAAGGAAATGAAATTGCTTTCCAGTTTTGTGTAGGTCTCACTGGCAATGAGAAATGCAGAATACATTATACAAGCAGCCTGACTGTAGACTTCTCAATCTTGGCAAGAAAAAAAAATTACTGTAGTTAGTCCAGTAGAGTGACATGATCTCAAGGTAATCACCAAGTAAAAACAAGGCTACATTTCCAAATCAGTCAATACAGTTATATCCCAAAATTATTTCCAGAGAAAACCAGCATGTTTTCAATAAATTATAAAACAGAGTTTTTAACATGTATCAGTGGTGTCCAAGCTCAAGTTCCTATTGCAAATGTAGGAAGACAATGCTGCTACAGCCAGTGTTTCTGAATCAATACCATTTCATTTTTTTTTGCTTCTCTTGATCCCTAGCAATACAAGTATTTATTAATATGCTCACCTTTATGGTTTGTGAGAAGATCCATAAACCCCACAGCATATCAGGGCAGCTGCTTGGTAATAAGGCTGGAGATCTAAGAAAGAATGTCACAGGCTGTCTTATAGAGGATGTCAGTAATCCAGTAAAGCAGAAGTTTAATATTGTCATTTGCATATACAAAGCTTATTTATTGAAGTCTGCAGAACCACTTCCAATATATCAATAACCACACCACTGGCAAATACAAGATGCAGTATTAGTTGTCACTAGAATCTGAAGAGCATGGTAAGGTGTTAGTGTCTGCACAGGTGTCCTGGTTTCAGCTGGGACAAAGTTCATTTTCATCCCAGTAGATGGTCCAGTGCTGTGTTTTGAATTCCATCTGAGAATAGTGTTGCTAACACACTAATATTTTGATAGTTGCTCAGCAGTGCTCACCCTGTGTCAAGGATTTTTCAGTCTTCCATGCTCTGCCAGCGAGGAAGTGAACAAGAAGGTGGGAAAGAGCATGGCCAGGACAGCTGAGCTGGGCTGAGCAAAGGGGGGACTGCACAGCACGGAGCATCACAGAGCACGATGGGACAGGTTAATGTGGATGAACTGCAGCCTCTGGGAATGGTTATGACTAAAAATTAACTTTACAGGGTCTAAGTATGAACTCATAAGAAAGAAATCCAGCAATGAAGGGGAAACTTCCTAGAAAAAATGGCATTTTATCCTTTCCCTACCAGTCAGCTGATGCAAGACAAATACTAATCTGCAGTTCTTTTCCACCAGTTGTCTGTGTCTGAACTTCAAACCCCTTTGTATTGCAGGTCTTTGTTAGGAGCAGTAAATTCCTCTCTGTTGCCAAGAAAACCTTGTTTTGCCATTTCTTCCTTGCCCATGCCTCCTGTGATAAAAGAGGTTACAATAGTGCAAACAAACTGCATTTAACAACAGCTTAAATTCCACGTTTTGTTTAGCATAGCATTCACACAGAAGTCTTCTAAAGAGGCTCTACCAGCTGCTATTCAGAGCTGCTTCCATTGTAAGACTACTTTCTGCCACATTTCATTGTTTTATAAGTAAAATGTTACTGGTTGTATTTTTAGAAATTCTTTATTCTTTACATCTTTAATGAGAAGTGAACATGCTAATAGTCTACCATGCATTTTCTTTCTGACTTTCTGCCAAGTGCAGCTACATCGTCAGTCAAAACAGTAAAGGTTTTTATTTTAACAATAATTGGAATAATGGTTTGGAAAATGTGATTGTTTCACTATCATTTTAGTTCCCTTCTCCTCAACAAACATTTACAAAGAAAGCAGATACTTCTAGCTGTGATAATTTCTTATTTTGACATCTTGTGGCCAAACCCTCCCTTGACTACTTCTGGAAGCAATAGATTTGTTAGTAGTCTCAAGGTCTTAATAATGAAAGGGTTAAGAAGTGCTAATTAACTATATCAAGAATCTGATTTAAAGTGTAAGATCTAATTTTTTTATTTATGCAACGATACATATTTGTTATTTAGGCTATACAGTTTGGAGAAAATTAATTTATTATTTACAAAAATAAAAAAATGTACAGAGCATCTAAATGGAAGCCTCTTATATTGTATTTGCTGTTTAAAATGAAGAAGAGGAAAAAACCCCAGAAATTAATTACATGAAAATATGGGAGACAAAGACATTCTTATTTCCCTAAAAAAGAGGTATAGTTTCACCAAAAATTGAAAATGTCTTCAGTTTAATCATAGCAATTTGTTCCTACCCATAAAAATATTTGGTATAATAAAAATTTCAGAAAATAAATAAATAAATCTATCTCAGCAATTGTTTTGAGACAACTCTACTGCATGTATTTCAATTACAGGAAAACCAGAATGATCTCCTTGTTGTGTGTACAAGCAACTAATAATTCCTGATGTTTTTCTCCTCCCACTTCCTTCGCTACTTGCACACTAAATTAGTCACAGTAGAACAATAACAGTCATTACCTCGCTCAGGATTCCAGTCCACTGGCACACTCTGGGTTGGACACTCTGCATTCCCCACCCTATTGCACAGCATCCTCAGCAGCAGAGCTCACACAGATCTCAGTAAAATCTTACACTGCTCTTATGCTTATTCACAAATTTTTGAGCCCCATATATTTATTTGTCTGTGTCTTGGTTTTATGCAACTATTAGATTTTTCTAATAGACACATAGAAAGATAACATAAGGCTATCCAAGGTGTCAGGAGCTGAAATTTCTTGCTAAATGATGATAAACAAAGACATTTCTGTCTCCAATGGAGTAATTTCCACTACTCTAGCCTGGATCGAAGACATCATCTTGGATAGAAAGGTGAAAGAGAGTATTGATGTCTAAATGTTCTGTTCTCTCTAAAATGTGTTGTGACTTTTCACTATTACCTTTATCTGTTCAAAAATGAGAATCAGTCCACATGTGTGATTTAAGATAAAGAATTCTTCCTATTGATGAAGCTATTTGTGCACAAGGTATACAAATACATAGATTTTTCTTCTTTTCTTTTTAAACATATAACAAAAACTGTTGGAAAGGGTACAAGTAGCTGTTCCAGATGTCTACTAAAGTTCTGAATAATTTTTTTTAATGTTTATGTATCTCTGTTTAGAAGACTAGTTACTCCACAGAAATGAAACAGAATGTAGGTATTTTGAAAAGGCAAACCATCAGGAGCATTTTGATCAATGTGTTGATTTAAAATCAGCAGTAGGAGTTCCTTGTTGAATAAAACATTACTAGAAGGAGAATTTAGTGCCTCATAGAGCTTTAGCCTTCTTCCTCTCTTGGACTGTGGGAAGAAGTAGACTTTAAAGAAAGATTTTAAAACATTGGCCCTTTCTATAATATTAGAATTCTGGAAAGAGTAACTACAATAAAAAAAGAGCTCACCACCTTCATAGAACAAAACCAAATAATTTTAAACAATTTTAACAATTTCCATAATTTTTATGATGTATTCTCTTAGCTTGCAGAATACATGTGTAGCTGAAAACTAGAATTTCAAAAGATACAGGTACACTTGGTCTGTCTATCTGAACTGACTAAATCAAACTGTTATTGTGGTTTAATTACCTCCTACTTTACACTCTTTTAAAGCAAGAACAGGTGCAATTCAGAAGGCACATATAATCTCAATTAAAACAAATTGGTAACAAGATAAAGTAAATATGCTTTAAAAAGAATAATTCTTAGGAACACTGGACAATGATTTTTTCTGGACACAGAAAAGGAGGTATAGATTTATAAGGTAAAGTAACAAGAGGGAAACCTTTTTTAAATGAGTGTGCACTGTAGTGCCTTATCTCACAAAACTGGGGTACATATAGGCCAAAATTATTTCATTTTGATTTCAATAACGTGAAAAAGTATTTTAGTCTCAAATCTTCCCATATCAAAATTATGTTTTATTTAAGTCAATTTCCCATATAAAAAAGTTTAAAAGCAGTGATTTTAACCTTGCCTTAAAAAAATGACTATGTTCAAAATGCCTGCATTGTAAAGGCTATAAAAAGACAGACAGATAAGTTATTTCTATAAGTGTTATGAAATGTTTCTCCCTGTCAGTGTTACAGTAGCTTCTGTAGGACTTTATCTGTTTTAAATTCTCTTGGTTTTGCAATATATTTTTAATCACCATAGTTAACAGATTTGTTACACAGTTACAAGCTGTGAACTGAGACTTCGATTTCTCTTCTGAGGACAACTTTCTGGTTCATTGTCCACTTTTAGAAATCTTTCCTGTGTAATGTTTACCACAGACAGTCTAACAGGAGCTCTGCTTTTCCTCACATCCCAGTTTTTCTTCCTCTGTAAGCTTACCTGGTACACACCTGTTGTTTAGCAAGCCAAGCAGAAGCAGCCTCAGCCCCTCCTGGCAGGCTGGGAACTGGGAACCTTCAGCACATCCAGTGTCCTGCTCAGTCCCTGTGGGGCACAGATTCACAGACTGCCTGGGCTGGGAGGGACCCGCAGCGTCTTCCAGTCCAAGCCCTGGCCCTGCACAGACACCCCAACAATCCCCCCCCATCCCTGAGAGTGTTGTCCAGACCCTCCTGGAGCTCTGGCAGCCTTGGGGCCGTGCCCACCGCCCTGGGGAGCCTGGTCAGTGTCCCACACAACAGCCTGCTGGTAAAGGAAAACAGAGAGAAGGAAAGGCCAGGGTTAAACTAAAGACAGCCCTTGGAATCAGTGTAGAGTTAACTACGGGGACTATTTCACAGCTGATATGGTAAAAAGAACAAAACCACATATAACCAAAAGGAACACCTCAATGCAGGAAAAAAACACACATTAAATGGATAACTTGATCTTGCCTTAGTTTTGACTGTGTGCAAGTTCTTTAACCTTTTCCTTTTCTGCAGTCCAACCTACATGAACAGGGCAGGCACTGTAATCCAAAAGCTCTTTCATAGTAAATGTTGAATAGACTGATTTTTGTCTCAAGGATGCATTTTCCTTTTTCTAGGACACTCTGTCTGCTATCCATGGAGGTTTCCTGCCTTTGACCAGCTTCAGAAACATGAATGGTTACTGTAATATTTGGGACTATCCACATGGTGACATGCCACATCAAAAAACATTTTCTTGATTGGGGACCCTTCTCACTGTAAGAAAAGGGTTAAAATCCTTAGGATATTGCCTGAAGTCCTTCAAAACAAATGAATATGATGTAATCTAAACTGTGCTAAAAAAATAACTGTGCTCTCTAATAAGACTTCTACAGTTTGGTCAGAAATTTAACAAAAACTCACTGGAAAGTGTCTGTTTTCAGATGGTTATTAGAAGTGAATTTTACTGTAGAATGACTAACATAGGTAGATAAAAACTATACAACTAGACAATACCAATTTCAGATAATCTTAGCATTTTGGACTACCCCGAGTTAAGGACAAACTCTATAATAAGTTCATTCATTTGTGGAAAAACAGCTTTTATGAAGGGATGTAAGAATGGGCTGTTAGGGATGGTAACTCTCTTAATAATTATCTGACTTCAATGTGCCTGTTTCCAAATCCTTGATATGGTTCAAGAGCATGATAAAGCAGATGTACTCTAAACCTACTGCTTTGCCATTTGTGAGCACACAGGATTTGTGACTTCAGCCCCTAAAGCCCAACATTAGACATTTCCCTTGAGGCAAAACCCAAACTGTATTTCAGGCTCATTAAATGATACCATTTTGGCAATTATTCAGAATGTAGAGAAGTTGTTGTGCAATGTATTGGTATTGATCATTATGTCTTATTTTTTCCCAATTTTGTATATCTGTAATTAAACTAGTTTACTTATACATTGCTGCAATATGTCAGGGTAGATCTTTGATCCATTCTGCAGATTGAAAAAACCCACAAGCCCATGAGCTCAGATGATAGTGTTATTTGTTTTTTCCCTGTAAGCCAACAAATGGCTCATACTTTTTTTATAAAAGGGTATTGCATCAGCCCTTAAGTAATACAAATCGTGCATTGCATTGAACAGGGCTCTAATGTAATGAATGGTGTAACACCCTTCTTAGCACTGCCAGTAAATCCTCTTCTGATGACAGTGAGACTGAACTGAAGAGTTCTGAAGTTTTTTATTGGATAGAGCTTTCCCCACTTACCTTCTAACTTGCTCTTAAAAAAGCAAAGCACAATGCCTTTGCTTATGGTGGCTGTGACCTGTCCAGGCTGCAGGGAAGGCCACGTGTTCTGTTCTCTACACTCACACAGGCATTTCACTAGATCCGTGCATAGCACTTGATTTGTGTATGACTAGAACACAGAATGACTCCTCTAAGGCATGAATTTAATGTAGATCTAACTCTTCTATAAGAGCTCTTGTTTGCTAAGCAGGGGAAAGAGCAGCTGCTACTGCTGGAATGACTCATGAATGCATTCCCAGCTGTCCTCTTGCCCTGGAGACAGATATGCCAAATAAAGGGTATTGGCTGGGGCAACAGCCTGCTTCTGGGTGCAAGACACAAGATTTTCTCAAGTCCAACAAGCATTGTTTTTGTCATGATGGTGGAAGGCCACATGCCCAGCAGCAAAAATCCAGCAGCCTTTCTCTCCCATCAGTTTTTATTCAATTGCTCCTCTCTCTGTTTACAGCTCTTCTTCTCAGCCCTTTGTCCTGTCTCCAATTAAACAGTACTTTGCCCATCATTTCTCTTTGGGAGACAGTCACTGAACAAAATGTGACACAAGCCAAACATATGGAAAAACATATTTAAAAGCAAGAATGGAAACAGAATCAAGGATATTGATAAACATAGTAATGGGACTGTCCCATAATTTAGATGCCACCTGGCTAGTTTCTAACCAGCTTGGCTGGTCTGACACGTGTCCCAGATCTGTCAGAGCTATTAGCCATGCACACACTGAATTTGTATGTGTTGTAACCTTTGTGCCAGGGTAGCTGGTCGTGTTTTCTTTTTTGTTTGGTTGGGTTTTTATCCTTTTTTTCCTTCCTCAAAGAATAGCCAGTCTGCTACTGTTGCACAGCCCTTTATCTGGCTTGCAACAATCCGATCCCAGGGTACTCACTGGGATACTGGGATTCGGGAAAGCCCTGCCAGAGACTGATGACAGATGGATGCTGGGTCAGTAAAATACTGAGATTCGTAACTGCAGGGACACAAGTCTAGATCCTCAGTAATAACACAACCTGCCTTCTGCAGAGCCTGGGTTAGAAAACACATAGCAAGGCCTCGACTGCATTCCGTAGTGGGTGTGGATCTAAACTGTGATTACACCAAGGCTTGGCATTCTCAGAATTTGCCAAAATTATCTCCTAATTTTCTGTGGCATGCAAGATCTTCCTCAAGTAAAACTGTCTGCCAATGTCTGTTGCTTTCAAGAGGACAAAACTGAAGCCTCAATATGATTAAAATGAACTGTATTTCTGTTGCCGTGCAGTGGAGGGGCCGTGTCCCCCATCCCCATCCCGCCGTGTCCCCCATCCCCATCCCGCCGTGTCCCCCATCCCCATCCCGCCGTGTCCCCCATCCCCATCCCGCCATTCCCAACATGCCCATCCCTTGTCCCTCACAACCCCATCCCGCCATTCCCAACATGCCCATCCCTTGTCCCTCACAACCCCATCCCGCCATTCCCAACATGCCCGTTCTTTGTCCCTCACAACCCCATCCCGCCATTCCCAACATGCCCATCCCTTGTCCCTCACAACCCCATCCCGCCATTCCCAACATGCCCATCCCTTGTCCCTCACAACCCCATCCCGCCATTCCCAACATGCCCGTTCTTTGTCCCTCACAACCCCATCCCGCCATTCCCAACATGCCCATCCCTTGTCCCTCACAACCCCATCCCGCCATTCCCAACATGCCCATCCCTTGTCCCTCACAACCCCATCCCGCCATTCCCAACATGCCCATCCCTTGTCCCTCACAACCCCATCCCGCCATTCCCAACATGCCCGTTCTTTGTCCCTCACAACCCCATCCCGCCATTCCCAACATGCCCATCCCTTGTCCCTCACAACCCCATCCCGCCATTCCCAACATGCCCATTCCTTGTCCCTCACAACCCCATCCCGCCATTCCCAACATGCCCGTTCTTTGTCCCTCACAACCCCATCCCGCCATTCCCAACATGCCCATCCCTTGTCCCTCAGGGAGCCCAAGCCCAGGCTGCGGTGCCGCCGCACGAGAGACAGCGGGTTTGTTCACAGCACGGGATTCAGGGGTGTGTGGCACGGGGAGAAAACTCCAGGCCTGTGCTGCAGTTTTAAGGCTGAACTTGGAAGTCGATTTCAACGCCTCCGGCGATGCTGCTTCCCGCAGAAAACCGAGCCCTGTCCTCAACACGCGCGGCCTCCCATCCCGGCACCGATCCGCGGGAGCCGCGCTCCGACAGGGAGGCTCCGCCCGGCCCGGCGCCGCGCCCTGTGCCCCGTGCGCGCTCCCGGCTCAGTGCCCGGTGCCCTGTGCGCGCTCCCGGCTCCGCCCCCTGTGCGCGCTCCCGGCTCAGTGCCCGGTGCCCCGTGCGCGCTCCCGGCTCAGTGCCCGGTGCCCCGTGCGCGCTCCCGGCTCAGTGCCCGGTGCCCCGTGCGCGCTCCCGGCTCCGTCCCCTGTGCGCGCTCCCGGCTCAGTGCCCGGTGCCCCGTGCGCGCTCCCGGCTCCGTCCCCTGTGCGCGCTCCCGGCTCAGTGCCCGGTGCCCCGTGCGCGCTCCCGGCTCAGTGCCCGGTGCCCCGTGCGCGCTCCCGGCTCAGTGCCCGGTGCCCCGTGCGCGCTCCCGGCTCCGTCCCCTGTGCGCGCTCCCGGCTCAGTGCCCGGTGCCCCGTGCGCGCTCCCGGCTCCGTCCCCTGTGCGCGCTCCCGGCTCAGTGCCCGGTGCCCCGTGCGCGCTCCCGGCTCAGTGCCCTGTGCCCCGTGCGCGCTCCCGGCTCAGTGCCCGGTGCCCCGTGCGCGCTCCCGGCCCCGCCCCTGCCGCGCCTCTCGCGCGGGTGCGGCTGCGCTCGCACGGCTCTCGCGAGAGCGGCGTGGGCGCGGCCGTGGCCGTGCCTGGCAAGCGGGCGGGTTCGCGCGGCCGCCATTGTTCGGCGGGCCCGGTGCGGCCTGCGCGGAGCCGCCTCGGCCCCGACCCCGACCCCGACCCCGGCCCCGGCCCGGCCCGGCCCGGCAGGTGAGTTCGGTCGGCCCCCGGCGTCCGCTGCGGCCCGGCTGGCGCCTGCTGCGGGCCCGGCCCGGCCCAGCCCGGCGGCCACGCCCACGGCCGGGGAACCATTTTGTACCGTTTTGCGCGTCGCCTCACCACCCTTCCGGTCGCCTTCGCCCTCGGCCTCGAGCGTATCTCGGCTTCGCGGCCGCTCTTGCAGCCAGCCCGTGGAGCAGACACCCTGTGCCCCCCGAGCCGCTCCCGCTCCTGGCGGGGCCGGTGCGGGGCCTTCGCGGCGCTGCGGGAGCGGCCCGGCCCCGCCGCTGCGGCCTGCACTGCTGCCGGCATTTGTAAGTGCTCCTGCTGCTCGTGGGACTCCTGAGGGGCTGCTGAGTTACTTGGCAGCTTTCCTGCTTTGAAGTTGAGAAAACAGCCCGAATGAAGAATTGCATAGACTGAAAGACCCGCAAACTTCGTCGTGTTTGTCGTAAAAGCGTGATTGTGAGGAAACACTGAGGAAAACACGTGAGCTCGGGAGGTCTTAGGAGTAGTTTTGTGGTAAACTGCTAAACCATGTAGATGAGAGTTTGAGTCCTAGGTGGATGTGTCACTGCATTGTTCCAAGCTAGAAGACTTGATTTTAGGAGCTGGTGGTGAAGCTCAGACTACCCTTTTATCTCTTAATTTTCTGGCTGTGTTAGGTCTAGTTGATGTTTTATAACGTCGTTAGAGGGATGACATCAAGAAGGGCAAGACATTTGAGCTGTGTACTGAAAATAGGCTGTTCTTCTCCACCTCCTGTTACAAGTTGATCACCTGATTCCCAGGTATGACTTAAAGTTTCAGAACTTGGTTTCTGACTGAGTCTTGAGAGGCATTGCATCTATCCCTTATTCCAGAAGCCCCGAAAGTTGTTTTCGGATTTTACAACGAGCTTTTGATTGCTAAGTAGTGTAACATGGCATAAACTGGTTAAATGTGTTGCTTTGGTGAGAAGAGTGCTTTGCATCCTGCCGTATCCTTTCTCATTTCTCTATTGTTGGATACAGAGTGAGTACAGTCAAAGTAATGGTCAGGCTAGAAGTATGTTTTGCTAGGGTAGTGTGTTGAGGCTTCTCAATGAAGGACAAATGGCAGGTGTGATATTTGAGTAAGGTGTTCCTTTGCTTTTTGGCAACAGCAGGCTTTTTAATCAGCTCAGGCTACAGCACAATTTCTATTCTTATATTATTAGTATTTCCTCAGAGAGTTAAGTTTTTTTTGTCTCACTACCTTCTATGTAAATTGAGGTGACTACTTCGTCATTATAGAACAGCGTGTTAATTGCCACTTGAGGTTTGTTGAATTCCTGTGTATGTAAACAAAAGGGTTGAGTTTTTAATTTCAGTGTCTTTGTGCTCATTCAGGAAACCCTTAAGATGTTGGTCCTGTAAAACGGTACCATTCTCATTGTGAAATATTGTCTGCAAGAGGAATTCTGTACTTGTACACAAGTGCTAGTGTGGGTTTTTATTGTGAGAGCATTGTCTGGCTCTGTCCTGTGCTCTCTGATAGCTTAGCATGCTCACGGTATTTGTGAGCACCTCCCGGTGTTCCCATCCTGAGCGTAAGCCTCGTGTGTGCTTTGTGTGTATGGAAGCCAGCTCTGAGGAGGGTTGCTTCTCAGGCTTTCAAGGTACAGTGCTTAAAATGCTTTTTAGAGAGCTCTGAAAAAACACCCACCCCAAGAGGCCTCTTTGTGGTGTTGGTCACCAGAGCTGAGATGCCCAGATCTAGTTTAATCTGGCTAGTAAAACTCGTGTGCTGGCTCCCTTGCCTTCAGCTGTAGCTCTGTCCAGCCAGGGAGCACAGGAAAGGCTGAACTGAGAAGTGTCTGGGGAAACCTTATTGCAGCCTTCCTGTATTTAAATGGCACATGCAGAAATGGTGGGGAGAGACATTTAGTGGAGCTTGTTGTGACAGGATGAGGAGTCGTGGTTTTAAACTAAGTTTAAGGAGGACATTTTTTATGATGTTGAAGCACTGGTGCTGGTTGCCCAGAGAGGTGGTGGATGCTCCATCTCTGGAAATATTCAAAGTCAGGTTGGACAGGGCTTTCAGCAACCTGATCTGGTTGAAGATGTCCCTATTCATTGCAGGGGTGTTGGACTAGATGGCCTTTAAAGATCTCTTTCAACCCAAACTGTTCTATGATTTTTTGCTAGTTGCATTGCAAGTAAATTTTATGATGGATACCCAGAAACTGGAAAGCTCTTGGTAATTGCTTTTCACTGAATCTTTGTTGAAAGGCAAAGGTAAAATCCAGTTTCCTTGAGCAGAAGTTCTTTGCCTAGACCATAAGGCCTTTTACTTAGCATCTTTTCACCTTTGCATCAAACCAGGCAGGGTTTCTCTTGTCAAATGCCTGTTCTTACATGACTCCAGTTGATCTTTATAGCAAGATTCTTCTCATTTGCTGGCTGAGATAAGGACTGCAGAAAAAATACACAGTTGCATTCAAGAAATTAATCATAATGTGTATGCATAAACTGACATAATAAATTTTGCATTTTCTATGTGCTGCTTTGATCTTGTTTTAACACTTCTGTTTGGTGTGTGTACAGATTCTGCAAGGTTTCCTTATTTGGGAAAGAATAATATTGTATAGGTAATATCATCCTGACCCACTCAGGTTGAAATCACAGCCTGTGCTAATTTACAGGATTAGGCTGATGGATAACATTGTGCTCTAGGGGTTGCTACTGAAGGAGAAAATTAGTCTTGTGCCTTTTTATGTGTGTCTGTAGAAGCAATTTGCTAATTTTGGACTCCATTTCAGCTTCTGAAGGTAGTTTGCTCTGGTGTCCAGTCTTCCACCCTGTCCTTTTCAGTCCTTTCACTCTGAAGGCTTATGTTTTGTCTGTTCTGTGGATGGCAATTCTATTAGTATTAGATGATTTCTAATTTAGTCTTGAAACTGTGGTTACACTTCTGTCTGTTCCCCTGGTGCATCTGGACGTTAATTTCTACCAGTAGGAGCTTCTGTCCCTTCTTCTTGAACCTGTTTTCTCTGTGTGTCTGACTTTTATCTATATTACTTAATTTGTCTGGTTCCACACCTATCTGAAACAAAGTGATTCAGAAGCAGAATGATCCATAATAAAGAAGATACTGCTGGCACTCTGTCAAGTACTTAATAGTGCAGAAGTGGATGCATTTTATTCTGTCTGTTCCTTACGTTTTATATCAGGGTAAAGCATAGACAAACAGTACTTTGAGTGTCAGATCTCGAGACGTACAGCTGTCCTATCCAGCATCCACACTAGTCTGTATTACTCTGACATTATTTTAGTTTCAGAGTTTGCAACTTTTGATAGTTACTTTTTCAGACTCAGTACAGCTTCGTACAAGTACTAGACTTGCAGTGCAAGTTAAGGCAGATTACTGTGAAGCTTAACTATCTTTACAGTTTAGGAAGAAATATGACTGGTACATTTTATTGCACTAGTGATTCACTTGAGGTCGTATAGCTTAGATTATTAGATTTGTCCTTAATTTCTTTTAAACTTCCGTGATTAACAGTGTTTCTCTGAACTTTGGAGCACTACTTAGAACATTCTTATTGATAGAGCTGTGCTTACAACTTCAGAATTGTATAAATTGCTCAATATTTACCTAGGGATTTAAATGTGATCTGGGAAATTTAATGAATTCCTTATTTCAGGTTACTAATGCAAAGTCAGACAAGTGAGAATTTCAGATTCCTGACCAGATCTTTTTTACCTGATGATGTCTCTGGCAAATGTGAGTGGGTTGCTAATGTTGCAAGCATGGTCTAGAAGCTGGTGTGCTTCTCTGTGATACTACCCGGTACACAAAGGTAAACAGTCAGCTGGTGTTCTTTATATTTTAAAAGTCCTGCTCGCAGGGTTAGGCATTTGGGCCTTGAGGACTGTTGTAAAGCTGGCAACTGAACATGCACAAGAACAGTGGTTAAAAAGATCCTCTGTTTGGGCACTGGAGTCGTGTCCGAAGTGGCTTTTACCAGGTAGAGTGTGTCATGCAGCGTGACTTTAGTGAAGGTCAGCAGCCCCGGGGAGGTGAACTCAACTTGGAACTGCAGGCAGACATGCAGTATGTCAGGATTGATGCAGCTGCTTTTTGCAGACAGTGATACTGATAAGCATGGCTGAATTATGGAAAAAAAATTGCTTTACTGATGGATAGTTTTTGTTCTGATTCTTTTCTTTCAGTCAATAAAGCTTGCTCCTCTTCTCAGAAGATTAGGCCAGAATTGCACCACTTCTGCAAGTCACCTTGTACCAAGGGAATCCTTGGCCATCTATTTGAATTGATGGTTATCATGCTACTTTTCACATACTGCACCACTGAGGATACTGCAGTTCTCTTAAATTTTTTATTTAAGAACTACCTTCTGTGGTCTGATTCTGTTGGGTAGCATCCTCAGAACAAAAAATCTGAATATTAGCAGGGCAGTTAGGTAGCTCTCTGGAGTTAAAATAAACATTCAGTAAGTCAGAGGTACATTATACACCTGTGAGATAGCATGTACTCCTTTACATATGTTGACTGTTGTGGAGTGGTCTTTGAAGAAGTTAAAGGCAGGGAAATTGCAGATATGTTCTTTCACAGAGGGGTGAAGTTGTGTAATTTTGACCCTGAAGAATAAGTCTGACTATAATTTCTACAAGCGTTGGGTTACAGTTCATTAGCAAAAATGTAATATATGAAGTTAAGAAATGTAAGTACCTGACTCATTTTGTGTTAGTACAAGAGCTGTGGGGCTCTTAAGGGAGTACCACTTACATTTATAATCGCAAGAGTAATAAAATAAGTGTAGCAAAAGGGGCTGCATTTCTATTTTCTGATGTGGAATGGGAGGAGGTGCAAAGAAGAAGTTACAAAAACTAGAGTGAGAACTCGTTTCCCCAGTTTACTGATGCACAGTCATCAGCACTGTGTAAGTAATTGGTATGTGTGAATCATATTTATGTTACACTCAGAATTACTTGTGCCTGTTTTGCATGAGGTCCCTGCTTGTAGGAGGAAAAATAATCAGTGTGTCCTTGTACAGGATACAAAGAATGGAGTCAAAACCCTCAAGAATTCCTCGCAGGATATCTGTTCAGGCTTCCAGCGCTTCTCTAGGATCTAGAACACTGACTGAAAGCAGTTTAGCTGGTGCATATAGTACAAGAGAATCTTCATGGAGATTAGAATCTGGATACCAGGTAATTTTTTTTTCTTTTTGTAAAGTATAAATTAATTTCAAATGTGTTTTTACTAAGAAAGTCCCAAAACTCAGACAAAAAAAATCTAAAATGCAAGAATTTAATAATCAGGCCAATGACAGTAAACTGTGAACTGATAGTTCTGTATTTTCTGTTTTTATTTGCTTGTGTTTGTAGCTGCTGCACCTTTAGAAATTAGCTCTTTCATGAATGAAGGGGCATCATGATACTGTGGGTCTCTTTTGGCATGAGTCACTGCCATCTTAAACCTGCGTAAATGGAGTTTTCTGTAACAGGGTGGAGTGAGGGTTTTGTTTGAACTTAGATGTGAATAGATAGGCAGTTAAATGTCAGATCTGAGCAGGGTCAGCCCCGCTTAGTACTTGGATGGGACACCTGCTGGCAGTACCATACCGAGGGCTGTGGGTTCATCCTGAGGACTTCCTGTCACTCGGCCGTGGCAGATGAACCTGAGGAGTTAAAGGGTGGGGCAGTTTCACACACGCTGTCCCTCACCTAAAACATCCACTGCGAAGGCTCCAAGGACACACCCACCTGGGCAGAGCCCTTCCCAGATCTTCCTTCATGAAGCCTTGGCCATGATGATGAGATGTGAATAGGACATTACTCTTGATGTATTGATGATGCAAAAAGTACAGGACTATGTTTTGAGTTAAGGAGGCTGTGCCTTTCTGCAGCACTTCTTATGTTTTCATTTTGTGAAGGTAAGAAGAGGTGCTTTAGGCTCCCATCAGCCTTAACACTAAAATGTCAGTGTGTTGCGCAGCTGGGTTCTGTGTGCAGGAGACAGGACTGAGGGAAAGGCCTTTGGCTGCTTCACGTGCAGCATTTCACACTAACCAAAGGGCTTCTGGCAGGGTACAGGGAGCCATGCTTAGCAGGAAGTACTCACACTGTGCAGGTACTTCCACTTTTGGAAGAGTGTTGTGGGAAGTAGAGGTGGAACTACTTTAGAAATTATTTTGGGCACTTGGAAGCAACAGATAGAACAGTTCAGCTCAACTACCTGAGTAGTTTGCTTCTGTTCCTGACAGCAATTCTCACTTCAACTTTGGGCCCAGAAATGTGAGCCCATTTTGATCTTTGAAATTGTGGAAATGTAACTCTGTGATGAAATGTTTGTATTTTTTTAAAGAATGGTTAGGAGTTTGGTCCCTGCTGACGTGCTATCTGGGACATGGTGTTATATAATGCCTTTTTCAGAAACTGTTTTACAAGTAATAGGATATTATTTTTAGCACAAGTACACATAGTGTGTTACATCTTTGTTATCTCTAGCATGCACACGTTCATTAGTATATAGGCTACAGAGAATGTGTAAGGGCAGCCAATCTTCAGTAGTTTTTGCCTTTTGGATTCCCCCACATGTTTTACTGGCTGGCTGCTCAGCAAAAGCAAATTAAACAGTCTTACTCTTTTGTAGGAATTTATGGACACAGTCCACAGTGTATGTATACTGAAAGCTGTTGATCAGAAGATGAGTCTTCAGCTGAACTGAAGTTTAATGTGTTACTGCTGTTAAGAAATTTTAACACAATGTACCTTACATTATTTCATTTACTACACAAATTGCAGTGGGTTCACTGTACTGTGTGTTCTTGTGACTATTTCCTGTTGAGCAAAGTGCTTCTAATCTGAGGAATGATCTTTATAACACTTAGGGGAAAATATTTGTATAGAGGGTTATGTATTATCCCGTCTTTCTACTCTCAGTTCTTAGAAGGTAGTCTGAGACCTTGTTCCATGAGATCGTGCTTAGGGATAAAAGCAGAGGGAAGGTCCCTCCCTTGGCTAACCTTTGGTACTTGTAGAGCTGGTGGAAATAAATTACATTATTGCTTGCAAGTTAAGATCACAGAGACCAGGGCAAGAAGAAACAAACCATCTAAATAAGATTAATTCCAGTCAGATAGGAATGGAAAGGACAGGTATTTTTGATTAGTTAATCCATTCAGAAGCCTACCTTAAAATATTTATGAGCTACTTCAGTTACAAATCCTTTAGGATTTGTTGTTTAGAAGAAAAAATGTGTAGCTATCCATAATACTTTCAGTATAAAGATAAAATTTTGAGAACTTGAGGACTTGGGTTTTAAATAGAGAATAATTTCTAAAAAGAGAATGTGTGATTGTAACTTAACTCAAACTTGTGGGACAGAGCAGTCAAAATTTGAACATTTGGGTTTGACTAGGGCTAAAAAATAAGAGAGGTTTCTGTTTTTATCCTTCCCCCTTTTTCTCATATATGTATGAATTCTTGCATGTCATGCACTTCTGAGATTGGATTGTGTACTAGCCTCTGCTTCTCTGAGGAGGCAGAACAAAGAGGTTAATTGTAGACTAATCAATGTATGTGATATAGTGTTGTTTCTGGGTGACTTAATAAAAGTATAAAAATTAAATTAGTGTAACATTATGAGAAAAAAATTCCTTTGTTTTGTTACAACATAGTAAACATTTGTGAGAAATGAACTGTAAGTTTGTGGGTTTTTTAATGGAAAGATAGGGTGAAGTATAGTGTATAAAATTGTTTTGAATGTTTTCCTGGTCATATTTTTCTGCTACTTTGATCACAAATAGACTACTTTATGTAGTACTTTGTTAAGTTCTGACAATGGATGTTAAATACCCTTAAGCTGAACTGAAGGAAGAAAGCAAACTGAGATTTTTTTGTTTGTTTGTTTGGTTTGATTTTTTTGTTTTTGTTTTTTTTTAGTTTCAGATATACCAGTTAGTTTGATCATCCCTGACATCATACTTGATAATATACTTTCTCCTTAAAGTCACTTTTTTGATTCCCAGTATGTTGCTTTTTTTGTCTTGGGTTTGGGACGTCTTTCAAAGAAGTGAACCCCGTGCAGAGGTGCCACAGCTACCAAAGCTGTGTTGGCATTCGGATGGTAGGTGGTGTGGCTCCATGACTGGGCTTTTGGAGCTGTCCTAGTCTTGAGAGTGGTGTTCTTGAATTAAGGTCCTTACTGTGGTGATCCAGACACTTGGAATGAAGTTCTCACATCTTCAGAATCTAACAGTTGGAAAGAAGAAGGCAAAGGCAGGTATTTCAAGAGCAGTTAAGTCTGCAGGTATGGCTCATGTTAAGGACATTTGAAGAGAGCTTTACTTTTATCCTCAAGTTGTGTAGTCTTCTGACCACAGACAGATTATCCATATATGAAATGTTAGAAATATGATGAATTCCACTGTGACTTGAAAATACGAGAAAATGTACTGGCTATTACTTCATTTCCAGTTTAATTTTGCTTGTGAGAACAATGAGCCGTGAATATTTCTTCAGCTTTTTAAATCTCCTAATCCTACTACTCCTAAGAAATGGTGACAGCAACTACTGTGTTTGTAGTATTAGTAGTTCGTGGAAAGAGAATGTACAAACAATCATTTATAAGTGCTTCTTGGTGTTAATAAAATGGTTGGATTTCTGTTACTTCTATTGATTTTATTAATCCCAATGATTATTCTATGGAGCAAATTAAATTACACTGTCTTTCCTCAATTGTCATCTAGTCATTGAAATTCAGTGTAACTAGTGGTCTAGACTAGAACCTCATCCCTTAGGTTCTCATTAAGATAAACAGATTTGTATGCTAAATGGTTCCCAGTTTAATTATTAGTAACTTGCCTCAGTAGCCCAGGAGAGGATTGGAGCTCCTGATTTTGGAAGAGAAAACACAAAAAGAGAACAGTCACTGTGGTTGCCCTGCAGACTTCCTCAGACTTCAAATAATTTGAGCACTTTGTTCTCAGGGAATGCAGCAAACTGTTTATTTGCAAAATAGTTTTGCCAAACAGTTTGTTATGGTATCAAACTGGGGAATCAGTATTTGTGTCTGAAAAGGCTGCTAAACCCATTTACCTGATTTCTGAAGCCCAAACGGGTTTTATGCCTGGTGCTGCTCACTGTTTTATTGTGATCTTCAATGTTAGTGGTTTATGAAAAGCTCAGACACACAAAAGTTTCAATTCTGTAGTGAAAAATGGAAATTTATTTTTGCTGCTTACATGAAATGTAGTTGGAATTAATAATGATTGATTTGCAGGCCTTCCCTACCAATATCATAATGATGGATTCCTACAATAGACTGCAGAGAAATAAAAAACTGAAGTAGTGGTAAAAGGGAAGTATTTAAGACTTGGAGAAGATACTGTGTAATTTGCAGTAGCATTTTCAAGGAATAATAACTTGATGACAGAGTTTACATTTGCTGTACAATCTGTTTTCATAGGACAGATCATAATGGTTATGTAAAAATAAGTATCTTTTTGTAGACCCCAAAACATTATTTTTCTTCTTTCTCCCCCACCTCTTTGCACCACTCTTTCCTGTATTAAAACTGATGACCAGGACAAGACAGATAGGTTGCTTTAGTGGCCAAATAGGTGCTTTTATTGTCATGGAGACTTTCTGCATGTGTTGGGTTCTTTGCATAACACTGGAAAGTGAGGTTTCTAGTTCTGCAGTACCTTAAATTGGGATAATTCCTGATAAGTCTTACACTTCAGCTTTTTATTGTCTGTGGTCAAATGAGAGGACAAATGAAGGAACTGATCATTGCTATAAAGTACTTTAAAAAATCTTTCCTTTTGCCAGGGGTTCACTCTCAAGCCTCTTTCATTTTTTGGCTATCCCTTGAGGTATCTTACTAAAGGTTTCCAGATTTGTTACTACCTCCACTTCCATGTGTTCAGATCAGATGCTGAGTTAATTATGAGTTCCAAGATGCATATGATAAGTGTGTTGTTCTTCAGGAACCCAGTGTATTGAATAGTTCCAGTGAGGACTGGGAAATTGGAGAAAGAGATCCCCGTGAGGCTCCCTGGAAGCTGCCGGCGTCCTCCCCAGCCCGCTACTCAGGGACACTGGATCATCCGCATTCTGGAAGGTTTCTGGGAAGCAGAAGCAGATTGGTGAGAACTGTTAATGTGTAATACCTGAAAGAATGTTTAAACCCCAGGGTTTTACTTCAGCTTTCGCAAAAGCTTCTATGAGGGGCTCACTGTAATGTTTGTGGATAAGTAGATATTATTAATCCAGGATGAAGCAAGAGCTAGAAGATAGCAGTGCTAAGAAATTTTTCAGAGGATGAAAATAGTAATGTGTATTAGTTTTGCTAAAAGTTAATAAATGGATTTGAAGTGAGTGGCTCTGCAAATGTCCGTTTAAAAAGAAAAAAGAAGAGGGTGATTAGAAGCTGATACATGTTACAGTCCTGTGGATGGCAACATTTATATTTATAGTCAGCTTGTTCCACCAGGTATTTCTAGGGGTTGTGTTTTTTCCATGGTACTAGTTTTGTGAGTTAACACAAAGCTGGTGGGTGTGGAGACCTGCTTTAGGAAAGTTAATTTTGGAGGCATAGTTGGCAGTCTGCTTGTCCTTCCTGCCGTGCTGCTTATGGCACACCGTGAGAGAAAACAGAGGCTGAGTTGTGACAGGAGAGTCAAGGCTCAGACCTTTACAGCTTAACTGAGTTCTAGAATGTGCCTTTGTAACTTCAAAAAAGTAGTTTGTGACATGCTTATGCATCGTGCAGTGACAATAAAATATTTTGAATTGCAGTAGAAATATTAAGATGGGAAAAGGAGAAAACTGTGAACAAGTTTGATGGGATGGTAGTGAACAAGTGAAAAATCTCACTTTCAAACTGGGTACAAAAGACTGCCTGCATCTTTAAAGAGGTGTTTGTTTTCTTAGGTATCTTGAAGGTGAAGGCACTTTCAGACAGTGGGGAGGGGGAGGGTGCACATGCTGGCCTTCAGGGAAAGCCGTGGTTGGTGTCTGTGTGCAGTTAAATGCAAGTGGAATCTGTGGTTATAAGTGGTCTATGTATTCAGGTAAGTTGATGCTGTAGAGTTTTCAAGATGAAAACCTTTTTCCCCCCATTAAGGTTAATTTTTCTCTTAAATTAAATTTAAGAAGTGAACATTGCAGAAGGCACTCTGAAACTTCCACTTCTGGATTAGTCAGTGATTAAAAGTTAAGTGATATGTTAAACAGAGAATTCATGAGGGAAAGTAACCTAGCTTTGTGCTTGGTTTTTGTTGTTGGTTTCTGTGCCTCCCTGTCTGTCTTTCATGATGGGATGAGAGAAATACTTGGATACTTTTTAGTTTAAAATAGTAAAAGGTTGTGGCTGAAACTTAGTAAAAACCATAACAAAATAAAACCCCACAGCTATAACATACACTCTAATTTGGTTAGGCCTTAGATGATCTTGGTTGTAGATGGTTTCTGGGAAGACCAACAGCTCAATCAAGCTTTTTGATTGAGGTCAGCTTTTTTTCTTTTTAAATTTATGAAAAAATAAACCCAAACCATTTCAAGTAGAAAATGAAAACCTTGGCTGCAAGTAACCAGACAAACAGCTTTATAGACTATCCCATTTTCCCCCCTAAGTACTAGAGTACTAGTTTCTGAAAATTGTTCTATTTCAGTGCTGTACACTGCAAAAATTGTTTTGTACTTATTCTGTACCCTGAACTGTATAAAATATACCTGTTTCAAACAATTTACTTGAAGCTCACTCCTGAGCTAATTACATTTTGGGCTGGTAAAAAGTAAGTTGGAATAGTTAAACTCTTAAGTAAAATAACGTAGCTGATTGGCTTTGGCTATTTCTGGTCAGCAAAATTATGTTCCCTTGGAGATCTGTAAAGCTATATTTGATTGTGTTCATAGCATCTTGCAGGCCAGGAATATCTTTTTTTTCTCCCTTGTAAGCCACATCTATCTATAAAGGAAAAATGGTGCTGAATGTCATAGAAACTGGCTTTTGTTGGTAGGACTGTATTGAGTAAATCTGGAAATACTAATCCAGAGTGCAAGCCTAATTCCCAAGTTAATTTAAAAGAAAAGGTTTTATATATAAATCTTACTCTTCACTATTTTTGTGAGTTTTACATTAAGTAAAACACTTTTGTTCAGTGTAAGTACATCTGAAATACTGTGTAATTTATTTTTTAATGTTATTTCAGTCTACATCATCTTCCTCTCATTTTACATCTGGGTGTTATGGTGAATCTGAGAGAACTCAGGGAGCATATTCAAGACTACACAGCCAGCAGCAAGATAGTGATTCAAAGAGACCTAAGCTGTCTTGTACATCTACCTCTTCAGTGAGAAGTAATGGCTTGACTGCCTTTTCAGGTGAGAGGCTCATTACTTGAGCTGAGTTACATCAAAATTGTCTGAGAAGTAAGATCAGATTTTAGCAAGTTTTAAAAGCCTTACTTTGAAATACTATGCTTTTATTATTCTTGAACAATAAAACCTATCAGAAGAGTATGTTCACAATGACAGCAGTACCTCAAGTACTGAGAATGATCTTAACATAGTCTTTTGAAAACCTAGTTGTACTCATGTTTTTTCAGAATTATAACCTCTACCTGTTCCATCTGCCGTAAAGCTGAACTTCATGGCTCAAGTATGTCTGAATTGGTTAAGATTTCAAGGAAAGAATGAGTGCAGCTGCTCTTCCTTCATGAGTCAGATAGTGTTGGTACATCATTGCGTGCCAGGGGCAGCAGAAAGGGAATCTTTGCCATGCTTGGCAATATGTTCCAAGGACAGTGTCAGGGCTGGTTAGAGTGCTGTGGTTTGGGGACAGGGAAGAAAGTGTTGTTTTTTTTTAGCAGGACCTAAACTTATACTAGAGGCCAGGCAAAAAGAAACATTCTATGAGCTCTTCCAGGAAAACCTGAGATTTCTTTGAAGCTTTAAGTAAGTTGGTGAAACTTGGATAAACAGAAGTTAAGCACTATGCCAACAAAGGTCCAAAGCTCCGGAAGTAATGGTCAAAAACTTATGCTGAAAATGTTTCTAGAACGTTTTATTCAGCTTACCCTTACTTGCATGGATTAATTTTTTTTAAATACCCCCTTAGGAAACTGCACAGCCATCTAAATGAAAATAAATGAGTTCTTGCTTAAAACCCAGTATTAATGATGCTTTCTTACTCTGTTAATAAAATGAGGACCATTAACATTTCTCCCTGAAATAGAACTGTTTGTCCTTCCATTTCTAGATCGGTTGGTCATCACATTGCTGACCAATGACTGCTTAAATTTGGTTTTATAAGTTAGCAATGAAAAAAATCAAGGTGAATTTGTAAGAACCATAGAAGAACACTCTTTGGATCAAGAGTTTCATCCACAGCTGAAGTTTGTACAGTTCCCTATGTAGTTGTTAGCAAAAAAACAAGATCTCTTTTTCCACTGACGTGTTTTACTCTGTAAATATGGAGAAGAATGGTATTAGTCATTGTTCTTAGAGTTGTGTTTAAACTACATTTAAGCCTCAGCTGTCTTTATGGAAGATGAACTTCAGAAGCATTTAAGTAGCATCAAGTAAAATGGCATCATTTACTAAATCTCAAGCTGCTGTTTTGCTATATTGTGAAAGCTGTTTAAGTACTAGCTACCATTAGGAAGCTAGATGCCATTTTCTCTTCCTCCTCTGTCCTCTATGAGTGTTAATTGGTCTGACTCTTCAGAAAGTATTATTATTCTTGTCTGGTTTAGCTTTCAGACCTAACTCACTGCAAGATTAAATGTGTGCCAGCACAGTGTTGCTTACTCTGAGCTTTCAGTACTTAATCAGCTTGTGGTAATGCTAAACTCACTGTTGTAATGGGATAACAAAAATGCATGTGTAAGTGCCAGCTTTAATGGGTTTTTAGATGATTACAGACACATGGGTTTTACTTACTTTTTCTTCCTAGATTCCTCATGGAGATGCAGTAGGATTCCTAGATCTTCATCAGTGATGCTTGGCTCCCTTGGAACTGAGCTGGTGAGAGAGCGAAGAGAATTGGAAAGAAGAACAGATCTGTCTGTTAACAACCTGGTGGAACCCAGCTACAGAAACAGTAACTTTCCACCTTCAACATGTATGTAATTGTGCAACTGAAAGCTCATAAACCTACAGTTTGTGTACCTTTTAGTTTCTGAACAGGTCCATAGAATCACATTTGGTTTGGAAGGGATCTTTAAGGTTATCTTGTTCCAACCACCTGCCGTGGACAGGGATAACTCCCACTAAAACTGTTTGCTCAAAAGCAACATCCAGTTTGGCCATGAGCACTTCCAGGGATGGGGCAACCACAACTTCTCTGGGCATGTTAATATTTTATACAAAACACTAACCCAAAATACCTATTTAATTTTGAGATATCCTTTTAAGTAAGATTGATTAGCTGCTTGACATACATTGGCCAAACCACCAAAGGATGTATAAATGGTGTAGCTTGTAGATGCATTCAGTCATAGAAGGTGGTATGAGTGCTCCCTGCTGTCACTGTGTGATTAGTTAGTAAGGCTCTTTTCTACTTTGTCTTAAGATCGCTTTGTATTTAGGTATGGGGAAAGAAATAATGTTATTTCACCCAGGAGATTTTCTTCTTAAAGGTGCCCATGGCATATTATCTTTTTTCATTTGGGTTCTCAAATAATTATTAGGGAAAAGTAGACCACCGAAAATAAAAATTAATGAACACATACTTTACATGAGGCAAGAGGTTTGTCTCATGGCAGCTGCTGGGACTAGTAAGGACTTAATGTGCTGTAGTTTCCCCTTTGTGTTCAGCGTTGTGTGGCCTTCCAGAGCTGTATATATCTACAGAAGATAAGCAGAAAAGATAAAAACTACTTCCAGATTTTGTCCTGCAGTCTTGCCTCAGCAGAGGAGTGTATTTTAAGTCATCATACTCTGCACTTCTTTAATGAAGTAGATAGTTTGTATTCCCTGGTAGAGCCTAATGGGAGAAGTGGATAAGTAAACAACCTTTTGTGCCGTCCATGCTGCATTTGTAGCAGGAGTGCTGCTATTAAGTGCTATAAAAGTAACTTGTGACTGTGTTCCCTGCTGTGTAATAAAAACCATATGGTAGATGCTTGACATCTGTGCAGGTGTTTCTTTAGTTAGAATCTACCAGATGCGTAAACCTCGGCTTCAGTAGTAAATGGTGATGGCAATGCAGAACCTATAAAAAAATGTTGCCAAAACTTAGAAGCATTAAAGGTTTCAATTCCAGAATACATAGTTTCCATCTCCTGCCTTCATCTACCTATGCTTATTCCTTCTTCCCCCTTTTCCCTCCTACAACTCCCAAATCTAGCTGTTAGAGGAAGGAGTCTATCTGACTTTTAGCAACCTCAGCTGCTTCATGTAAGTTTAACTACAATCAGCTACAGTGAAATTATTCTCAGTGTGTTGAGGGACAGTATTTACAGAAAAGATGCTTATAAGAATCATAGAATGTTTTGCATCAGAAGGGACCTTTATAGTCCATCTAGTCCAATTTCCCTGCAGTGAGTCCAGACATCTTCAACTAAGTCAGGTTGTTTGGAACCCTTTTGAACCTGACCATGAATGTTTCCTGATGTGTTAGAGCACATCTTGTCATAGTATTTTCCTCTGGTTTTCTGCAACAGATCTTCAAGACAGGCCTGCCTCTTCATATGCAGAGGGAGCGAGACCGAAAGAGAGCTCATTGGGCACTTTGAGGCTGAATGCATCCATGAACCGCCAGTTGCCTTCTGATCGTCAGCCATCTTTTTTCAACAGAGACTCTAACATGAGCTCCTCAAGATCCAGCTATTCTTCAAGACAAAGGAGAAATGAATTGGAATCTCCACAGAGGAGTGTGCAGCCAGCATTTTCTCTTAGTGCCATTAGAGATGAACCGCCTTCCTCAAGTGGTTCTGAAAGGGTTTTATCTCCGCAGAGGTCACTGCATGAGCCAGCAGCTGACAGTGAAGGGAGGCGCACAACCAGGCAACTGCTGTCCCGCTTGGCATCCAGTATGTCATCTACCTTTTTCTCCCGAAGGTCTAGCCAAGACCCATTGCATACAAGATCGTTAGGCCCTGAAGAGTCAACGGTGGCCCCAAGAGTTCAAGCTTCTACTCTGTCGAGTAGTCATGGAGCCGCAACTTCGGAAATTCCAGGACTTCAGTCATCTGAAGCTTCTCAGGGGTTTAGTTTTCTTGGACGAAGATGGGGTTTGTCAGGAGTTTCACAGAATCGCAACTCTGATTCAGATGGGGAAAGCTACAGACCAGACTCTGAAAGCAGGAGCACAGGATCCTGGCTGTCATCCTCTTTGAGGAGCAGATGTACACCTCTCTTTTCCAGAAGAAGAAGAGAAGGAAGAGATGAATCTGCAAGGATCTCTACCTCTGATACAACTGCTAGATCACAACATGTCTTTAGAAGGAGAGGGTCAGGTGAGGAGATCTCTCTTGAAGCATCAGATAGCCCTCCTCGGGCTTCTGTTAGTAGACCACCAACACCTGCAGTATCTGGTATTTCTACAGCTACTGCCTCCCCACCAGATTCAGCCCACAGTAGAAGAAGTTCTGGAATTCTGCCTGGTTCTCTCTTTCGCTTTGCAGTGCCTCCAACATTAGGAAGCAGTCTATCTGACAACCTTATGATAACTGTAGATATTATTCCCTCTGGCTGGAATCAGTTTGATGGACAAGACAATGACAAGTCTAAAATACCACCTTCAAGAGATCCAGAAAGACTCCAGAAAATTAAAGAGAGGTAAATTAGTACGGTTTTTTAAGATAGTAAAGTGTACTCTATTGATAAGAGGGGAAATGTGTCACAGTGTTCGTTGGTATTCCCTCCTATTCAGCCTGCTTTTAGAAGATTCTGAAGATGAAGAAGGTGACCTATGCAGAATCTGTCAAATGTCCTCTGCGAGTTCTGACAACCTTTTAATAGAGCCATGCAAATGCAGTGGAAGTCTTCAGTATGTTCATCAGGAGTGCATGAAAAAATGGCTGCAGTCCAAGATTAATTCAGGTAAAGCAGATTGTAGACCAAGGTAGACTTGTAGTTGTATAGGGAGGCCTATCAGAAGGATTGCACTTGCTGAGGTATTTAGTTGAAAAACGAGCATATGGGACAAACAGCAATATGGCACTTCCAGGCTTATTGTGTATCTGTCCAGCTTCTCATGTGAGTAGTTCTAAGAACTGTATTTGTTGTATTAGAGAATTACATTTTTGTGGTTGTCTTCTAAGGTATGAGACAAAATACAACATGGTGGAAGTGTAGCTTTAGAACTACTTCAGAACACTTAGGTGGTACCACTTGGAGTTGAATTTGCTCCTCACCCTTTCCTTTGAGTACAGTTGTGCTTTTTTGCAAGACTTTTATAGACAAGCTGACTGTTGCAGAGTGATAGGAATTTGAAAATCCAAAAATACTTTTCAACTGTAACTAGACTTACTTTTTTTTTTAAGATATGAACTCTTCTTCAAGGCACTTTGAAACTGCTTGTTCAAAAATTACTTCAAAGTGCATATATAATTTTTAAAGAAACACTTCAGAAATTGCACACTGGGTAATTAACTTAGATACTGCTCAATCAATGTATTACAAAAATATCTGCAGTATTCTTAACACTTAAAATTGATGGCTTTGTAGAAGACACAAAAATCATGGAATACTTTTACCAAAGGAAGGTGCTAGCATCTGTTTGCTTTTTTACTCAATATCAGAGGACTCACATCAAAGTAGGGATGTATTAGAAGCCTCACCCTATAGAAGAAATTAATTTGAAGTATTTAACTATATGTAAAGACAAATCCACCATCAGTTTGCGTTGTTCATCTCGTTCCTTATGGAGTAACTTGTTCTAAAACTGGTACTCAAGACAAAACATTACTCTCACAATAAGCCATTCTGGTATATTTATTCTTATTTTTAAGTGTATTTGGATTACACGGTAGAACTCAAAGAAGACCAAGAAGTGATATTGTGCCAGACTTGCAGTTAGAGGCATGTTGGATTCAGAGGGAACGTGTAGCTGTCTAGAGAACAAACATTCCACAACATTTAAATTGTGACAGTAGCAGATGTCACTACATTCGCATTAGAGGCTTTCTTTTCTTCTAACCTTGCTCTGCAAAATAAAGCTAAATTATACTTAAAGTTTGCAATGTTTATATGGTAGTGTCCTATGTTATAGATTGTTGAAACTTGACACTGAGTTTCCCCTTACCCTCATCTCCACCAGGTTCTTCTTTGGAAGCAGTGACAACTTGTGAATTGTGTAAGGAAAAGTTGCATCTGAATCTGGAAGACTTTGACATTCATGAGCTCTATAGGGCACATGCAAATGAACAAGTTAGTATGTTTTACCTACTTTGGTAAGTGTTGGTGTAGAGCTGGGAGGGCAATCTTTAGAAAAGGCAAGTCCATCTCCATTTCAGAAGGGCTGTTATACATAGAAAGTAACATCAGTGTGGAACAGATTTTTCTCCTCAACATTCAGACTAATTCTATCTTGGTGCTGTGCTTCCCAGAGCTGAGCTTTCCGTAAGTACAATGAATCTCTTTTCTTGGTTGCAGATCTGGCATCTAGCTTTGCAGCCCATTGTCTCTGTCAGATAGGTGCAGTGTGAATTCTAGTAGGATTAGATCAAATTCCACATTGTTATGAGTGGCTGTCTTTGATTTTAGCTGTTTTTGAACACACTTTGTCAGTTGTTTTAAACATACCATTACAAACTTTTTTTTTCATTAAAGTGGTAGAAACTAATCTCTTTTCTAACAGCCTCTGACTGCTCCTTCAAATTGTTTCATAAATTAAAAATAATCAAAGGGCCATTAGTACTACTCTTGTTATATAAAATGTATTATCTTAGAACTACTGGATTGCAGAGTAGTGAAAATGAGTAAATAACTCAAAGCCGGTGCTTTTAATTAACTTTATTCAGAGGGCTTTCCTTATTCTCTGGGTTGTATTCTGAGAATATATAAAGACTAATGGTATTGGCCTGCCTCTGAAGTTGAAAGAAAATACCAAGTGATATCAGTTTTGGGCCAGAACATCAACCTCTGATTTTTGTATTATTTAGAATAAGTTCTTGCCCTAGTACTCTAATTCGTGTCAGTTGGGATAAACTCTGAAAAGTCTTTCTTGAGAGTGCCATTATCTTACATTTTAGTACTGAGTATTGGTTACTGTCACTGTACTTAAATAGAAATAATAGCTTTTAAGTTTTTTTTAAAGAATTGACTATATTATCTGTTCATTTTAAAAGTTGTTCTTTATCTTAGGGAAAGGAATTTCTCAAAATATTTGTAACATCATACCCTTTTTAAAATGCATTCCTTTATTTTGGCTTTCTGTAAGGCGCTGGGACCACAGAAGAGGAACCAGCAGCATTCATTAGTTTTATTTTCCGGAGTGATACAATACTCTGATTCTTTCCTCTAATTATGCTGAGGTTTAATTTGTTGAACTCTTATTTATCTTCAAGGATAACATGTTAAATCTGGGGTGGGTAGGAAGAACCAGAAGTATAAATAGCTTTTCAGTAATTAAAATTTTTTTTAGTATTTTGTTTCCCTAATTCTCTTGAAACAACTAGCGATAAATATATAATAATTCCAGTAAAGTCTAATTCTTGTTCTACTACTTGAATCATGTATGCAGACATATTAGTGAGAGTCTGAATGTTTCTTTGTTCTCCTTTAAGGCGGACTATGAATTTATCAGCTCTGGTCTGTACCTGGTAGTGTTGTTACACTTATGCGAGCAGCGCTTTTCTGATATGTTGGGAATGGCCAACGAGGCCAGCACACGTGTCAGAGTAAGTATGCAGTGTTTTCTGGCAGGGATTGTCGTCTGGAGTGACCTAGGAGCTAGACACCCAAGAAACACGCTGTTTTTAACAAATCTAGGTCTAAAATGAGCTGGGCTTGTCAGTGGACTAACACCATGTTTGATTTGAGCTCAAGGTACTGCATTATTGCGGTTTCTGTGTTGCAGAATGCTTTATGTCAAGGTTGTTGGTATTTCATTGGTTTGCATGTATGTTGTCGTGATCATTGTGAATTTATGCAAAACTGGAGGGTTGACTTCTCTGTGTACAAAACATGTAGTTATGAATGTTGAACTACCTGATCTGTTTCATTTTTCTTGTCTACATTGCAAAGGTCTGGAACTTGCAGTGATTGTCACCCTTAATATGCCTAAATATGTACTTGGCTAGTAACATTGTGAAACAGACCATGCCTATAGCATGACTTTTTTAGCATTAGGCCAAACTATTATTAGTTGTGTTTGACTGGATTCTTGTCACTTTAAATGGCTTGGCTTAGAAATGTGGGAAGTACACATTTTCCATGTAGCAGATGAACATACAAAGTTCTTTCTGCATAGTGTCTCTCTCTAAAATCCAGTATTCTACATGTCCATTTGATACTAGATAATGAATCAATACTGTCAGTCAACTGAGCTCCTGAAAAGCTGATTATTTAGTTTGTTTAACTTAGATACAAAGAAGTGAGAATATTAAGTTTACGCAATGGGTATTGGAATGGTTGACTGCCAGCAGGTACCAGGCCTTTGGGGAAAAGGCAGGACTGTGCTCTAATCTCTTAAGGTATTAGAACAGTGGTGCTTTCTGTGCACATCTAATGTAGAACTTGTATTCCAAGGTCCACAAATGAAATGTACAGTGTCCCTGCTGCTAGTGTAGATATATAAAAGACACAAAATCTAATGGTAGCTGGTATCCAGTACAGTACAGCTTGAGTGTGTTACAGATGTTTTTGCTGGATTTTCATCAGAGGAGGCATTACATGCTTTTGAGTGTGACACTGCATTTTAACCTAGTGAAAGCACCAATGCTGCCATTTGACACTGAGTGTACAAGTAAGCAGTGGAAACTCATTTCTATTTGCTGCGTCTCAAGATCTGGCCTTTCACTGAAACAGTGATGCAGATTGCCAGTGCTGGGAAAAAACCCTCGACTGAGGCATCTTATTCTTGGGGATTTCAGCTTTGTGTTTTGATACCACATACTTCTAACATTAAACTGCCACCCTTGCCTAAAAAGTAATCTTGGTTTTAAGATTTTAAGTGTAAACAAAACCTTTAACTATATTCATGCATTTTTCATTAATCTCATTCAGTCAGAGGGCTCTGTTTTGTCATATTAGTAGGGAATTAAATAAAATGAATCTAACTAATGCAATTCCTTACCAAGATTATGTTTTTCTGCATTACAGTTTTTAGGAATGGTTTTCATTAAACTGGCACTTGTTTGTGTTTTCTGCTTTCAAACCTGATGTGTTTTACAGACTGTAGAACATGAAGATGATGCCACTAGCTGCTACCAGAAACATTTGACATAGAGTGGAAGCTGAAATAACTGCAATAGCAATTTGAAATCTAATGTGTGGGGATTTATATGAAATTTTGAATTGATTTTTTTAAGTTGGGCAAATGGGTTAGTGTAACCATCTGGCATGAAGCTTTGGGATGTAAAAAGTGAAGAAAACTTTGCTAACTTGTTGCAAATTTCTGCAGATAACTTTGCAACTTTTAAACTACTTTCTCTCTGCCTTGTTTCTAGTTTATTAACCTTGCAAGAACTCTTCAGGCACATATGGAAGATATTGAAAGTAGGTGCTTCCCCTTTTCCCCTCCCCTCGCATTAGATTGACTGAATGCTAAATAAGTACAATCCTCCTTGCCAAGATTCATAATACTGAACATAATTACTGAAAACTTTACTTGACCCAGCAGTGCTTTTTCCATCATCAGTAGAACTATTCTGAGGGGGAACTGGTTTTAATTCTCCATTATTAATTTCCCAACAGCATAGAGTTGTTTAAACTACAGAAGTCTTATCTGCAAGTGATTAAAACATTCCTTACTAGTTAACAGTTTGGTTATTGTGGGCTCAGTGCTGACCTTCAGGTTGTTGCCTTTTACATGAGTCTTAGTAGGAAAGAAACATTTCGAGTTGAATATCGCTGCACTTCTTCTGCCATTTCTTCTTCCCCTTCTTTTTTTTTGCCTTTTCCCCTTTCTTTTTTCCATTCACACACACTTTTGGGTTGTTTGGGTTCCTTGATCAGACCTATCACACCTCATGAAAGAAATTGAAAGGTTGCCAGTTTTTTATTAAATTCTGTGCTCTGTACAGACCTACAAAATGATCTTTCCTAATGCTGTCGGGCTCTGTGTTAGAGAAGAGGTGACAATATCTGAAAAAAAAAAAGATCAGAAATTCCAAATTACATGCTGACTTCTGGTAAATGTATCCTGGATCTATTTCTAGGCATGACGAATAGGCAGTAGATCTACTTTTTTTTATTCCCTAGTGTGCACGTGAATGTCTGTCAACATTCAAAGTTTGCATATGAGTTTTCACTACAGAGAGTGCATTTGAAGTACTATAAGGAATGGGGAGTGTCTGTGTGAGTTTTAGTTCAAAATGATTGTTTCTGTGTTCAGAGAGTCAAAGATGGGCTAGAGTTCTGAATTCATTCTTAAGTTGTGTACATCCTTATTAGAGTAAAAATTAACCCTAATGAGCATCATTTTATACCTCTATTTGATTCAGCCTTTGACTAGCAGGTGAAGAATACTGAGTTTCAGGTTTATCACTGATGCGCTTCAGTTCCATTTGTCTTTAAGAACTGAAGAAGGAGCAGTTCGGCTTTTCTGCTTTCTGTGGTCGGGGTGGAACAAATTACTTCAGTGTGAATACTTTCTTGCCTGCAGACTTTGCTTAAGAGGACATATTAAATTCCTGTTAAAGACAAGCTAATGCTTTGCAAACCTGATGTAGATGTGTGTACTGACTTTTATGTTATAGTTGACAAATGTGTATTTGTCTTTTAATTCTCCTTGCAACAACAAAATCCTCTGCATATGTGAGCTTCATGTTCCTCTTGCAAATGGTGAAAGAACAGGGGTGGAGAGAAGAGCTAGGCCCAAGTAGGCCCAAGTTGCATTAAGCAACATCTGTGTGCGTGTGCCTGTAAAAATTTAAGAGTCTCTGTTTGTTCAGGCAGCTGAGCCTTTGGAGGTGTTTTAGTATCCAAATTGTGAACTTTGTGAGTCATTTCTTTCCCTTGTGTTGGGTGCCGCTGTCACGGATTGAATATCTCCTCCTCTGACTACTGTTGGAATTAGCCACTGTAGACACTGCAGAAAAGTTGAATCTCTGGCGTAATGAAGTTTTCTTCCTTTTACTTTGAGGAAGAGCAGCAGGAGGACACTGCATTTTGTACTGTTGAGTCTTGATTTGCAAATGCTATAGTTTGCATTTAAGAATTAAGCTATGTGGTTATGCAGGGTTTGGGTGTCTATCACAAACTGCTATTTAATATCATGAAATCACCTTTGTTTCTGCTGGTCCTGAAGTGCATTAATTTCACAGAACTTTGTCAAGGCTTCTGATTATACTGTGTTGTTCCAACAGCTTCTGAAGATGATTCTGAAGATTGATGCTGGTAGAACTTTCCTACTGCAAGAAACAAATGGAATTGCTGCAGAAATGCTGAACTGGCAAGAACAACGTCAACATGCATTTGTTTATTCCTCTCCTTAGTAAAAAGTGCATTGAATATTACTGTAGTTTTTGAAGCATTGTTGAATTCAAAATAAACTGCTGCACAGTGGAACTCCCAGTGGACTTGAGAACTATTCAGCATGTGTAAGGATTAGATACATAGAAAGCAACTTCCCTTTTTAAATTCTGAGGATGATATGCTTTGTTTTGGAAGACATCCAGTTATGAATATTTAAGGAAGCTCTATCTCCCTTTGTGTTTCCTTCTTACTGTGGTCAGATTTCTGGTTTTGTCTTACTGAGTTTTGCTCCTCTACTGGCACTAAGTGGTTATAGTGGGTTTCAGGGGGAGGGTGGGGATGTCATGTACTTAAATAGGGTTTTTTTGGGTGTTCTTAAATGCCTCTTTTGCTGCATCATACATAGCTGATTGCCTCTGTTGTTAATAAATAAACAGGAGGATAAGCAAAATACTGTAGAGATTGTTTGGGTCTTGGTTTATTTGAAGATTATTATTTAATGCAAAAAGCAATAAGAACTTGCAGTGGTCTTTTAATACTTGGTGGTGGCTTTTTTATGTACCAGTTTGGAAATTGGAGATTGTATTTGATATCATGTGACTGTTCCATTTATGGAATATTGCAGGTGTAAACTCTTGCATTTCAGCATTCCTAGCAGATATGCACCTTGATAAAGACCTAAGGTTGTTTAGTTGAATCAGACTTTTTTTAGAGCCCACCTTCACTGTTCAAAGCACTGGTTATCAATGTGTTTTCTAGTGTTGTCACCACTTTATAAATAAAGACAAAAGAGGTATGCATCTCTCCTGGTATTGTCCATTTTATTGAAATATGGATGTCTGCCAGAACTTACACTTGAAAACGTGGAAAGCTGTAGTCTGTGATCTATCTTTACTAATGTTCATAAATTCTTATGCAGATATTTAGGATTGTTTCTGACTATTTTGGATTGAAATGCTTTATATTAATGGTGGTATAATAAATTCTCCTACACATATTGGAATTGTATTTCCTAAAATTATATATTAGTTTTCTAATTATCACAGTAACAAAGAGTGCAGTATGTTGAAATGTCATGAGTTTAGTTTATTGTTACAGTATGTAAAACTAGTGCAGAGGAAAGGATGTGCCTTAACAGCTGAAATGAACTCATGTGATTTTAAGAGTTCACTTGGCTAACAGTACATGAGATGGCCTGTCATCTGTAAGATTTGGAAGAAAAGGGAATGCTAATGAAATGGCACATTTCTATGCCCATTCTGGTAGCCTTAGGCATTGGGTATTCAGTGTCAACACTTACAAGGATTATTCCAGCAATTAGTTCAAGTGGAGCTCTGAAACATTTATCTGAAAAGTGAAGGTCTGGGCATATGTGAAATTGTTTCCAACTCATTTCTGAAGAAAGTGAATTGAAGTTTATAATAAAAATGTTCATTCCTTTCTGAGTTAGTTGGTACTGTCATACAGTGAAGCAGTATTTCATATGCACTCAATACATTTAGAGTTACAAGGATGAATTCTGATACCCTAATAAATTGATGGCTTGAAGGATACTTCAATTTTTTTTTTCAGTCCGTGTAAACAAACAACATTCCATGAAGGTGAGCAAATTTGGTTGAAGTGATCCATCACTTTGTTGTCCTGTAGCCTTGTTGAGCTTCAAAGCAAATGAAGCAGAGACATGGGGCAGTATCGTGGTGGAATCGGTGAAGGGTGGGTGGAGGGTCTGAATGTACCTTTTTGAAAGAATGCCAGTCCCTTTTGCTGCTGCCTCCTCCTCCTCGAGCTCTGCCTTGCCACGTGTCCCCTGGGTTGTCCAGAAGGGGAGAGACTGGGAGAAGCCAGGATGAGTTGTCTTCCATGTCCCTGCTGTGTGAGCCCTCTGTCCACGGGAGCACCTGTCTGTGACGCCCTCACGGGTCCGCGCCGGCGGGTTTCGTTAGCACAGTGCACGTGTGTGTTTGGGAAGGTATCCTGTGCTCCACGTGCCCGCTGTTTGTTCCCTGGGTTTGAAGGACATGAGGAGTAGCCACGGCTTGGTGCTGGTTCCAGTGATTCACAGGCACACTGTGACCCTCAGCACTGGGCCCAGATCTGCCTAGTGAGGCTATTTGAGTTTCAGGAGAACAAAACCTGCAAGTAACACTGAAAGTCCCCCCTGGATCATCAGTGGTCTGACTTCATGGAGCAGTCACCTTGGCCAGGAGTATCCAATGCTGCTGGAAATGACTTCGCCAGCATAAAATGTAAATAAAATTGTGGTCAAAGACCCTCTGGGTGACCCCCAGTGACTGGAATGACCAGATTGGGCAGCCAGGGCACTATTTCCAGGTGTTGTGTTTAATGGAAGAGTAGGTGAGCAGCCTCTCCCCTGCTGTCTTGGGTTGAGCTGGCAAAACGCAAACTGGCCAAGACAGGGAGAAAAGTGTTCCCCCCTTCCCCCCCAACCAGCCAAGGGAAAAAGAAGAGGGAGAGGGGAAAAAAACCCTTCAAACTAGGCTTATGCTGAAACTAACTATATGTATTTATACAGAGAAGAGAAAATTAAGAGAAAACTACACTTTAACACACACTTACACAAGTTATGTATAGTATAACAAGAAATAACGTCCCCCTCCCCAGTTAATACAAAGTGCATTACTCTATAAGTATTCTAAAAGACAACCTGCAAGAAAGAGAAAGTATAACAACAAAATATTTCTACTTTCCCGAAATCAAACAAAATGCAAGCAGAGGCAGCAGGTGCAGGGCCCAACAGAGCAGACCAACTGCAGCAGTCTTCTCTGCACTTCAGCCATAATGGAACTGACCTAACACCTCCCACTGCTGTACACATATCTTAAGTCTGCGTCATCTGGTATGAAATACTTCTTGGTTACCCAGTCAGGTGAGAGCTGTCTCCCAATCCACAGAGATTCTCTGAGCCTGCTAGTTTCAGGCCTAGCTAAAACCACTACAACTTCCACCCCTTATTTCATACCAAATGATGTCAAACTTATAGAATATAAGTCTACATCTATTTATTCCCACGCTTAAAGAGTCCTTCTTCTTTCTAGGGCTGCCTTCCACCGTTCAATATTGTAGGCAATAGCCCATTAGGATGGGGTAGGTACTTCAGACAGGAAAAACAGTTCATCATTGGACACCAGCACCATTTCAGCTCAGGTCTTCTTCATCTGATGGTTCATGTCCTGGAACACAGAACTCAAAATGCAAGTTTCTTTTTCCCCCAAGGTTAAATACCCTTGAGGCACACATTGGGACCATCCCATCCCCTTTCCAGGGGTCACTATACCCTCATTAGGGTCACCATGCCTACACTGGGGTTACTGGCCCCATACTGGGGTCTCCATCCCCTTCTCAGGGATCTCTATCCCCTTCTCAGGGGTCACTATCCCCTTTTCAGGGGTTTCCATCCCCACACTGGGGTCACTGTCCCCTTCTCCGGGGTTTCACAATAGTGGATAACCTGGGAAATAATGTCCATGGTTGAATCCACCCCTCGGCCTCATTCACCTACAGGTGGCCTGAGGCATCCTGGGCCCATTGAGCCAGGAGCAACTCTCCCTTATGCTAGTCCAGGTGTGATGTTCCTCAGAGGAGCTGCATTGTTTGCTTCTCTAGAATAAAAACAAATTAAAAATAGAAAAAAATACTAAAATGTGCAATCAAAAAGAAATGGTGAAAATAATAGATAAAATTGATTAAAACCCCGTTAAATACAAAGTAAATACAGAAAAAGAAAACTTAAAAAAGAAATCAGAACCAAAAAATTAGAAAAAAAGATGAAGCAGAATTATAAATAGAACCCCAGAATTAAAAATCATGAAATAAAAAAATTGCAATAAAAACAAAATAAAGAAGAAAAATAAAATTGTCACAGAAAATAAAAACCAAAACCAGAAAACCAAACTAGCGAAAGGGTCTCCGCCGGGCGCAGGTTCCGCTCTTCGCAAGGGGCCGTACTCGCCGCTGCTGCCGCCTGGTGGTGAGCAGGAAGTACTGCGCGTGCGCCACGACTCGCGGGTGACACCTGCTGACCGAAACGCAGTTACTGCAACAGAGGCAAACCGCGCATGCGCAATCGCAAAAAAAAAGGACGGGGGTCCGAGCACGGGCACGGCGAGCGGCACCACTCGGTGTGCGCATGCGCGGGGAGCGGGGCGGCCGGGCCGGGACAGGGCGGGGGCCCCGCGGGGACGGGCACAGCGGCTGGCGCTGCAAGCAGAGGCTCGGGGACCCCTCCAAAAAACAGGGGGTGGGGACCCCTAAAATGGGGGGGCTTGTGTGGCGGGGGGAGTCCCATTAACGTCCCCCCGCCAATTTTGGACCTTCAGGGTGTCTCAACGTTCCCCTCGGCCCCCGTCGCATCCCTCTCGGGGCTGTGGGGCGTGGCCTTCTCACACAAGGGAGTGAATGAAAAAAAGTAACACAAAATACTCCAAAATAAGAAGAAAAATTAATGTACGTACCAAAAAATAAATTTAAAAAACCAAATTTTAAATAATAAAGCTAATAAGTGTGATAAAATGGCAACAAAAAACCATAAAAAAAAAGAGCTTTCGCTGGTGGCCACAGTGGGAGTGGAAGGCGCGGCTGAAGAGCAAGAGCCGCTCCCCGGCCCGGGCAGCGCCTGCCCCGCTCGGGCCCGGCGGGCACTGCTGGGGCGGCTGGGGCACCCCGGCACCCCTCGCTACCGCGCACGCGCCGAGTACAGCGCTTCGTTGATACTGCGCAGGCGCGGAGTACACAGCTCTTCGCTACTGCGCACGCGCCGAGTACAGCGCTTCGTTGATACTGCGCAGGCGCGGAGTACACAGCTCTTCGCTACTGCGCAAGCGCGGAGTACAGAGCTTCGTTGATACTGCGCAGGCGCGGAGTACACAGCTCTTCGCTACTGCGCACGCGCCAAGTACAGCGCTTCGTTGATACTGCGCAGGCGCGGAGTACACAGCTCTTCGCTACTGCGCAAGCGCGGAGTACAGAGCTTCGTTGATACTGCGCAGGCGCGGAGTACACAGCTCTTCGCTACTGCGCAAGCGCGGAGTACAGAGCTTTGTTGATACTGCGCAGGCGCGGAGTACACAGCTCTTCGCTACTGCGCAGGCGCGGAGTACCGAGCTTCGTTGATACTGCGCAGGCGCAGAGTACGGAGCGCCGTCGGTACTGCTCATGCGCGGAGTACAGCGTGCCGTCCCAACTGCGCATGCGCGGAGTACAGCGCGCCGTCCCTACTGCGCACGCGCGGAGTACAGAGCGGTTTCGCTATTGCGCATGCGCGGAGTACAGCGCGCCGTCCCTTCTGCGCACGCGCGGAGTACAGCGAGGTGTCCCCACTGGGCTCTGTCCTGCTCGATGCCACATCCCGTGTTCGTTCATGGCGCTGTTTTCCCGCACCTGCCGCAGCCGGTGCCGCGGGAGCGCGCGGGGAACATCCCGCCGCCGGTGCGGCTGCTGCAGATGCGTTCCTGGAGCGCGGCGCCGGCACCATCGCCCGCAGCGCCGCCGCCAAGATCGTGAGTGCCGGGGCCGCGGGGCAGGGGCTGGGCTGGGCTGGGCCTCAGTGGCGCTCCATACACAGACAAATACTCTGCATGCAGCTCGGTGGGTGCTTTCCCGTCCTGGGGGTGAGGTGAATCCTGGGCTCCTGTGCTTTTGTCAGCCGAGATGGAAAATTCCTGCACTTGGTTTTGGCAAGTGGCAGTTTCCCAGAATTTTCTTGCCTTGTTTGCTTCCTGTGGAACATGTGGACAAGCAGAACTCTCAGGGCTTGTGTTCAGAACAGGCTTGAGGAGAGTGAGTGAGTGAGTGAGTGAGTGAGTGAGTGAATGAGTGAGTGGAGTGAGTGGAGTGAGTGAGTGAGTGGAGTGAGTGAGTGGAGTGGGTGAGTGAGTGAGTGAGTGAGTGGAGTGAGTGAGTGAGTGAGTGAGTGGAGTGGGTGAGTGAGTGAGTGAGTGAGTGGAGTGAGTGAGTGGAGTGAGTGAGTGGAGTGGGTGAGTGAGTGAGTGACTGAGAAGGAGCCTCAGCGTGTCTTCCTTGTCCTGCACTGCAGGATCAGAATCCTGGTTTAGGTTAGGGATGCTTTTGCACTGGTGTGTGTCTTCGATGGTCAGAGCCAACTTTCTGCTGGGCCACTTAGGAAGAACAGTTGCCTAGAGCTTCATGTTTGCTTTCCTTGCAGCCTGGAGTGTTGGGGGGATTCCTGAAGCTGATTGCCTTGAAAGCCAGTGATCCCCAAGGCTTTGACCTGCTAAACAGCATCATGGAGCATATGCCCCCGTGAGTATGAGCTCAAATTGCATTCAAAACTGACTTCTGTGGGCTTTGGTTCTGCAGTGTGCAGTCATGCCAAAGGTTAACACTTCAGGAGCAAAAATGTCACATTTATCAGTTAAAGAGATGGGAACAACTTTATCTGTGTTTTCTGTAAAGTGACAGCACCAGTCAAAGCCCACTGTGAACTGAATAACTGTTCTTTTAAATTTCCAGTGAATCAGTTGACTGGTACAGGAAACAGGTCTTCATTCTGCTATTCCAAAGACTTCCAAGTTCCAAACCAACAAAACTTATCAAAAGTAAGTTCCTTGCTCTGAAAAGCTCCAGTGTGACACGAGTGGTTCAGAGTGTGCAGTTGCAGAGATCAGGCATCCTGTACATGGGTGGGACTCTGGTGGCTCCAGGGACTTGCTCCAAATGCTCTGGAGTCAAGGGGGCATAAAGGGCAGTGGCCACAGCAGGTGACACTCCATGAAAACTGAGGGAATGGAACTAAAGGACTTGTGTAGTTCTCCTCCTTTCCTGGTGTGTGTGATGTCGTTACTTGTCTGAAAGTGTCTCCATTTAATCTCCAGCTAATAGCAACACACTTGCCCTGCCACACAGCACAGCCATTCTGACCACTGCTCTCTGCAGTTTGTGTTCATGCTGGGAAACATTCCATGCTTTTGTGTCATTTTGGCCTTCATGGGAATAAAGTTCTGAGGAAGGGTTTACGTTCCTCTGTCAAAGCTGTGACACATTGTTGAAATCATCCCCAGGCAGATGGCCATGCTGATGAAATTCGTGATGTTATCTCTACACAGATCACACAAGGTCTGTTATTAATCCTTTAAAATCTGCTTGATGCCTCCTGTAGAGGAGCAAGAATTACAGGGTTCTTCCAGTGGTGTTCCACCAAGCAAATGGAAGTGGTGCTTCCAGCGTTCCACGTTTCAGTGTTGTGGTGCCCGAGAAGATGAGCAGTTTTAGGCAAACTTTGGAGCAGCAAGTTAATGCCCTTCAGTAAAAGGGAACATTTATGAAGGCTGCCCTTTCTGTCTCCTTCTTAGAATGCATTTTGCTGCTGACTCTAAAGCAATTCTCTTGTTTTCATCTGGAGTTTTACTTTGTCCTTTTTCTCCTCTTCATTAACTAGTTTGGCACAGGAAATGGGGCATGAGCTCTGCAGGAAATACTTGGCAGCATACAGCCAGAGGGAGTGTGTTCTGTTGGCTTGGGTTGTATTTCAGGCTGCTGTGCAGTTTTTGCCTTTGAAGCAGGAAAGAGTTGTCTCTCTGGCTGAAATGGCAAAGGAGGTTTGGCGCTAATCTGACTGCCCGGGTGCCTCTCCTTTTGGGGTTCATTTCTGATTTTCTGCCCACAGTTCCTCACTGATAGTTCAAGTTACTGATCTCCTGAGCGGGTCATAAAAGGGAAGGATTGCTGTCTCTGGTTTTTATCCTTTGTAACAAGTTTATGTGTGTAAACATCTATGTAAGAGGGCAGCAATTGTTAAGAAACAAATTGTCTTGTGTTCTCTGTTTCCTGGTGCTTTGTGTGGTTTCTCCTTTTCTTTGGTCACCATAGGGTGATAAATCGTTCTGATACTTTTTCTCTAACTGTCATACTAGGATGTTTGAAACGGGCTTGGAGAAAATGATGATTCCTGAAATCCAGAAAGAGTCTGGGACAAGTTGAAAAGCAGATCCGTGCTGTTGGCATCACCAAGACATTAACAGAATGTCCTCCCATGATGGACACTGAGTACCCCAAGCTGTGGTAGGTGCCACACTTCTTCAGGGTCTGCTGGTGATGCTGTTGGAGGTCTGGAAAGTAGGAGCTTTCACGAGAATAGGCCCCTCCAATAAACTCCTTTGGCATTTCTTCAGGCCCACTGTTGTGGTGAGACTCAGCTTGAGGCTTTTCATACCTTTTCATCCTTCACTGCACAAAGGGAAGTGTGTTTTCAAAGCAAATGGCAGAGCTGGTTTGAGATGTGTTTGAGCCTGGATTTGGCTGAGTAGAGCTCCACTGAAGGGAATTAGGCTACTGTCAGCTTGCATTCCTTCTGGAAAGCTGGGCCCACTTTTGACTTGTAACTGTCATAGTCAGGAGGCCTGAGAATACTCACAACCTGACAGGCTGTAGTGTCTTAGCCTGAAAGTGGAATCTGGGGGAAAGCTCTGGAGACTGAAAGGCAGTCCAGCAGTCTGGGGGCTCAGGTAGCCTGAACTGAATGACAGTAACCAGGTCCTGGACTAGAACTCTTTTTGAATGTACTTAGAGAAAAGCTGTAATCTGGAAAAGAATTGCTATTCTTGGGTTTGTATCACAGCAATTTGAGCTGCTAAAAAATGAGGGCATTGCTGATGCTGTTAATATGAGCAGCTGCATTGTGCCTGGAAAGGACCCAGACCCACAGTCCTAGTGCAGCTTCCCTGGGACAGGGACAGTGCCAGGAGTTAAGCAAGTCCCTGCAAAGGGGTTCCAGGTAATCTGAGCGTTCTTGTGAAGCACAGGCTGTCCTCACCTGTTCACTGTTCCCCTCCCCTCTCCCCCCAGGATTCCTTTGCTGCAGGCCCTCCCTCCTTGGCTTGTTTGAGCTGCCTGAGGATGACACGACCCCTGACAAGGAGCACTTCATTGACACAGAGGATACTCCAGGCTATCAGACTGCATTCTCCCAGCTGGCCTTTGCTGGGAAGGAAGAACATGATCCTGTGGGGCAAATGGTGAACAATCCCAGGATCCAGCTGGCCCAGTCTCTGCACAAACTGTTCACAGCGTGCCCAGGCAGGGTAGGTGGCTTGGGCTCTGCATCCCTGGGCTGCATTCAGCAGAGAAGAAATGCCTCTGTGAGAATGGTCTCTTGCTAAGGTTTGATAATCAGCAAAATGAAGTGTGTTGTAGGCAGAAGGCAAGATCTTGCTGTGTCTTCTTGTTCATTGGAACTTGGCTTTTGTAAGGTTTTCCTGGTAACCTCAGAAAGGCCTTATTTTTCACAGCACTTAGTTTAGCAATCAGCTCAAATATATGCTATTTAAAAGATGAAGATTTATCCACTTGATGGGCTATAAGTAATGGTTGTCTCCTGTTCAGTTGCATGGACTTGGGAGATTCAGGCAGCTCATATAAAATTAGACATTTTGAGTGCACAGTTAACTCTCTTACCCCATAGTGACTGTTTTGACCAATATTTTGGTAAGTAAAGATTGTCTGAGAGATGAGCTGTTTCTCCCTCCATAACTGCTGCTCTCAGAGTGTCTGAGCTTGTGCCCTGTGCATGAAGAGCCATGGCAGTGGCTGAGTGTCCCTGAGCCCTCTGCTGTGTCTGTGCTGCAGGTTCTGTGCATGATGAGTGTCCCTGAGCCCTCTGCTGTGTCTGTGCTGCAGGTTCTGTGCCTGCTGAGTGTCCCTGAGCCCTCTGCTGTGTCTGTGCTGCTCTGTCTGTGCCTGCTGAGTGTCCCTGAGCCCTCTGCTGTGTCTGTGCTGCAGGTTCTGTGGATGCTGAGTGTCCCTGAGCCCTCTGCTGTGTCTGTGCTGCTCTGTCTGTGCCTGCTGAGTGTCCCTGAGCCCTCTGGAGTTACAATCTGGAAAAGGATTGCTTTTCTTGGGTTTCTATCATGGCAATTTGAGCTGATAAAAAAATGAGTGCATTGCTGATGCTGTTATTATCAGTAGCTGCATTGTGCCTGGAGAGGACCCAGACCCACAGTCCTAGTTGTTATGGGTTTGGCCAGATGGGCCTAAATTTAGTTTTTAAAAGTTCAGCTAGGCCTGGGAATTGTCAGCTGACTTGAGCTGGACTGAGCTAGCTAACAGCTGACTTCTTCTGGCCAATAATATTGTATTCCATACCATATTGCATCATCTCAAAAGGGGTAAGAGCTGGTGTGTGGGAGTGGCTTAGGCAGTTGCTTCACAGCTGTGGTCCCAGCAAGACACTCTGCTGTCCCAGGAGGGATGGGGAGGCCCAAGCCCGGAGTACCAGCTTACCATCATGTTATCTTAGGGAAGTAAAGTGTTTGTTCTTAGCTTTTCTCTCTGCTTAAGTCTGTCTCTGAAGAATTGACTTCTCTAGAATGATTTGTAGTTGAAATGGTAGAATTTGTGTTTACTGGGAAGTGGGAAATTATTTCTTGTTATACATAACTTGTGTAAGTGTGTGTTATATTGTAGTTTCCTCTTAATTTTCTCTTTTCTGTGTAAATACATGTAGTTAGTTCCAGCATAAACCTGCTTTTGAGGTTTTTCCTTTTCTCTCTCTCTTCTTTTTTCCCCTTGGCTGGTTGGGGGGAGGAGGAACCCTCTTCACTCTGTCCTGGACAGTTGGCGTTTTGCCAGCTCAACCCAGGACACTAGTGCAGCTTCCCTGGGACAGGGACAGTGCCAGGAGTTAAGCAAGTCTCTGCAAAGGGGTTCCAGGTAATCTGAGCATTCTTGTGAAGCACAGGCTGTCCTCACCTGTTCACTGTTCCTCTCCCCTCTCCCCCCAGGATTCCTTTGCTGCAGGCCCTCCCTCCTTGGCTTGTTTGAGCTGCCTGAGGATGGCATGACACAACCCCTGACAAGGAGCGCTTCACTGACAGAGAGGATACTCCAGGCTATCAGACTGCATTCTCTCAGCAGGATCAGCCCTAAACTACCCCACGGTACCCCTGAACCCTCAATGGACACGTCCAGCACCTGAACAGAAACCCAAGTCCTTATTTATTTACAGAGGCGAAATGATTGGTAATTGCTTATGATCTGTGGAGAATTTCCTTTGGAACGATCAGAGAGTTGTATCAAGGCAGAGCGTTTCTTTTGGTTCTTTTTCTTGTGGTTTGTAATTTCCTTTCAGGCTTGAATGAGTTTTTTGTGCTCCTGTTAGAAAAGCAGCATGATTTTACCTTCCTGTTTTGGGGGGCTTTGTTTGTTTCCATTGTTATCCCTGTTAAATCAGGCCTCCTGTGAATAGCCTGCGTTGTCCTACAGGACTGCTTTGTTTATGGATCAGAGAGAGAGAAGGGAACTGACTTTTCCTTCTCTTGAATTTTTCCAAGCACAAGTGGGACATCATCTTGCTACTCCCCAAAGCACTGCAGGGATGTGGGAGTAGTTTAGTGCTGGTTCAGTTCTCTGGGAAATAACCACGTTGCAGAGGTTTAAGAATCAGTAACAATTGTATTGTCTTTTAAATGCTAGGGTCTTTTAAATGCTGGGTCCTGCAGTCCCAGCATGATGAGGGAAAGAGGAACTTGAGTTCTTCTGAGAAACCTTCTGTTATTCCTTGTGCAGTCTTTTTTTCCTGTTCTATGAGTCACGGCTCACTCTCTCTCTAACAAAATCTGTTAGAGAGTTAGACTGCGCTTTAGAATTTGGGTCTGTTCCCTACAAAGTTTTGCAACGTCCGAAGGAGTGGAGCGCTGACTGCTGTCAGCAAAGCTGATTTGTTAATACTCTGTCAGATTTCCCTCAGCTTTGGGCAGGAAAGGCAAGGGTTTGGGTCAGGAATTGTGAAAGCAGCGCCTGTGTGCCTGTTGCTTCTTGTGTGTGTGTGGCAGGGCTGGGACAAGGGCTCGTGCAGGAACCTCCAGAGCCAAGAGGAACAGCAGCAATTTGTGGAGAAAGAAAACTCCAGGTGATAAGTGCTGCCAAATTTGTTCTTGCCTTATCCTGTGCTCTGTAATCAGTAACAGGTGACGTGCAGAAATGTCCTAGGGCCAGGGGAGAGCTGAGCTCGGTGCGGGTGCTGCACAGGGCACAGACGCAGGGGTGGAGTGGGAGTCTTTGGGACTTCTCAGAGGGAAGGGAGGGCTGGATGTGTCAGAGGGAGCCATCGACTTGTGCTCACTTGAACACACTTGTGCAGGTCCCTGGGATCCAGTGTAAAGTGCAGGTGTCCTCGTGTTCAGGGGTGAAGGGTCTGAGAGGGACTGTACTTCCTGTGACTCTGCAGGGCACCAGGAATGAGAGGAACTGTGATGTCCGAGGTGTGTCCCGTCCAGTCGTTTTTCCCTCTGGGAACATAGAGCCTGTGGGCGGAGCTGTGAGTGTTTGGATGAGCAGCTGAGTGTCCCTGAGCCCTCTGCTGTGTCTGTGCTGCTCTGTCTGTGCCTGCTGAGTGTCCCCGAGCCCCCTGCTCTGTCTGTGCTGCAGCTTCTGTGCATGCTGAGTGTCCCTGAGCCCTCTGCTCTGTCTGTGCTGCAGGTTCTGTGCATGCTGAGTGTCCCTGAGCCCTCAGCTGTGTCTGTGCTGCAGGTTCTGTGCCTGCTGAGTGTCCCTGAGCCCTCTGCTGTGTCTGTGCTGCAGGTTCTGTGCCTGCTGAGTGTCCCTGAGCCCTCTGCTGTGTCTGTGCTGCAGGTTCTGTGCCTGCTGAGTGTCCCTGGGCCCTCTGCTCTGTCTGTGCTGCAGGTTCTGTGCATGCTGAGTGTCCCTGAGCCCTCTGCTGTGTCTGTGCTGCTCTGTCTGTGCCTGCTGAGTGTCCCTGAGCCCTCTGCTGTGTCTGTGCTGCAGGTTCTGTGCCTGCTGAGTGTCCCTGAGCCCTCTGCTGTGTCTATGCTGCTCTGTCTGTGCCTCCTGAGTGTCCCTGAGCCCTCAGCTGTGTCTGTGCTGGAGGTTCTGTGCATGATGAGTGTCCCTGAGCCCTCTGCTGTGTCTGTGCTGTAGTGTCTGTGCCTGCTGAGTGTCCCTGAGCCCTCTGATATGTCTGTGCTGCAGGTTCTGTGCATGATGAGTGTCCCTGAGCCCTCTGCTGTGTCTGTGCTGCAGGATCTGTGCATGCTGAGTGTCCCTGAGCCCTCTGATATGTCTGTGCTGCAGGTTCTGTGCCTGCTGAGTGTCCCTGAGCCCTCTGCTGTGTCTGTGCTGCTCTGTCTGTGCCTCCTGAGTGTCCCTGAGCCCTCTGCTGTGTCTGTGCTGCAGGTTCTGTGTATGCTGAGTGTCCCTGAGCCCTCTGCTGTGTCTGTGCTGCTCTGTCTGTGCATGCTGAGTGTCCCTGAGCCCTCTGCTGTGTCTGTGCTGCTCTGTCTGTGCCTCCTGAGTGTCCCTGAGCCCTCTGCTGTGTCTGTGCTGCAGGTTCTGTGCATGCTGAGCACCAGCCTGAATGCAGTGACAATCTGGAAAAGAATTGCTTTTCTTGGGATTGTATCTCGGCAGTTTGAGCTGCTAAAAAATGAGGGCATTGCTGATGCTGTTAATATGAGCAGCTGCATTGTGCCTGGAAAGGACCCAGACCCACAGTCCTAGTGCAGCTTCCCTGGGACAGGGACAGTGCCCGGAGTTAAGCAAGTCCCTGCAAAGGATGGAGTAAATCTGCTCCTTGCATCTGCAAGGAAAGACTGAGTAGTAGGGAAGGGGAGCATTTATATGCTGTATTGAGATTTCCATCTGCTCCCAGGTGCAGCAGTGATGGGGTGGCTGGGTTTGGTCTGGGCCTGTGAGGATCAGCCCTAAACAACCCCACCTCACCAGAGGGCCCTGAACCCTCAAGGGAAATGTCCAGTAGGAACCAGACCGGTCGGTAGTTATTGCAGAGGAAAAACCATGCAAATGAAAAGGTACTTCTGTTCTTCATGGCAATCCTGTAATGCCTTGTGCAGTCTCTGTGTGCTGTTCTTGGAGTGACCACCCAGTGTGTGTCTAACAAAACCTGTTAGAAAGGTAGTCAGGGATTGGAATTGGGGTCTGATCCCTACAGACTCTTGCAAAGCCTGAAGGACTGCAGTGATGAGTGTGCTCAGCAAAGGAGGTTTCTCAGTATCTGCTCAGATTTCCCTCAGCTCTGGGGGCCTGGTGGCCAGCTGGAGGTGGCGGGGACACACATGGGACCCCTTGAGCTTTGTGGGAGGAGCTGGGGGTTGGCACGGTGCGATTTTTTGTTCTTTGGGTTTTTTTCTTGGTTTTCTGATTTCCTTTTTGAGCTCTGTGGTGCTAGGGAGAAAAATCTGGAAACAAATCAAACTGAAGGGATTTGCTGAGTTGCTTTGCAGAGAAGTGCCACCTTCAGAGGATGCACAAATCCACCAGGAAGTCAACGAAGGAGCTGTGGAAAGTGCAGCAGAGTGCAGGGAGCAGCCACTGTCCCAGCTCCCTGGTTTTGGGGGCATTAGTCCACCTACGGAAAGGAAAAAAGCCTCCCCGTCTTGTTTTCAGCCCTGCAGAGGAATGTCGTGTTCCAGAATTTCGGAGGGATTTGTGTGTGTCCTGTGCTGGCAGCTGCGTGTCTTGGGAGGCCATGGAGTGACATACATTGGGGGGACATGGGGGGACAAGGGGAGGACACGGGGGGGGACACGGGGAGGACATGGGGGGACATCAGGGGGACATGGGAAGACATCAGGGGGACATGGGGGTACATTGAGGGGACATGGGGAGGACATGAGGGAGATGGGGTGGACATGAGGGACGCAGGGGACATGGAGGAAACATGGGGGGAACATTGGGGACATGGGAAGGCTATGGGGGGACATGCAGGGGACATGGGACGTCCAGGGAAGTCCGAGAGGGCCCAGGGGGGTCCAGAGGGGTCCAAAGCGTTTTGAGGGGTCCAGGAGAGTTCAAGTTGGTCCAGGAGGGTCCAGGGGTTTTCCCTGGGGGTATGAGGGGGTGGTCCATGGGGGCCCTAGGAGGATTCAAGGTGGTCCAGGAATGTTCAGGAGGGTTCAGGGGGTTTTAAGGGAGTGGAAGGGGGTTTCAGAGGGGTCCAAGGGGGTCCAGGAGAGATTCGGAGGGTCCAGGGGGTTTTGGGGGGGGTCCAGGAGTGTCCAGGGGAGTCTCAGAGGTGTCCAGAAAGGTTCGAAGGGGTCCAGAAGGGTCTAAGGAGGGTCCAAGGGGTCCCAGGCAGGTTTGAGAGGGGTCCAGGGGGCTTCAGGGGGTTTGGAGGGGTCCAGGGGAGTCCAAGTGTGATTCAAGAGGGTCCAAGGTTTTTGAGAGTGTCAAGGGGGGCTGGGGTGGGGTGCAAAGTGGTCCAAGAGAGTTGAGGAAAGTCCAAGGGGGATTCAGGGGGGTCCAGGGGAGTTCAGGAGGGTCCAAAGCGATCCAGGAGAAGTCAGAGAGAAATGAGGGGGGTCTCACAGTGGATTGTGGGTCTCAGAGGAGTCACAGGGAGGTAAGGGGAGGTAAGAGTGGTCAGGGGGTGCCTGGGGAACTCAGGGACCCCCATTGCCCACAGCCCAGCAATGTCGGCCCTCGGGAACCTCCCTTGGGGAACCCGGGTGCCCGAAATGTCGTCCCTCGGGAACCCCCCCTTCGAGGAGCCCCAGCGCCCGAGGTGTCGCCCCTCGGCAACACCCCCTCGGGGAACCCCGGCGCCCAAGGTGTCGCCCCTCGGCCAGCACGCCCTTGGGGAGCCTCGGCGCCCGAAATGTCGTCCCTCGGGAACCCCCCCCTTCGAGGAGCCCTGGCGCCCGAGGTGTCGCCCCATGGACAACCTCCTTGGGGACCCCAGAGACCCCCAGAGACCCACCCAGGGACCCCCCAGGGACCCCCAGAGAGCCCAGAGATTCCCAGACACTCCCAGGGACCTCCAGGGTCCCCCAGGAAGCTACAGAGATCTCCCAGAGAACCCCCAGTTTCCCCCAGAAACCCCCCAGAGACTGTCAGAGACCCCCAGACACCCCAGGGACCCCCCCTACACCCCCCCGACACCCCCAAGGGACTCCCAGACGCCCCCACGGACCCCCAGGGACCCCCCAGAGACCCCCCGAGACTCTCAGAGACCCCCCAAGGACCCCCAGAGAGCCCACTGGGACTCCCCAGGGACCCCCCAGAGACTCCCCATAGATCACCAGGGACTGCCCAAGGACCCCCGCAGACCCCCAGAGACTCCCAGGGGCCCCCAGAAACTCCCAGAGATCCCTCAGGGACCCGCAGAGACCCCTCAGGAACCCCCAGAGACTCCCAGACACCCCAGAGACTCCCAGAAACCCTCAGAGACCCCCCCCAGGGACCTCCAAAGACTCCAAGAGACCCCCACGGACCCCCCAGGGACCACCAGAAAGCCCCAGAGACCCCCCAGGGACCACCAGAGACCCCCCAGAGATTCTCAGAGACCTCCAGGGACTCCCAGACACCCGCCGAGACCCCCCAGGGACCCCCAGAGACCCTCCATAGATCACCAGGGACCGCCCAAGGACCCCCACAGACCCCCAGACACCCGCAGAGACTCCCAGGGGCCCCCAGAAACTCCCGGAGACCCCTCAGGGACCCGCAGAGACCCCTGAGGGACCCCCAGAGTCTCCCAGACACCCGCCAGGAACCCTCAGATGCCCCCAGAGACCCCCAGAGATCCCCAGAGACCCCCAGACCCCTCCAGGGACCCCCAGACACCCCCAGAGACCCGCAGGGACCCCCCAGAGACTCTCAGAGACCTCCAGGAACTCCCAGACACACGCTGAAACCCCCCAGGGACCCCCAGACACCCGCCAGGGCCCCTCAGATGCCCCCAGAGACCCCCAGAGACCCCACAGGGACCCCCAAGGACCCCATAGGGACCCCCACAGATCCCCAGAGACCCCCCCTGTGACCCCCAAAGAACTCCCCTGGGGATCTCCTGGGACCCCCCAGAAACCCCTAGACATCCCCAGAGACTCCCAGAGACCCCCCAGGGACGCTCAGACCCCCCCAGAGACTCACAGAGACCCCCAGAGACTCTCAGAGATCCCCCAGGGACCCACAGGAACCCCTCAAAGATCCACCAGAGACCCCCCAGGGACCCCCAAAGAACTCCCCTGGGGATCCCCTCGGACCCCCCAGAAATCCCCAGACACCCCCAGAGACCCCCCAGGGACCCTCAGACACCCCCAGAGACTCACAGAGACCCCCAGAGACCCTCAGGGACCCCCCAGGGACCCCCATAGACCGCCCAGAGATCACGAGATGCCCCCCAGGGACCTCCAGAGACCCTTCCAGAGATCACGAGAAACCCCTCCGAGACCCCCAGGGACCCACCTTGGGACCCCCAGAGGACCCCAGGGACCCACAGGAACCCCTCATAGATCCACCAGAGACCCCCATAGATCCCACAGAGACCTCCAGAGAACCCCAGAGACCACCAGAGATGCTCCAGAGACACCCCAGAGACCCCCACAGAGATCCCCGGTGCCCGAAATGTCGTCCCTCGGACAACTCCCTTGGGGACCCCCGGTGCCCAAAATGTCGTCCGTCGGGGAACCCCCTTGGGGACCCCCGGTGCCCAAAATGTCGTCCGTCGGGGAACCCCCTTGGGGACCCCCGGTGCCCAAAATGTCGTCCGTCGGGGAACCCCCTTGGGGACCCCCGGTGCCCAAAATGTCGTCCGTCGGGGAACCCCCTTGGGGACCCCCGGTGCCCAAAATGTCGTCCCTCCGGGAACCCCCTTGGGGACCCCCGGTGCCCAAAATGTCGTCCCTCCGGGAACCCCCTTGGGGACCCCCGGTGCCCAAAACTGTCGTCCCTCGGCAATCCCCCCTTGGGGAGTCCCGGCGCCCGAGGTGTCGCCCCGCCGCAACCTCAACCCGATGACTCTCGGCGCCCGAGTTGTCGGCCCTCGGCAACCTCGCCTTGCGGACCCCCGGCGACCGAGGTGTCGCCCCTCGTCACGCCCCTCCTTGGGGACCCCCGGCGGGCATTGGAGGTGGTGGGGGCTGGACTACGATGCAGTTCGTGGACATGTCCGGCAGGCGGCGCCAGCGAGGGAGAAGGGCCGGCGAGGGCGGGATTCGAACCGGCGTTTGGGCAGCGGTATCTGCATCGCTACTGCGCACGTGCGGATTAGAGAGCTTCGGCGGTACTGCGCAAGCGCGGAGTACGGAGCGCCGTCGGTACTGCTCATGCGCGGAGTACAGCGCGCCGTCCCAACTGCGCACGCGCGGAGTACAGCGCGCCGTCCCAACTGCGCATGCGCGGAATACAGAGCGCCGTCTCTACTGCGCACGCGCGGAGTACAGAGCGGCGTCGCTATTGCGCATGCGCGGAGCACAGCGCGCCGTCCCTCCTGTGCTCGCCCGGAGTCCGCCTCTCTGTCTCTCCTGCTCGATGCCACATCCCGTGTTCGTTCATGGCGCTGTTTTCCCGCACCTGCCGCAGCCGGTGCCGCGGGAGCGCGCGGGGAACATCCCGCCGCCGGTGCGGCTGCTGCAGAGGCGTTCCTGGAGCGCGGCGCCGGCACCATCGCCCGCAGCGCCGCCGCCAAGATCGTGAGTGCCGGGGCCGCGGGGCAGGGGCTGGGCTGGGCTGGGCCTCAGTGGCGCTCCATACACAGACAAATACTCTGCATGCAGCTCGGTGGGTGCTTTCCCGTCCTGGGGGTGAGGTGAATCCTGGGCTCCTGTGCTTTTGTCAGCCGAGATGGAAAATTCCTGCACTTGGTTTTGGCAAGTGGCAGTTTCCCAGAATTTTCTTACCTTGTTTGCTTCCTGTGGAACATGTGGACCAGCAGAACTCTCAGGGCTTGTGTTCAGAACAGGCTTGAGGAGAGTGAGTGAGTGAATGAGTGAGTGGAGTGAGTGAGTGAGTGGAGTGGGTGAGTGAGTGAGTGAGTGGAGTGAGTGAGTGAGTGGAGTGAGTGAGTGGGTGAGTGAGTGAGTGACTGAGAAGGAGCCACAACGTGTCTTCCTTGTCCTGCACTGCAGGATCAGAATCCTGGTTTAGGTTAGGGATGCTTTTGCACTGTTGCGTGTCTTCGATGGTCAGAGCCAACTTTCTGCTGGGCCACTTAGGAAGAACAGTTGCCTAGAGCTTCATGTTTGCTTTCCTTGCAGCCTGGAGTGTTGGGGGGATTCCTGAAGCTGATTGCCTTGAAAGCCAGTGATCCCCAAGGCTTTGACCTGCTAAACAGCATCATGGAGCATATGCCCCCGTGAGTATGAGCTCAAATTGCATTCAAAACTGACTTCTGTGGGCTGTGGTTCTGCAGTGTGCAGTCATGCCAAAGGTTAACACTTCAGGAGCAAAAATGTCACATTTATCAGTTAAAGAGATGGGAACAACTTTATCTGTGTTTTCTGTAAAGTGACAGCACCAGTCAAAGCCCACTGTGAACTGAATAACTGTTCTTTTAAATTTCCAGTGAATCAGTTGACTGGTACAGGAAACAGGTCTTCATTCTGCTATTCCAAAGACTTCCAAGTTCCAAACCAACAAAACTTATCAAAAGTAAGTTCCTTGCTCTGAAAAGCTCCAGTGTGACACGAGTGGTTCAGAGTGTGCAGTTGCAGAGATCAGGCATCCTGTACATGGGTGGGACTCTGGTGGCTCCAGGGACTTGCTCCAAATGCTCTGGAGTCAAGGGGGGCATAAAGGGCAGTGGCCACAGCAGGTGACACTCCATGAAAACTGAGGGAATGGAACTAAAGGACTTGTGTAGTTCTCCTCCTTTCCTGGTGTGTGTGATGTCGTTACTTGTCTGAAAGTGTCTCCATTTAATCTCCAGCTAATAGCAACACACTTGCCCTGCCACACAGCACAGCCATTCTGACCACTGCTCTCTGCAGTTTGTGTTCATGCTGGGAAACATTCCATGCTTTTGTGTCATTTTGGCCTTCATGGGAATAAAGTTCTGAGGAAGGGTTTACGTTCCTCTGTCAAAGCTGTGACACATTGTTGAAATCATCCCCAGGCAGATGGCCATGCTGATGAAATTCGTGATGTTATCTCTACACAGATCACACAAGGTCTGTTATTAATCCTTTAAAATCTGCTTGATGCCTCCTGTAGAGGAGCAAGAATTACAGGGTTCTTCCAGTGGTGTTCCACCAACCAAATGGAAGTGGTGCTTCCAGCGTTCCACGTTTCAGTGTTGTGGTGCCCGAGAAGATGAGCAGTTTTTAGGCAAACTTTGGAGCAGCAAGTTAATGCCCTTCAGTAAAAGGGAACATTTATGAAGGCTGCCCTTTCTGTCTCCTTCTTAGAATGCATTTTGCTGCTGACTCTAAAGCAATTCTCTTGTTTTCATCTGGAGTTTTACTTTGTCCTTTTTCTCCTCTTCATTAACTAGTTTGGCACAGGAAATGGGGCATGAGCTCTGCAGGAAATACTTGGCAGCATACAGCCAGAGGGAGTGTGTTCTGTTGGCTTGGGTTGTATTTCAGGCTGCTGTGCAGTTTTTGCCTTTGAAGCAGGAAAGAGTTGTCTCTCTGGCTGAAATGGCAAAGGAGGTTTGGCGCTAATCTGACTGCCCGGGTGCCTCTCCTTTTGGGGTTCATTTCTGATTTTCTGCCCACAGTTCCTCACTGATAGTTCAAGTTACTGATCTCCTGAGCGGGTCATAAAAGGGAAGGATTGCTGTCTCTGGTTTTTATCCTTTGTAACAAGTTTATGTGTGTAAACATCTATGTAAGAGGGCAGCAATTGTTAAGAAACAAATTGTCTTGTGTTCTCTGTTTCCTGGTGCTTTGTGTGGTTTCTCCTTTTCTTTGGTCACCATAGGGTGATAAATCGTTCTGATACTTTTTCTCTAACTGTCATACTAGGATGTTTGAAACGGGCTTGGAGAAAATGATGATTCCTGAAATCCAGAAAGAGTCTGGGACAAGTTGAAAAGCAGATCCGTGCTGTTGGCATCACCAAGACATTAACAGAATGTCCTCCCATGATGGACACTGAGTACCCCAAGCTGTGGTAGGTGCCACACTTCTTCAGGGTCTGCTGGTGATGCTGTTGGAGGTCTGGAAAGTAGGAGCTTTCACGAGAATAGGCCCCTCCAATAAACTCCTTTGGCATTTCTTCAGGCCCACTGTTGTGGTGAGACTCAGCTTGAGGCTTTTCATACCTTTTCATCCTTCACTGCACAAAGGGAAGTGTGTTTTCAAAGCAAATGGCAGAGCTGGTTTGAGATGTGTTTGAGCCTGGATTTGGCTGAGTAGAGCTCCACTGAAGGGAATTAGGCTACTGTCAGCTTGCATTCCTTCTGGAAAGCTGGGCCCACTTTTGACTTGTAACTGTCATAGTCAGGAGGCCTGAGAATACTCACAACCTGACAGGCTGTAGTGTCTTAGCCTGAAAGTGGAATCTGGGGGAAAGCTCTGGAGACTGAAAGGCAGTCCAGCAGTCTGGGGGCTCAGGTAGCCTGAACTGAATGACAGTAACCAGGTCCTGGACTAGAACTCTTTTTGAATGTACTTAGAGAAAAGCTGTAATCTGGAAAAGAATTGCTATTCTTGGGTTTGTATCACAGCAATTTGAGCTGCTAAAAAATGAGGGCATTGCTGATGCTGTTAATATGAGCAGCTGCATTGTGCCTGGAAAGGACCCAGACCCACAGTCCTAGTGCAGCTTCCCTGGGACAGGGACAGTGCCAGGAGTTAAGCAAGTCCCTGCAAAGGGGTTCCAGGTAATCTGAGCGTTCTTGTGAAGCACAGGCTGTCCTCACCTGTTCACTGTTCCCCTCCCCTCTCCCCCCAGGATTCCTTTGCTGCAGGCCCTCCCTCCTTGGCTTGTTTGAGCTGCCTGAGGATGACACGACCCCTGACAAGGAGCACTTCATTGACACAGAGGATACTCCAGGCTATCAGACTGCATTCTCCCAGCTGGCCTTTGCTGGGAAGGAAGAACATGATCCTGTGGGGCAAATGGTGAACAATCCCAGGATCCAGCTGGCCCAGTCTCTGCACAAACTGTTCACAGCGTGCCCAGGCAGGGTAGGTGGCTTGGGCTCTGCATCCCTGGGCTGCATTCAGCAGAGAAGAAATGCCTCTGTGAGAATGGTCTCTTGCTAAGGTTTGATAATCAGCAAAATGAAGTGTGTTGTAGGCAGAAGGCAAGATCTTGCTGTGTCTTCTTGTTCATTGGAACTTGGCTTTTGTAAGGTTTTCCTGGTAACCTCAGAAAGGCCTTATTTTTCACAGCACTTAGTTTAGCAATCAGCTCAAATATATGCTATTTAAAAGATGAAGATTTATCCACTTGATGGGCTATAAGTAATGGTTGTCTCCTGTTCAGTTGCATGGACTTGGGAGATTCAGGCAGCTCATATAAAATTAGACATTTTGAGTGCACAGTTAACTCTCTTACCCCATAGTGACTGTTTTGACCAATATTTTGGTAAGTAAAGATTGTCTGAGAGATGAGCTGTTTCTCCCTCCATAACTGCTGCTCTCAGAGTGTCTGAGCTTGTGCCCTGTGCATGAAGAGCCATGGCAGTGGCTGAGTGTCCCTGAGCCCTCTGCTGTGTCTGTGCTGCAGGTTCTGTGCATGCTGAGTGTCCTTGAGCCCTCTGCTGTGTCTGTGCTGCAGGTTCTGTGGATGCTGAGTGTCCCTGAGCCCTCTGCTGTGTCTGTGCTGCTCTGTCTGTGCCTCCTGAGTGTCCCTGAGCCCTCTGCTGTGTCTGTGCTGCTCTGTCTGTGCATGCTGAGTGTCCCTGAGCCCTCTGCTGTGTCTGTGCTGCAGGTTCTGTGCATGCTGAGTGTCCCTGAGCCCTCTGCTGTGTCTGTGCTGCAGGTTCTGTGGATGCTGAGTGTCCCTGAGCCCTCTGCTGTGTCTGTGCTGCAGGTTCTGTGGATGCTGAGTGTCCCTGAGCCCTCTGCTGTGTCTGTGCTGCTCTGTCTGTGCCTGCTGAGTGTCCCTGAGCCCTCTGGAGTTACAATCTGGAAAAGGATTGCTTTTCTTGGGTTTCTATCATGGCAATTTGAGCTGATAAAAAAATGAGTGCATTGCTGATGCTGTTATTATCAGTAGCTGCATTGTGCCTGGAGAGGACCCAGACCCACAGTCCTAGTTGTTATGGGTTTGGCCAGATGGGCCTAAATTTAGTTTTTAAAAGTTCAGCTAGGCCTGGGAATTGTCAGCTGACTTGAGCTGGACTGAGCTAGCTAACAGCTGACTTCTTCTGGCCAATAATATTGTATTCCATACCATATTGCATCATCTCAAAAGGGGTAAGAGCTGGTGTGTGGGAGTGGCTTAGGCAGTTGCTTCACAGCTGTGGTCCCAGCAAGACACTCTGCTGTCCCAGGAGGGATGGGGAGGCCCAAGCCCGGAGTACCAGCTTACCATCATGTTATCTTAGGGAAGTAAAGTGTTTGTTCTTAGCTTTTCTCTCTGCTTAAGTCTGTCTCTGAAGAATTGACTTCTCTAGAATGATTTGTAGTTGAAATGGTAGAATTTGTGTTTACTGGGAAGTGGGAAATTATTTCTTGTTATACATAACTTGTGTAAGTGTGTGTTATATTGTAGTTTCCTCTTAATTTTCTCTTTTCTGTGTAAATACATGTAGTTAGTTCCAGCATAAACCTGCTTTTGAGGTTTTTCCTTTTCTCTCTCTCTTCTTTTTTTCCCTTGGCTGGTTGGGGGGAGGAGGAACCCTCTTCACTCTGTCCTGGACAGTTGGCGTTTTGCCAGCTCAACCCAGGACACTAGTGCAGCTTCCCTGGGACAGGGACAGTGCCAGGAGTTAAGCAAGTCTCTGCAAAGGGGTTCCAGGTAATCTGAGCGTTCTTGTGAAGCACAGGCTGTCCTCACCTGTTCACTGTTCCTCTCCCCTCTCCCCCCAGGATTCCTTTGCTGCAGGCCCTCCCTCCTTGGCTTGTTTGAGCTGCCTGAGGATGGCATGACACAACCCCTGACAAGGAGCGCTTCACTGACAGAGAGGATACTCCAGGCTATCAGACTGCATTCTCTCAGCAGGATCAGCCCTAAACTACCCCACGGTACCCCTGAACCCTCAATGGACACACCCAGCACCTGAACAGAAACCCAAGTCCTTATTTATTTACAGAGGCGAAATGATTGGTAATTGCTTATGATCTGTGGAGAATTTCCTTTGGAACGATCAGAGAGTTGTATCAAGGCAGAGCGTTTCTTTTGGTTCTTTTTCTTGTGGTTTGTAATTTCCTTTCAGGCTTGAATGAGTTTTTTGTGCTCCTGTTAGAAAAGCAGCATGATTTTACCTTCCTGTTTTGGGGGGCTTTGTTTGTTTCCATTGTTATCCCTGTTAAATCAGGCCTCCTGTGAATAGCCTGCGTTGTCCTACAGGACTGCTTTGTTTATGGATCAGAGAGAGAGAAGGGAACTGACTTTTCCTTCTCTTGAATTTTTCCAAGCACAAGTGGGACATCATCTTGCTACTCCCCAAAGCACTGCAGGGATGTGGGAGTAGTTTAGTGCTGGTTCAGTTCTCTGGGAAATAACCACGTTGCAGAGGTTTAAGAATCAGTAACAATTGTATTGTCTTTTAAATGCTAGGGTCTTTTAAATGCTGGGTCCTGCAGTCCTGGCATGATGAGGGAAAGAGGAACTTGAGTTCTTCTGAGAAACCTTCTGTTATTCCTTGTGCAGTCTTTTTTTCCTGTTCTATGAGTCACGGCTCACTCTCTCTCTAACAAAATCTGTTAGAGAGTGAGACTGCGCTTTAGAATTTGGGTCTGTTCCCTACAAAGTTTTGCAACGTCCGAAGGAGTGGAGCGCTGACTGCTGTCAGCAAAGCTGATTTGTTAATACTCTGTCAGCTTTCCCTCAGCTTTGGGCAGGAAAGGCAAGGGTTTGGGTCAGGAATTGTGAAAGCAGCGCCTGTGTGCCTGTTGCTTCTTGTGTGTGTGTGGCAGGGCTGGGACAAGGGCTCGTGCAGGAACCTCCAGAGCCAAGAGGAACAGCAGCAATTTGTGGAGAAAGAAAACTCCAGGTGTTAAGTGCTGCCAAATTTGTTCTTGCCTTATCCTGTGCTCTGTAATCAGTAACAGGTGACGTGCAGAAATGTCCTAGGGCCAGGGGAGAGCTGAGCTCGGTGCGGGTGCTGCACAGGGCACAGACGCAGGGGTGGAGTGGGAGTCTTTGGGACTTCTCAGAGGGAAGGGAGGGCTGGATGTGTCAGAGGGAGCCATCGACTTGTGCTCACTTGAACACACTTGTGCAGGTCCCTGGGATCCAGTGTAAAGTGCAGGTGTCCTCGTGTTCAGGGGTGAAGGGTCTGAGAGGGACTGTACTTCCTGTGACTCTGCAGGGCACCAGGAATGAGAGGAACTGTGATGTCCGAGGTGTGTCCCGTCCAGTCGTTTTTCCCTCTGGGAACATAGAGCCTGTGGGCGGAGCTGTGAGTGTTTGGATGAGCAGCTGAGTGTCCCTGAGCCCTCTGCTGTGTCTGTGCTGCTCTGTCTGTGCCTGCTGAGTGTCCCCGAGCCCCCTGCTCTGTCTGTGCTGCAGCTTCTGTGCATGCTGAGTGTCCCTGAGCCCTCTGCTCTGTCTGTGCTGCAGGTTCTGTGCATGCTGAGTGTCCCTGAGCCCTCAGCTGTGTCTGTGCTGCAGGTTCTGTGCATGCTGAGTGTCCCTGAGCCCTCAGCTGTGTCTGTGCTGCAGGTTCTGTGCATGCTGAGTGTCCCTGAGCCCTCTGCTGTGTCTGTGCTGCAGGTTCTGTGCCTGCTGAGTGTCCCTGAGCCCTCTGCTGTGTCTGTGCTGCAGGTTCTGTGCCTGCTGAGTGTCCCTGGGCCCTCTGCTCTGTCTGTGCTGCAGGTTCTGTGCATGCTGAGTGTCCCTGAGCCCTCTGCTGTGTCTGTGCTGCTCTGTCTGTGCCTGCTGAGTGTCCCTGAGCCCTCTGCTGTGTCTGTGCTGCAGGTTCTGTGCCTGCTGAGTGTCCCTGAGCCCTCTGCTGTGTCTATGCTGCTCTGTCTGTGCCTCCTGAGTGTCCCTGAGCCCTCAGCTGTGTCTGTGCTGGAGGTTCTGTGCATGATGAGTGTCCCTGAGCCCTCTGCTGTGTCTGTGCTGTAGTGTCTGTGCCTGCTGAGTGTCCCTGAGCCCTCTGATATGTCTGTGCTGCAGGTTCTGTGCATGATGAGTGTCCCTGAGCCCTCTGATATGTCTGTGCTGCAGGTTCTGTGCCTGCTGAGTGTCCCTGAGCCCTCTGCTGTGTCTGTGCTGCTCTGTCTGTGCCTCCTGAGTGTCCCTTAGCCCTCTGCTGTGTCTGTGCTGCAGGTTCTGTGTATGCTGAGTGTCCCTGAGCCCTCTGCTGTGTCTGTGCTGCTCTGTCTGTGCATGCTGAGTGTCCCTGAGCCCTCTGCTGTGTCTGTGCTGCTCTGTCTGTGCCTCCTGAGTGTCCCTGAGCCCTCTGCTGTGTCTGTGCTGCAGGTTCTGTGCATGCTGAGTGTCCCTGAGCCCTCTGCTGTGTCTGTGCTGCAGGTTCTGTGCCTGCTGAGTGTCCCTGAGCCCTCTGCTGTGTCTGTGCTGCTCTGTCTGTGCATGCTGAGTGTCCCTGAGCCCTCTGCTGTGTCTGTGCTGCAGGTTCTGTGCATGCTGAGCACCAGCCTGAATGCAGTGACAATCTGGAAAAGAATTGCTTTTCTTGGGATTGTATCTCGGCAGTTTGAGCTGCTAAAAAATGAGGGCATTGCTGATGCTGTTAATATGAGCAGCTGCATTGTGCCTGGAAAGGACCCAGACCCACAGTCCTAGTGCAGCTTCCCTGGGACAGGGACAGTGCCCGGAGTTAAGCAAGTCCCTGCAAAGGATGGAGTAAATCTGCTCCTTGCATCTGCAAGGAAAGACTGAGTAGTAGGGAAGGGGAGCATTTATATGCTGTATTGAGATTTCCATCTGCTCCCAGGTGCAGCAGTGATGGGGTGGCTGGGTTTGGTCTGGGCCTGTGAGGATCAGCCCTAAACAACCCCACCTCACCAGAGGGCCCTGAACCCTCAAGGGAAATGTCCAGTAGGAACCAGACCGGTCGGTAGTTATTGCAGAGGAAAAACCATGCGAAAGAAAAGGTACTTCTGTTCTTCGTGGCAATCCTGTAATGCCTTGTGCAGTCTCTGTGTGCTGTTCTTGGAGTGACCACCCAGTGTGTGTCTAACAAAACCTGTTAGAAAGGTAGTCAGGGATTGGAATTGGGGTCTGATCCCTACAGACTCTTGCAAAGCCTGAAGGACTGCAGTGATGAGTGTGCTCAGCAAAGGAGGTTTCTCAGTATCTGCTCAGATTTCCCTCAGCTCTGGGGGCCTGGTGGCCAGCTGGAGGTGGCGGGGACACACATGGGACCCCTTGAGCTTTGTGGGAGGAGCTGGGGGTTGGCACGGTGCGATTTTTTGTTCTTTGGGTTTTTTTCTTGGTTTTCTGATTTCCTTTTTGAGCTCTGTGGTGCTAGGGAGAAAAATCTGGAAACAAATCAAACTGAAGGGATTTGCTGAGTTGCTTTGCAGAGAAGTGCCACCTTCAGAGGATGCACAAATCCACCAGGAAGTCAACGAAGGAGCTGTGGAAAGTGCAGCAGAGTGCAGGGAGCAGCCACTGTCCCAGCTCCCTGGTTTTGGGGGCATTAGTCCACCTACGGAAAGGAAAAAAGCCTCCCCGTCTTGTTTTCAGCCCTGCAGAGGAATGTCGTGTTCCAGAATTTCGGAGGGATTTGTGTGTGTCCTGTGCTGGCAGCTGCGTGTCTTGGGAGGCCATGGAGTGACATACATTGGGGGGACATGGGGGGACAAGGGGAGGACACGGGGGGGGACACGGGGAGGACATGGGGGGACATCAGGGGGACATGGGAAGACATCAGGGGGACATGGGGGTACATTGAGGGGACATGGGGAGGACATGAGGGAGATGGGGTGGACATGAGGGACGCAGGGGACATGGAGGAAACATGGGGGGAACATTGGGGACATGGGAAGGCTATGGGGGGACATGCAGGGGACATGGGACGTCCAGGGAAGTCCGAGAGGGCCCAGGGGGGTCCAGAGGGGTCCAAAGCGTTTTGAGGGGTCCAGGAGAGTTCAAGTTGGTCCAGGAGGGTCCAGGGGTTTTCCCTGGGGGTATGAGGGGGTGGTCCATGGGGGCCCTAGGAGGATTCAAGGTGGTCCAGGAATGTTCAGGAGGGTTCAGGGGGTTTTAAGGGAGTGGAAGGGGGTTTCAGAGGGGTCCAAGGGGGTCCAGGAGAGATTCGGAGGGTCCAGGGGGTTTTGGGGGGGGTCCAGGAGTGTCCAGGGGAGTCTCAGAGGTGTCCAGAAAGGTTCGAAGGGGTCCAGAAGGGTCTAAGGAGGGTCCAAGGGGTCCCAGGCAGGTTTGAGAGGGGTCCAGGGGGCTTCAGGGGGTTTGGAGGGGTCCAGGGGAGTCCAAGTGTGATTCAAGAGGGTCCAAGGTTTTTGAGAGTGTCAAGGGGGGCTGGGGTGGGGTGCAAAGTGGTCCAAGAGAGTTGAGGAAAGTCCAAGGGGGATTCAGGGGGGTCCAGGGGAGTTCAGGAGGGTCCAAAGCGATCCAGGAGAAGTCAGAGAGAAATGAGGGGGGTCTCACAGTGGATTGTGGGTCTCAGAGGAGTCACAGGGAGGTAAGGGGAGGTAAGAGTGGTCAGGGGGTGCCTGGGGAACTCAGGGACCCCCATTGCCCACAGCCCAGCAATGTCGGCCCTCGGGAACCTCCCTTGGGGAACCCGGGTGCCCGAAATGTCGTCCCTCGGGAACCCCCCCTTCGAGGAGCCCCAGCGCCCGAGGTGTCGCCCCTCGGCAACACCCCCTCGGGGAACCCCGGCGCCCAAGGTGTCGCCCCTCGGCCAGCACGCCCTTGGGGAGCCTCGGCGCCCGAAATGTCGTCCCTCGGGAACCCCCCCCTTCGAGGAGCCCTGGCGCCCGAGGTGTCGCCCCATGGACAACCTCCTTGGGGACCCCAGAGACCCCCAGAGACCCACCCAGGGACCCCCCAGGGACCCCCAGAGAGCCCAGAGATTCCCAGACACTCCCAGGGACCTCCAGGGTCCCCCAGGAAGCTACAGAGATCTCCCAGAGAACCCCCAGTTTCCCCCAGAAACCCCCCAGAGACTGTCAGAGACCCCCAGACACCCCAGGGACCCCCCCTACACCCCCCCGACACCCCCAAGGGACTCCCAGACGCCCCCACGGACCCCCAGGGACCCCCCAGAGACCCCCCGAGACTCTCAGAGACCCCCCAAGGACCCCCAGAGAGCCCACTGGGACTCCCCAGGGACCCCCCAGAGACTCCCCATAGATCACCAGGGACTGCCCAAGGACCCCCGCAGACCCCCAGAGACTCCCAGGGGCCCCCAGAAACTCCCAGAGATCCCTCAGGGACCCGCAGAGACCCCTCAGGAACCCCCAGAGACTCCCAGACACCCCAGAGACTCCCAGAAACCCTCAGAGACCCCCCCCAGGGACCTCCAAAGACTCCAAGAGACCCCCACGGACCCCCCAGGGACCACCAGAAAGCCCCAGAGACCCCCCAGGGACCACCAGAGACCCCCCAGAGATTCTCAGAGACCTCCAGGGACTCCCAGACACCCGCCGAGACCCCCCAGGGACCCCCAGAGACCCTCCATAGATCACCAGGGACCGCCCAAGGACCCCCACAGACCCCCAGACACCCGCAGAGACTCCCAGGGGCCCCCAGAAACTCCCGGAGACCCCTCAGGGACCCGCAGAGACCCCTGAGGGACCCCCAGAGTCTCCCAGACACCCGCCAGGAACCCTCAGATGCCCCCAGAGACCCCCAGAGATCCCCAGAGACCCCCAGACCCCTCCAGGGACCCCCAGACACCCCCAGAGACCCGCAGGGACCCCCCAGAGACTCTCAGAGACCTCCAGGAACTCCCAGACACACGCTGAAACCCCCCAGGGACCCCCAGACACCCGCCAGGGCCCCTCAGATGCCCCCAGAGACCCCCAGAGACCCCACAGGGACCCCCAAGGACCCCATAGGGACCCCCACAGATCCCCAGAGACCCCCCCTGTGACCCCCAAAGAACTCCCCTGGGGATCTCCTGGGACCCCCCAGAAACCCCTAGACATCCCCAGAGACTCCCAGAGACCCCCCAGGGACGCTCAGACCCCCCCAGAGACTCACAGAGACCCCCAGAGACTCTCAGAGATCCCCCAGGGACCCACAGGAACCCCTCAAAGATCCACCAGAGACCCCCCAGGGACCCCCAAAGAACTCCCCTGGGGATCCCCTCGGACCCCCCAGAAATCCCCAGACACCCCCAGAGACCCCCCAGGGACCCTCAGACACCCCCAGAGACTCACAGAGACCCCCAGAGACCCTCAGGGACCCCCCAGGGACCCCCATAGACCGCCCAGAGATCACGAGATGCCCCCCAGGGACCTCCAGAGACCCTTCCAGAGATCACGAGAAACCCCTCCGAGACCCCCAGGGACCCACCTTGGGACCCCCAGAGGACCCCAGGGACCCACAGGAACCCCTCATAGATCCACCAGAGACCCCCATAGATCCCACAGAGACCTCCAGAGAACCCCAGAGACCACCAGAGATGCTCCAGAGACACCCCAGAGACCCCCACAGAGATCCCCGGTGCCCGAAATGTCGTCCCTCGGACAACTCCCTTGGGGACCCCCGGTGCCCAAAATGTCGTCCATCGGGAACCCCCCTTGGGGACCCCCGGTGCCCGAAATGTCGTCCGTCGGGGAACCCCCTTGGGGACCCCCGGTGCCCAAAATGTCGTCCGTCGGGGAACCCCCTTGGGGACCCCCGGTGCCCAAAATGTCGTCCGTCGGGGAACCCCCTTGGGGACCCCCGGTGCCCAAAATGTCGTCCGTCGGGGAACCCCCTTGGGGACCCCCGGTGCCCAAAATGTCGTCCGTCGGGGAACCCCCTTGGGGACCCCCGGTGCCCAAAATGTCGTCCCTCCGGGAACCCCCTTGGGGACCCCCGGTGCCCAAAATGTCGTCCCTCCGGGAACCCCCTTGGGGACCCCCGGTGCCCAAAACTGTCGTCCCTCGGCAATCCCCCCTTGGGGAGTCCCGGCGCCCGAGGTGTCGCCCCGCCGCAACCTCAACCCGATGACTCTCGGCGCCCGAGTTGTCGGCCCTCGGCAACCTCGCCTTGCGGACCCCCGGCGACCGAGGTGTCGCCCCTCGTCACGCCCCTCCTTGGGGACCCCCGGCGGGCATTGGAGGTGGTGGGGGCTGGACTACGATGCAGTTCGTGGACATGTCCGGCAGGCGGCGCCAGCGAGGGAGAAGGGCCGGCGAGGGCGGGATTCGAACCGGCGTTTGGGCAGCGGTATCTGCATCGCTACTGCGCACGTGCGGATTAGAGAGCTTCGGCGGTACTGCGCAAGCGCGGAGTACGGAGCGCCGTCGGTACTGCTCATGCGCGGAGTACAGCGCGCCGTCCCAACTGCGCACGCGCGGAGTACAGCGCGCCGTCCCAACTGCGCATGCGCGGAATACAGAGCGCCGTCCCTACTGCGCACGCGCGGAGTGCAGCGCGCCGTCTCTACTGCGCACGCGCGGAGTACAGAGCGGCGTCGCTATTGCGCATGCGCGGAGCACAGCGCGCCGTCCCTCCTGTGCTCGCCCGGAGTCCGCCTCTCTGTCTCTCCTGCTCGATGCCACATCCCGTGTTCGTTCATGGCGCTGTTTTCCCGCACCTGCCGCAGCCGGTGCCGCGGGAGCGCGCGGGGAACATCCCGCCGCCGGTGCGGCTGCTGCAGAGGCGTTCCTGGAGCGCGGCGCCGGCACCATCGCCCGCAGCGCCGCCGCCAAGATCGTGAGTGCCGGGGCCGCGGGGCAGGGGCTGGGCTGGGCTGGGCCTCAGTGGCGCTCCATACACGGACAAATACTCTGCATGCAGCTCGGTGGGTGCTTTCCCGTCCTGGGGGTGAGGTGAATCCTGGGCTCCTGTGCTTTTGTCAGCCGAGATGGAAAATTCCTGCACTTGGTTTTGGCAAGTGGCAGTTTCCCAGAATTTTCTTACCTTGTTTGCTTCCTGTGGAACATGTGGACCAGCAGAACTCTCAGGGCTTGTGTTCAGAACAGGCTTGAGGAGAGTGAGTGAGTGAATGAGTGAGTGGAGTGAGTGAGTGAGTGAGTGGAGTGAGTGAGTGAGTGAGTGAATGAGTGAGTGAGTGAGTGAGTGGAGTGAGTGAGTGAGTGAGTGAGTGAGTGACTGAGAAGGAGCCTCAGCGTGTCTTCCTTGTCCTGCACTGCAGGATCAGAATCCTGGTTTAGGTTAGGGATGCTTTTGCACTGGTGTGTGTCTTCGATGGTCAGAGCCAACTTTCTGCTGGGCCACTTAGGAAGAACAGTTGCCTAGAGCTTCATGTTTGCTTTCCTTGCAGCCTGGAGTGTTGGGGGGATTCCTGAAGCTGATTGCCTTGAAAGCCAGTGATCCCCAAGGCTTTGACCTGCTAAACAGCATCATGGAGCATATGCCCCCGTGAGTATGAGCTCAAATTGCATTCAAAACTGACTTCTGTGGGCTTTGGTTCTGCAGTGTGCAGTCATGCCAAAGGTTAACACTTCAGGAGCAAAAATGTCACATTTATCAGTTAAAGAGATGGGAACAACTTTATCTGTGTTTTCTGTAAAGTGACAGCACCAGTCAAAGCCCACTGTGAACTGAATAACTGTTCTTTTAAATTTCCAGTGAATCAGTTGACTGGTACAGGAAACAGGTCTTCATTCTGCTATTCCAAAGACTTCCAAGTTCCAAACCAACAAAACTTATCAAAAGTAAGTTCCTTGCTCTGAAAAGCTCCAGTGTGACACGAGTGGTTCAGAGTGTGCAGTTGCAGAGATCAGGCATCCTGTACATGGGTGGGACTCTGGTGGCTCCAGGGACTTGCTCCAAATGCTCTGGAGTCAAGGGGGCATAAAGGGCAGTGGCCACAGCAGGTGACACTCCATGAAAACTGAGGGAATGGAACTAAAGGACTTGTGTAGTTCTCCTCCTTTCCTGGTGTGTGTGATGTCGTTACTTGTCTGAAAGTGTCTCCATTTAATCTCCAGCTAATAGCAACACACTTGCCCTGCCACACAGCACAGCCATTCTGACCACTGCTCTCTGCAGTTTGTGTTCATGCTGGGAAACATTCCATGCTTTTGTGTCATTTTGGCCTTCATGGGAATAAAGTTATGAGGAAGGGTTTACGTTCCTCTGTCAAAGCTGTGACACATTGTTGAAATCATCCCCAGGCAGATGGCCATGCTGATGAAATTCGTGATGTTATCTCTACACAGATCACACAAGGTCTGTTATTAATCCTTTAAAATCTGCTTGATGCCTCCTGTAGAGGAGCAAGAATTACAGGGTTCTTCCAGTGGTGTTCCACCAAGCAAATGGAAGTGGTGCTTCCAGCGTTCCACGTTTCAGTGTTGTGGTGCCCGAGAAGATGAGCAGTTTTAGGCAAACTTTGGAGCAGCAAGTTAATGCCCTTCAGTAAAAGGGAACATTTATGAAGGCTGCCCTTTCTGTCTCCTTCTTAGAATGCATTTTGCTGCTGACTCTAAAGCAATTCTCTTGTTTTCATCTGGAGTTTTACTTTGTCCTTTTTCTCCTCTTCATTAACTAGTTTGGCACAGGAAATGGGGCATGAGCTCTGCAGGAAATACTTGGCAGCATACAGCCAGAGGGAGTGTGTTCTGTTGGCTTGGGTTGTATTTCAGGCTGCTGTGCAGTTTTTGCCTTTGAAGCAGGAAAGAGTTGTCTCTCTGGCTGAAATGGCAAAGGAGGTTTGGCGCTAATCTGACTGCCCGGGTGCCTCTCCTTTTGGGGTTCATTTCTGATTTTCTGCCCACAGTTCCTCACTGATAGTTCAAGTTACTGATCTCCTAAGCAGGTCATAAAAGGGAAGGATTGCTGTCTCTGGTTTTTATCCTTTGTAAAAAGTTTGTATGTGCAAACATCTATGTAAGAGGGCAGCAATTGCTAAGAAACAAATTGTCTTGTGTTCTCTGTTTCCTGGTGCTTTGTGTGGTTTCTCCTTTTCTTTGGTCACCATAGGGTGATAAATCGTTCTGATACTTTTTCTCTAACTGTCATACTAGGATGTTTGAAACGGGCTTGGAGAAAATGATGATTCCTGAAATCCAGAAAGAGTCTGGGACAAGTTGAAAAGCAGATCCGTGCTGTTGGCATCACAAAGACATTAACAGAATGTCCTCCCATGATGGACACTGAGTACCCCAAGCTGTGGTAGGTGCCACACTTCTTCAGGGTCTGCTGGTGATGCTGTTGGAGGTCTGGAAAGTAGGAGCTTTCACGAGAATAGGCCCCTCCAATAAACTCCTTTGGCATTTCTTCAGGCCCACTGTTGTGGTGAGACTCAGCTTGAGGCTTTTCATACCTTTTCATCCTTCACTGCACAAAGGGAAGTGTGTTTTCAAAGCAAATGGCAGAGCTGGTTTGAGATGTGTTTGAGCCTGGATTTGGCTGAGTAGAGCTCCACTGAAGGGAATTAGGCTACTGTCAGCTTGCATTCCTTCTGGAAAGCTGGGCCCACTTTTGACTTGTAACTGTCATAGTCAGGAGGCCTGAGAATACTCACAACCTGACAGGCTGTAGTGTCTTAGCCTGAAAGTGGAATCTGGGGGAAAGCTCTGGAGACTGAAAGGCAGTCCAGCAGTCTGGGGGCTCAGGTAGCCTGAACTGAATGACAGTAACCGGGTCCTGGACTAGAACTCTTTTTGAATGTACTTAGAGAAAAGCTGTAATCTGGAAAAGAATTGCTATTCTTGGGTTTGTATCACAGCAATTTGAGCTGCTAAAAAATGAGGGCATTGCTGATGCTGTTAATATGAGCAGCTGCATTGTGCCTGGAAAGGACCCAGACCCACAGTCCTAGTGCAGCTTCCCTGGGACAGGGACGGTGCCAGGAGTTAAGCAAGTCCCTGCAAAGGGGTTCCAGGTAATCTGAGCGTTCTTGTGAAGCACAGGCTGTCCTCACCTGTTCACTGTTCCCCTCCCCTCTCCCCCCAGGATTCCTTTGCTGCAGGCCCTCCCTCCTTGGCTTGTTCGAGCTGCCTGAGGATGACACGACCCCTGACAAGGAGCACTTCATTGACACAGAGGATACTCCAGGCTATCAGACTGCATTCTCCCAGCTGGCCTTTGCTGGGAAGGAAGAACATGATCCTGTGGGGCAAATGGTGAACAATCCCAGGATCCAGCTGGCCCAGTCTCTGCACAAACTGTTCACAGCGTGCCCAGGCAGGGTAGGTGGCTTGGGCTCTGCATCCCTGGGCTGCATTCAGCAGAGAAGAAATGCCTCTGTGAGAATGGTCTCTTGCTAAGCTTTGATAATCAGCAAAATGAAGTGTGTTGTAGGCAGAAGGCAAGATCTTGCTGTGTCTTCTTGTTCATTGGAACTTGGCTTTTGTAAGGTTTTCCTGGTAACCTCAGAAAGGCCTTATTTTTCACAGCACTTAGTTTAGCAATCAGCTCAAATATATGCTATTTTAAAGATGAAGATTTATCCACTTGATGGGCTATAAGTAATGGTTGTCTCCTGTTCAGTTGCATGGACTTGGGAGATTCAGGCAGCTCATATAAAATTAGACATTTTGAGTGCACAGTTAACTCTTACCCCATATAATGTTTGTTTTGTTCAAGATTTGGGTAAGAAAAGATTGTCTGAGAGATGAGCTGTTTCACCCTCAATAGCTGCTGCTCTGAGAGTGTCTGAGCTTGTGCCCTGTGCATGAAGAGCCATGGCAGTGGCTGAGTGTCCCTGAGCCCTCTGCTGTGTCTGTGCTGCAGGTTCTGTGCATGCTGAGTGTCCCTGAGCCCTCTGCTGTGTCTGTGCTGCAGGTTCTGTGCCTGCTGAGTGTCCCTGAGCCCTCTGCTGTGTCTGTGCTGCAGGTTCTGTGGATGCTGAGTGTCCCTGAGCCCTCTGCTGTGTCTGTGCTGCAGGTTCTGTGGATGCTGAGTGTCCCTGAGCCCTCTGCTGTGTCTGTGCTGCTCTGTCTGTGCCTGCTGAGTGTCCCTGAGCCCTCTGCTGTGTCTGTGCTGCAGGTTCTGTGCCTGCTGAGTGTCCCTGAGCCCTCTGCTGTGTCTGTGCTGCAGGTTCTGTGCCTGCTGAGTGTCCCTGAGCCCTCTGCTGTGTCTGTGCTGCAGGTTCTGTGGATGCTGAGTGTCCCTGAGCCCTCTGCTGTGTCTGTGCTGCAGGTTCTGTGCATGCTGAGTGTCCCTGAGCCCCCTGCTGTGTCTGTGCTGCAGGTTCTGTGGATGCTGAGTGTCCCTGAGCCCTCTGCTGTGTCTGTGCTGCAGGTTCTGTGCATGCTGAGTGTCCCTGAGCCCTCTGCTGTGTCTGTGCTGCAGGTTCTGTGCCTGCTGAGTGTCCCTGAGCCCTCTGCTGTGTCTGTGCTGCTCTGTCTGTGCCTGCTGAGTGTCCCTGAGCCCTCTGGAGTTACAATCTGGAAAAGGATTGCTTTTCTTGGGTTTCTATCATGGCAATTTGAGCTGATAAAAAAATGAGTGCATTGCTGATGCTGTTATTATCAGTAGCTGCATTGTGCCTGGAGAGGACCCAGACCCACAGTCCTAGTTGTTATGGGTTTGGCCAGATGGGCCTAAATTTAGTTTTTAAAAGTTCAGCTAGGCCTGGGAATTGTCAGCTGACTTGAGCTGGACTGAGCTAGCTAACAGCTGACTTCTTCTGGCCAATAATATTGTATTCCATACCATATTGCATCATCTCAAAAGGGGTAAGAGCTGGTGTGTGGGAGTGGCTTAGGCAGTTGCTTCACAGCTGTGGTCCCAGCAAGACACTCTGCTGTCCCAGGAGGGATGGGGAGGCCCAAGCCCGGAGTACCAGCTTACCATCATGTTATCTTAGGGAAGTAAAGTGTTTGTTCTTAGCTTTTCTCTCTGCTTAAGTCTGTCTCTGAAGAATTGACTTCTCTAGAATGATTTGTAGTTGAAATGGTAGAATTTGTGTTTACTGGGAAGTGGGAAATTATTTCTTGTTATACATAACTTGTGTAAGTGTGTGTTATATTGTAGTTTCCTCTTAATTTTCTCTTTTCTGTGTAAATACATGTAGTTAGTTCCAGCATAAACCTGCTTTTGAGGTTTTTCCTTTTCTCTCTCTCTTCTTTTTTTCCCTTGGCTGGTTGGGGGGAGGAGGAACCCTCTTCACTCTGTCCTGGACAGTTGGCGTTTTGCCAGCTCAACCCAGGACACTAGTGCAGCTTCCCTGGGACAGGGACAGTGCCAGGAGTTAAGCAAGTCCCTGCAAAGGGGTTCCAGGTAATCTGAGCATTCTTGTGAAGCACAGGCTGTCCTCACCTGTTCACTGTTCCTCTCCCCTCTCCCCCCAGGATTCCTTTGCTGCAGGCCCTCCCTCCTTGGCTTGTTTGAGCTGCCTGAGGATGGCATGACACAACCCCTGACAAGGAGCGCTTCACTGACAGAGAGGATACTCCAGGCTATCAGACTGCATTCTCTCAGCAGGATCAGCCCTAAACTACCCCACGGTACCCCTGAACCCTCAATGGACACATCCAGCACCTGAACAGAAACCCAAGTCCTTATTTATTTACAGAGGCGAAATGATTGGTAATTGCTTATGATCTGTGGAGAATTTCCTTTGGAACGATCAGAGAGTTGTATCAAGGCAGAGCGTTTCTTTTGGTTCTTTTTCTTGTGGTTTGTAATTTCCTTTCAGGCTTGAATGAGTTTTTTGTGCTCCTGTTAGAAAAGCAGCATGATTTTACCTTCCTGTTTTGGGGGGCTTTGTTTGTTTCCATTGTTATCCCTGTTAAATCAGGCCTCCTGTGAATAGCCTGCGTTGTCCTACAGGACTGCTTTGTTTATGGATCAGAGAGAGAGAAGGGAACTGACTTTTCCTTCTCTTGAATTTTTCCAAGCACAAGTGGGACATCATCTTGCTACTCCCCAAAGCACTGCAGGGATGTGGGAGTAGCTTAGTGCTGGTTCAGTTCTCTGGGAAATAACCACGTTGCAGAGGTTTAAGAATCAGTAACAATTGTATTGTCTTTTAAATGCTAGGGTCTTTTAAATGCTGGGTCCTGCAGTCCCGGCATGATGAGGGAAAGAGGAACTTGAGTTCTTCTGAGAAACCTTCTGTTATTCCTTGTGCAGTCTTTTTTTCCTGTTCTATGAGTCACGGCTCACTCTCTCTCTAACAAAATCTGTTAGAGAGTTAGACTGCGCTTTAGAATTTGGGTCTGTTCCCTACAAAGTTTTGCAACGTCCGAAGGAGTGGAGCGCTGACTGCTGTCAGCAAAGCTGATTTGTTAATACTCTGTCAGATTTCCCTCAGCTTTGGGCAGGAAAGGCAAGGGTTTGGGTCAGGAATTGTGAAAGCAGCGCCTGTGTGCCTGTTGCTTCTTGTGTGTGTGTGGCAGGGCTGGGACAAGGGCTCGTGCAGGAACCTCCAGAGCCAGGAGGAACAGCAGCAATTTGTGGAGAAAGAAAACTCCAGGTGTTAAGTGCTGCCAAATTTGTTCTTGCCTTATCCTGTGCTCTGTAATCAGTAACAGGTGACGTGCAGAAATGTCCTAGGGCCAGGGGAGAGCTGAGCTCGGTGCGGGTGCTGCACAGGGCACAGACGCAGGGGTGGAGTGGGAGTCTTTGGGACTTCTCAGAGGGAAGGGAGGGCTGGATGTGTCAGAGGGAGCCATCGACTTGTGCTCACTTGAACACACTTGTGCAGGTCCCTGGGATCCAGTGTAAAGTGCAGGTGTCCTCGTGTTCAGGGGTGAAGGGTCTGAGAGGGACTGTACTTCCTGTGACTCTGCAGGGCACCAGGAATGAGAGGAACTGTGATGTCCGAGGTGTGTCCCGTCCAGTCGTTTTTCCCTCTGGGAACATAGAGCCTGTGGGCGGAGCTGTGAGTGTTTGGATGAGCAGCTGAGTGTCCCTGAGCCCTCTGCTGTGTCTGTGCTGCTCTGTCTGTGCCTGCTGAGTGTCCCTGAGCCCCCTGCTCTGTCTGTGCTGCAGGTTCTGTGCCTGCTGAGTGTCCCTGAGCCCTCTGCTGTGTCTGTGCTGCTCTGTCTGTGCCTCCTGAGTGTCCCTGAGCCCTCTGCTGTGTCTGTGCTGCAGGTTCTGTGCCTGCTGAGTGTCCCTGAGCCCTCTGCTGTGTCTGTGCTGCAGGTTCTGTGCCTGCTGAGTGTCCCTGAGCCCTCTGCTGTGTCTGTGCTGCAGGTTCTGTGGATCCTGAGTGTCCCTGAGCCCTCTGCTGTGTCTGTGCTGCTCTGTCTGTGCCTGCTGAGTGTCCCTGAGCCCTCTGCTGTGTCTGTGCTGCTCTGTCTGTGCATGCTGAGTGTCCCTGAGCCCTCTGCTGTGTCTGTGCTGCAGGTTCTGTGCATGCTGAGCACCAGCCTGAATGCAGTGACAATCTGGAAAAGAATTGCTTTTCTTGGGATTGTATCTCGGCAGTTTGAGCTGCTAAAAAATGAGGGCATTGCTGATGCTGTTAATATGAGCAGCTGCATTGTGCCTGGAAAGGACCCAGACCCACAGTCCTAGTGCAGCTTCCCTGGGACAGGGACAGTGCCCGGAGTTAAGCAAGTCCCTGCAAAGGATGGAGTAAATCTGCTCCTTGCATCTGCAAGGAAAGACTGAGTAGTAGGGAAGGGGAGCATTTATATGCTGTATTGAGATTTCCATCTGCTCCCAGGTGCAGCAGTGATGGGGTGGCTGGGTTTGGTCTGGGCCTGTGAGGATCAGCCCTAAACAACCCCACCTCACCAGAGGGCCCTGAACCCTCAAGGGAAATGTCCAGTAGGAACCAGACCGGTCGGTAGTTATTGCAGAGGAAAAACCATGCGAAAGAAAAGGTACTTCTGTTCTTCGTGGCAATCCTGTAATGCCTTGTGCAGTCTCTGTGTGCTGTTCTTGGAGTGACCACCCAGTGTGTGTCTAACAAAACCTGTTAGAAAGGTAGTCAGGGATTGGAATTGGGGTCTGATCCCTACAGACTCTTGCAAAGCCTGAAGGACTGCAGTGATGAGTGTGCTCAGCAAAGGAGGTTTCTCAGTATCTGCTCAGATTTCCCTCAGCTCTGGGGGCCTGGTGGCCAGCTGGAGGTGGCGGGGACACACATGGGACCCCTTGAGCTTTGTGGGAGGAGCTGGGGGTTGGCACGGTGCGATTTTTTGTTCTTTGGGTTTTTTTCTTGGTTTTCTGATTTCCTTTTTGAGCTCTGTGGTGCTAGGGAGAAAAATCTGGAAACAAATCAAACTGAAGGGATTTGCTGAGTTGCTTTGCAGAGAAGTGCCACCTTCAGAGGATGCACAAATCCACCAGGAAGTCAACGAAGGAGCTGTGGAAAGTGCAGCAGAGTGCAGGGAGCAGCCACTGTCCCAGCTCCCTGGTTTTGGGGGCATTAGTCCACCTACGGAAAGGAAAAAAGCCTCCCCGTCTTGTTTTCAGCCCTGCAGAGGAATGTCGTGTTCCAGAATTTCGGAGGGATTTGTGTGTGTCCTGTGCTGGCAGCTGCGTGTCTTGGGAGGCCATGGAGTGACATACATTGGGGGGACATGGGGGGACAAGGGGAGGACACGGGGGGGGACACGGGGAGGACATGGGGGGACATCAGGGGGACATGGGAAGACATCAGGGGGACATGGGGGTACATCGAGGGGACATGGGGAGGACATGAGGGAGATGGGGTGGACATGGGGGACGCAGGGGACATGGAGGAAACATGGGGGGAACATTGGGGACATGGGAAGGCTATGGGGGGACATGCAGGGGACATGGGACGTCCAGGGAAGTCCGAGAGGGCCCAGGGGTGTCCAGAGGGGTCCAAAGCGTTTTGAGGGGTCCAGGAGAGTTCAAGTTGGTCCAGGAGGGTCCAGGGGTTTTCCCTGGGGGTGTGAGGGGGTGGTCCATGGGGGCCCTAGGAGGATTCAGGGTGGTCCAGGAATGTTCAGGAGGGTCCAGGGGGTTTTAAGGGAGTGGAAGGCGGTTTCAGAGGGGTCCAAGGGGGTCCAGGAGAGATTTGGAGGGTCCAGGGGGTTTTGGGGGGGGTCCAGGAGTGTCCAGGGGAGTCTCAGAGGTGTCCAGAAAGGTTCGAAGGGGTCCAGAAGGGTCTAAGGAGGGTCCAAGGGGTCCCAGGCAGGTTTGAGAGGGGTCCAGGGGGCTTCAGGGGGTTTGGAGGGGTCCAGGGGAGTCCAAGTGTGATTCAAGAGGGTCCAAGGTTTTTGAGAGTGTCAAGGGGGGCTGGGGGGGGGTGCAAGGTGGTCCAAGAGAGTTGAGGAAAGTCCAAGGGGGATTCAGGGGGGTCCAGGGGAGTTCAGGAGGGTCCAAAGCGATCCAGGAGAAGTCAGAGAGAAATGAGGGGGGTCTCACAGTGGATTGTGGGTCTCAGAGGAGTCACAGGGAGGTAAGGGGAGGTAAGAGTGGTCAGGGGGTGCCTGGGGAACTCAGGGACCCCCATTGCCCACAGCCCAGCAATGTCGGCCCTCGGGAACCTCCCTTGGGGACCCCGGGTGCCCGAAATGTCGTCCCTCGGGAACCCCCCCTTCGAGGAGCCCCAGCGCCCGAGGTGTCGCCCCTCGGCAACACCCCCTCGGGGAACCCCGGCGCCCAAGGTGTCGCCCCTCGGCCAGCACGCCCTTGGGGAGCCTCGGCGCCCGAGGTGTCGCCCCATGGACAACCTCCTTGGGGACCCCAGAGACCCCCAGAGACCCACCCAGGGACCCCCCAGGGACCCCCAGAGAGCCCAGAGATTCCCAGACACTCCCAGGGACCCCCAGGGTCCCCCAGGAAGCTACAGAGATCTCCCAGAGAACCCCCAGTTTCCCCCAGAAACCCCCCAGAGACTGTCAGAGACCCCCAGACACCCCAGGGACCCCCCTACACCCCCCCGACACCCCCAAGGGACTCCCAGACGCCCCCACGGACCCCTAGGGCCCCCTCAGGGACCCCCAGAGACCCCCAGAGACTCTCAGAGACCCCCCAAGGACCCCCAGAGAGCCCACTGGGACTCCCCAGGGACCCCCCAGAGACTCCCCATAGATCACCAGGGACCGCCCAAGGACCCCCGCAGACCCCCAGAGACTCCCAGGGGCCCCCAGAAACTCCCAGAGATCCCTCAGGGACCCGCAGAGACCCCTCAGGAACCCCCAGAGACTCCCAGACACCCCAGAGACTCCCAGAAACCCTCAGAGACCCCCCCCAGGGACCTCCAGAGACTCCAAGAGACCCCCACGGACCCCCCAGGGACCACCAGAAAGCCCCAGAGACCCCCCAGGGACCACCAGAGACCCCCCAGAGATTCTCAGAGACCTCCAGGGACTCCCAGACACCCACCGAAATCCCCCAGGGACCCCCAGAGACCCTCCATAGATCACCAGGGACCGCCCAAGGACCCCCACAGACCCCCAGACACCCGCAGAGACTCCCAGGGGCCCCCAGAAACTCCCGGAGACCCCTCAGGGACCCGCAGAGACCCCTGAGGGACCCCCAGAGACTCCCAGACACCCGCCAGGAACCCTCAGATGCCCTGAGGGACCCCCAGAGGCTCCCAGACACCCGCCAGGAACCCTCAGATGCCCCCAGAGACCCCCAGAGATCCCCAGAGACCCCCAGACCCCTCCAGGGACCCCCAGACACCCCCAGAGACCCGCAGGGACCCCCCAGAGACTCTCAGAGACCTCCAGGGACCCCCAGACACCCGCCAGGGCCCCTCAGATGCCCCCAGAGACCCCCAGGGACCCTCCAGAGACCCCCAGAGACCCCACAGGGACCCCCAAGGACCCCATAGGGACCCCCACAGATCCCCAGAGACCCCCCCTGTGACCCCCAAAGAACTCCCCTGGGGATCTCCTGGGACCCCCCAGAAACCCCTAGACATCCCCAGAGACTCCCAGAGACCCCCCAGGGACGCTCAGACCCCCCCAGAGACTCACAGAGACCCCCAGAGACTCTCAGAGATCCCCCAGGGACCCACAGGAACCCCTCAAAGATCCACCAGAGACCCCCCAGGGACCCCCAAAGAACTCCCCTGGGGATCCCCTCGGACCCCCCAGAAATCCCCAGACACCCCCAGAGACCCCCCAGGGACCCTCAGACACCCCCAGAGACTCACAGAGACCCCCAGAGACCCTCAGGGACCCCCCAGGGACCCCCATAGACCGCCCAGAGATCACGAGATGCCCCCCAGGGACCTCCAGAGACCCTTCCAGAGATCACGAGAAACCCCTCCGAGACCCCCAGGGACCCACCTTGGGACCCCCAGAGGACCCCAGGGACCCACAGGAACCCCTCATAGATCCACCAGAGACCCCCATAGATCCCACAGAGACCTCCAGAGAACCCCAGAGACCACCATAGATGCTCCAGAGACCCCCACAGAGATCCCCGGTGCCCGAAATGTCGTCCCTCGGACAACTCCCTTGGGGACCCCCGGTGCCCAAAATGTCGTCCGTCGGGGAACCCCCTTGGGGACCCCCGGTGCCCAAAATGTCGTCCGTCGGGGAACCCCCTTGGGGACCCCCGGTGCCCGAAATGTCGTCCGTCGGGGAACCCCCTTGGGGACCCCCGGTGCCCAAAATGTCGTCCCTCCGGGAACCCCCTTGGGGACCCCCGGTGCCCAAAACTGTCGTCCCTCGGCAATCCCCCCTTGGGGAGTCCCGGCGTCCGAGGTGTCGCCCCGCCGCAACCTCAACCCGATGACTCTCGGCGCCCGAGGTGTCGGCCCTCGGCAACCTCGCCTTGCGGACCCCCGGCGACCGAGGTGTCGCCCCTCGTCACGCCCCTCCTTGGGGACCCCCGGCGGGCATTGGAGGTGGTGGGGGCTGGACTACGATGCAGTTCGTGGACATGTCCGGCAGGCGGCGCCAGCGAGGGAGAAGGGCCGGCGAGGGCGGGATTCGAACCGGCGTTTGGGCAGCGGTATCTGCATCGCTACTGCGCACGTGCGGATTAGAGAGCTTCGGCGGTACTGCGCAAGCGCGGAGTACGGAGCGCCGTCGGTACTGCTCATGCGCGGAGTACAGCGCGCCGTCCCAACTGCGCACGCGCGGAGTACAGAGCGCTGTCGCTGCTGCGCATGCGCGGAATACAGAGCGCCGTCCCTACTGCGCACGCGCGGAGTGCAGCGCGCCGTCGGTACTGCGCACGCGCGGAGTACAGAGCGGCGTCGCTATTGCGCATGCGCGGAGCACAGCGCGCCGTCCCTCCTGTGCTCGCCCGGAGTCCGCCTCTCTGTCTCTCCTGCTCGATGCCACATCCCGTGTTCGTTCATGGCGCTGTTTTCCCGCACCTGCCGCAGCCGGTGCCGCGGGAGCGCGCGGGGAACATCCCGCCGCCGGTGCGGCTGCTGCAGAGGCGTTCCTGGAGCGCGGCGCCGGCACCATCGCCCGCAGCGCCGCCGCCAAGATCGTGAGTGCCGGGGCCGCGGGGCAGGGGCTGGGCTGGGCTGGGCCTCAGTGGCACTCCATACACGGACAAATACTCTGCATGCAGCTCGGTGGGTGCTTTCCCGTCCTGGGGGTGAGGTGAATCCTGGGCTCCTGTGCTTTTGTCAGCCGAGATGGAAAATTCCTGCACTTGGTTTTGGCAAGTGGCAGTTTCCCAGAATTTTCTTACCTTGTTTGCTTCCTGTGGAACATGTGGACAAGCAGAACTCTCAGGGCTTGTGTTCAGAACAGGCTTGAGGAGAGTGAGTGAGTGAATGAGTGAGTGGAGTGAGTGAGTGAGTGAGTGGAGTGAGTGAGTGAGTGAGTGAATGAGTGAGTGAGTGAGTGAGTGGAGTGAGTGAGTGAGTGAGTGAGTGAGTGAGTGAGTGAGTGACTGAGAAGGAGCCTCAGCGTGTCTTCCTTGTCCTGCACTGCAGGATCAGAATCCTGGTTTAGGTTAGGGATGCTTTTGCACTGGTGTGTGTCTTCGATGGTCAGAGCCAACTTTCTGCTGGGCCACTTAGGAAGAACAGTTGCCTAGAGCTTCATGTTTGCTTTCCTTGCAGCCTGGAGTGTTGGGGGGATTCCTGAAGCTGATTGCCTTGAAAGCCAGTGATCCCCAAGGCTTTGACCTGCTAAACAGCATCATGGAGCATATGCCCCCGTGAGTATGAGCTCAAATTGCATTCAAAACTGACTTCTGTGGGCTTTGGTTCTGCAGTGTGCAGTCATGCCAAAGGTTAACACTTCAGGAGCAAAAATGTCACATTTATCAGTTAAAGAGATGGGAACAACTTTATCTGTGTTTTCTGTAAAGTGACAGCACCAGTCAAAGCCCACTGTGAACTGAATAACTGTTCTTTTAAATTTCCAGTGAATCAGTTGACTGGTACAGGAAACAGGTCTTCATTCTGCTATTCCAAAGACTTCCAAGTTCCAAACCAACAAAACTTATCAAAAGTAAGTTCCTTGCTCTGAAAAGCTCCAGTGTGACACGAGTGGTTCAGAGTGTGCAGTTGCAGAGATCAGGCATCCTGTACATGGGTGGGACTCTGGTGGCTCCAGGGACTTGCTCCAAATGCTCTGGAGTCAAGGGGGCATAAAGGGCAGTGGCCACAGCAGGTGACACTCCATGAAAACTGAGGGAATGGAACTAAAGGACTTGTGTAGTTCTCCTCCTTTCCTGGTGTGTGTGATGTCGTTACTTGTCTGAAAGTGTCTCCATTTAATCTCCAGCTAATAGCAACACACTTGCCCTGTCACACAGCACAGCCATTCTGACCACTGCTCTCTGCAGTTTGTGTTCATGCTGGGAAACATTCCATGCTTTTGTGTCATTTTGGCCTTCATGGGAATAAAGTTATGAGGAAGGGTTTACGTTCCTCTGTCAAAGCTGTGACACATTGTTGAAATCATCCCCAGGCAGATGGCCATGCTGATGAAATTCGTGATGTTATCTCTACACAGATCACACAAGGTCTGTTATTAATCCTTTAAAATCTGCTTGATGCCTCCTGTAGAGGAGCAAGAATTACAGGGTTCTTCCAGTGGTGTTCCACCAAGCAAATGGAAGTGGTGCTTCCAGCGTTCCACGTTTCAGTGTTGTGGTGCCCGAGAAGATGAGCAGTTTTTAGGCAAACTCTGGAGCAGCAAGTTAATGCCCTTCAGTAAAAGGGAACATTTATGAAGGCTGCCCTTCCTGTCTCCTTCTTAGAATGCATTTTGCTGCTGACTCTAAAGCAATTCTCTTGTTTTCATCTGGAGTTTTACTTCATCCTTTTTCTCCTCTTCATTAACTAGTTTGGCACAGGAAATGGGGCATGAGCTCTGCAGGAAATACTTGGCAGCATACAGCCAAAGGGAGTGTGTTCTGTTGGCTTGGGTTGTATTTCAGGCTGCTGTGCAGTTTTTGCCTTTGAAGCAGGAAAGAGTTGTCTCTCTGGCTGAAATGGCAAAGGAGGTTTGGCGCTAATCTGACTGCCCGGGTGCCTCTCCTTTTGGGGTTCATTTCTGATTTTCTGCCCACAGTTCCTCACTGATAGTTCAAGTTACTGATCTCCTGAGCGGGTCATAAAAGGGAAGGATTGCTGTCTCTGGTTTTTATCCTTTGTAACAAGTTTATGTGTGTAAACATCTATGTAAGAGGGCAGCAATTGCTAAGAAACAAATTGTCTTGTGTTCTCTGTTTCCTGGTGCTTTGTGTGGTTTCTGCTTTTCTTTGGTCACCATAGGGTGATAAATCGTTCTGATACTTTTTCTCTAACTGTCATACTAGGATGTTTGAAACGGGCTTGGAGAAAATGATGATTCCTGAAATCCAGAAAGAGTCTGGGACAAGTTGAAAAGCAGATCCGTGCTGTTGGCATCACAAAGACATTAACAGAATGTCCTCCCATGATGGACACTGAGTACCCCAAGCTGTGGTAGGTGCCACACTTCTTCAGGGTCTGCTGGTGATGCTGTTGGAGGTCTGGAAAGTAGGAGCTTTCACGAGAATAGGCCCCTCCAATAAACTCCTTTGGCATTTCTTCAGGCCCACTGTTGTGGTGAGACTCAGCTTGAGGCTTTTCATACCTTTTCATCCTTCACTGCACAAAGGGAAGTGTGTTTTCAAAGCAAATGGCAGAGCTGGTTTGAGATGTGTTTGAGCCTGGATTTGGCTGAGTAGAGCTCCACTGAAGGGAATTAGGCTACTGTCAGCTTGCATTCCTTCTGGAAAGCTGGGCCCACTTTTGACTTGTAACTGTCATAGTCAGGAGGCCTGAGAATACTCACAACCTGACAGGCTGTAGTGTCTTAGCCTGAAAGTGGAATCTGGGGGAAAGCTCTGGAGACTGAAAGGCAGTCCAGCAGTCTGGGGGCTCAGGTAGCCTGAACTGAATGACAGTAACCGGGTCCTGGACTAGAACTCTTTTTGAATGTACTTAGAGAAAAACTGTAATCTGGAAAAGAATTGCTATTCTTGGGTTTGTATCACAACAATTTGAGCTGCTAAAAAATGAGGGCATTGCTGATGCTGTTAATATGAGCAGCTGCATTGTGCCTGGAAAGGACCCAGACCCACAGTCCTAGTGCAGCTTCCCTGGGACAGGGACGGTGCCAGGAGTTAAGCAAGTCCCTGCAAAGGGGTTCCAGGTAATCTGAGCGTTCTTGTGAAGCACAGGCTGTCCTCACCTGTTCACTGTTCCCCTCCCCTCTCCCCCCAGGATTCCTTTGCTGCAGGCCCTCCCTCCTTGGCTTGTTCGAGCTGCCTGAGGATGACACGACCCCTGACAAGGAGCACTTCATTGACACAGAGGATACTCCAGGCTATCAGACTGCATTCTCCCAGCTGGCCTTTGCTGGGAAGGAAGAACATGATCCTGTGGGGCAAATGGTGAACAATCCCAGGATCCAGCTGGCCCAGTCTCTGCACAAACTGTTCACAGCGTGCCCAGGCAGGGTAGGTGGCTTGGGCTCTGCATCCCTGGGCTGCATTCAGCAGAGAAGAAATGCCTCTGTGAGAATGGTCTCTTGCTAAGCTTTGATAATCAGCAAAATGAAGTGTGTTGTAGGCAGAAGGCAAGATCTTGCTGTGTCTTCTTGTTCATTGGAACTTGGCTTTTGTAAGGTTTTCCTGGTAACCTCAGAAAGGCCTTATTTTTCACAGCACTTAGTTTAGCAATCAGCTCAAATATATGCTATTTTAAAGATGAAGATTTATCCACTTGATGGGCTATAAGTAATGGTTGTCTCCTGTTCAGTTGCATGGACTTGGGAGATTCAGGCAGCTCATATAAAATTAGACATTTTGAGTGCACAGTTAACTCTTACCCCATATAATGTTTGTTTTGTTCAAGATTTGGGTAAGAAAAGATTGTCTGAGAGATGAGCTGTTTCACCCTCAATAGCTGCTGCTCTGAGAGTGTCTGAGCTTGTGCCCTGTGCATGAAGAGCCATGGCAGTGGCTGAGTGTCCCTGAGCCCTCTGCTGTGTCTGTGCTGCAGGTTCTGTGCATGCTGAGTGTCCCTGAGCCCTCTGCTGTGTCTGTGCTGCAGGTTCTGTGGATGCTGAGTGTCCCTGAGCCCTCTGCTGTGTCTGTGCTGCTCTGTCTGTGCCTGCTGAGTGTCCCTGAGCCCTCTGCTGTGTCTGTGCTGCAGGTTCTGTGGATGCTGAGTGTCCCTGAGCCCTCTGCTGTGTCTGTGCTGCAGGTTCTGTGCATGCTGAGTGTCCCTGAGCCCTCTGCTGTGTCTGTGCTGCAGGTTCTGTGCCTGCTGAGTGTCCCTGAGCCCTCTGCTGTGTCTGTGCTGCAGGTTCTGTGGATGCTGAGTGTCCCTGAGCCCTCTGCTGTGTCTGTGCTGCAGGTTCTGTGCATGCTGAGTGTCCCTGAGCCCCCTGCTGTGTCTGTGCTGCAGGTTCTGTGGATGCTGAGTGTCCCTGAGCCCTCTGCTGTGTCTGTGCTGCAGGTTCTGTGCATGCTGAGTGTCCCTGAGCCCTCTGCTGTGTCTGTGCTGCAGGTTCTGTGCCTGCTGAGTGTCCCTGAGCCCTCTGCTGTGTCTGTGCTGCGGGTTCTGTGGATGCTGAGTGTCCCTGAGCCCTCTGCTGTGTCTGTGCTGCAGGTTCTGTGGATGCTGAGTGTCCCTGAGCCCTCTGCTGTGTCTGTGCTGCTCTGTCTGTGCCTGCTGAGTGTCCCTGAGCCCTCTGGAGTTACAATCTGGAAAAGGATTGCTTTTCTTGGGTTTCTATCATGGCAATTTGAGCTGATAAAAAAATGAGTGCATTGCTGATGCTGTTATTATCAGTAGCTGCATTGTGCCTGGAGAGGACCCAGACCCACAGTCCTAGTTGTTATGGGTTTGGCCAGATGGGCCTAAATTTAGTTTTTAAAAGTTCAGCTAGGCCTGGGAATTGTCAGCTGACTTGAGCTGGACTGAGCTAGCTAACAGCTGACTTCTTCTGGCCAATAATATTGTATTCCATACCATATTGCATCATCTCAAAAGGGGTAAGAGCTGGTGTGTGGGAGTGGCTTAGGCAGTTGCTTCACAGCTGTGGTCCCAGCAAGACACTCTGCTGTCCCAGGAGGGATGGGGAGGCCCAAGCCCGGAGTACCAGCTTACCATCATGTTATCTTAGGGAAGTAAAGTGTTTGTTCTTAGCTTTTCTCTCTGCTTAAGTCTGTCTCTGAAGAATTGACTTCTCTAGAATGATTTGTAGTTGAAATGGTAGAATTTGTGTTTACTGGGAAGTGGGAAATTATTTCTTGTTATACATAACTTGTGTAAGTGTGTGTTATATTGTAGTTTCCTCTTAATTTTCTCTTTTCTGTGTAAATACATGTAGTTAGTTCCAGCATAAACCTGCTTTTGAGGTTTTTCCTTTTCTCTCTCTCTTCTTTTTTCCCCTTGGCTGGTTGGGGGGAGGAGGAACCCTCTTCACTCTGTCCTGGACAGTTGGCGTTTTGCCAGCTCAACCCAGGACACTAGTGCAGCTTCCCTGGGACAGGGACAGTGCCAGGAGTTAAGCAAGTCCCTGCAAAGGGGTTCCAGGTAATCTGAGCATTCTTGTGAAGCACAGGCTGTCCTCACCTGTTCACTGTTCCTCTCCCCTCTCCCCCCAGGATTCCTTTGCTGCAGGCCCTCCCTCCTTGGCTTGTTTGAGCTGCCTGAGGATGGCATGACACAACCCCTGACAAGGAGCGCTTCACTGACAGAGAGGATACTCCAGGCTATCAGACTGCATTCTCTCAGCAGGATCAGCCCTAAACTACCCCACGGTACCCCTGAACCCTCAATGGACACGTCCAGCACCTGAACAGAAACCCAAGTCCTTATTTATTTACAGAGGCGAAATGATTGGTAATTGCTTATGATCTGTGGAGAATTTCCTTTGGAACGATCAGAGAGTTGTATCAAGGCAGAGCGTTTCTTTTGGTTCTTTTTCTTGTGGTTTGTAATTTCCTTTCAGGCTTGAATGAGTTTTTTGTGCTCCTGTTAGAAAAGCAGCATGATTTTACCTTCCTGTTTTGGGGGGCTTTGTTTGTTTCCATTGTTATCCCTGTTAAATCAGGCCTCCTGTGAATAGCCTGCGTTGTCCTACAGGACTGCTTTGTTTATGGATCAGAGAGAGAGAAGGGAACTGACTTTTCCTTCTCTTGAATTTTTCCAAGCACAAGTGGGACATCATCTTGCTACTCCCCAAAGCACTGCAGGGATGTGGGAGTAGCTTAGTGCTGGTTCAGTTCTCTGGGAAATAACCACGTTGCAGAGGTTTAAGAATCAGTAACAATTGTATTGTCTTTTAAATGCTAGGGTCTTTTAAATGCTGGGTCCTGCAGTCCCGGCATGATGAGGGAAAGAGGAACTTGAGTTCTTCTGAGAAACCTTCTGTTATTCCTTGTGCAGTCTTTTTTTCCTGTTCTATGAGTCACGGCTCACTCTCTCTCTAACAAAATCTGTTAGAGAGTTAGACTGCGCTTTAGAATTTGGGTCTGTTCCCTACAAAGTTTTGCAACGTCCGAAGGAGTGGAGCGCTGACTGCTGTCAGCAAAGCTGATTTGTTAATACTCTGTCAGATTTCCCTCAGCTTTGGGCAGGAAAGGCAAGGGTTTGGGTCAGGAATTGTGAAAGCAGCGCCTGTGTGCCTGTTGCTTCTTGTGTGTGTGTGGCAGGGCTGGGACAAGGGCTCGTGCAGGAACCTCCAGAGCCAGGAGGAACAGCAGCAATTTGTGGAGAAAGAAAACTCCAGGTGTTAAGTGCTGCCAAATTTGTTCTTGCCTTATCCTGTGCTCTGTAATCAGTAACAGGTGACGTGCAGAAATGTCCTAGGGCCAGGGGAGAGCTGAGCTCGGTGCGGGTGCTGCACAGGGCACAGACGCAGGGGTGGAGTGGGAGTCTTTGGGACTTCTCAGAGGGAAGGGAGGGCTGGATGTGTCAGAGGGAGCCATCGACTTGTGCTCACTTGAACACACTTGTGCAGGTCCCTGGGATCCAGTGTAAAGTGCAGGTGTCCTCGTGTTCAGGGGTGAAGGGTCTGAGAGGGACTGTACTTCCTGTGACTCTGCAGGGCACCAGGAATGAGAGGAACTGTGATGTCCGAGGTGTGTCCCGTCCAGTCGTTTTTCCCTCTGGGAACATAGAGCCTGTGGGCGGAGCTGTGAGTGTTTGGATGAGCAGCTGAGTGTCCCTGAGCCCTCTGCTGTGTCTGTGCTGCTCTGTCTGTGCCTGCTGAGTGTCCCTGAGCCCCCTGCTCTGTCTGTGCTGCAGGTTCTGTGCCTGCTGAGTGTCCCTGAGCCCTCTGCTGTGTCTGTGCTGCTCTGTCTGTGCCTCCTGAGTGTCCCTGAGCCCTCTGCTGTGTCTGTGCTGCTCTGTCTCTGCCTGCTGAGTGTCCCTGAGCCCTCTGCTGTGTCTGTGCTGCAGGTTCTGTGCCTGCTGAGTGTCCCTGAGCCCTCTGCTGTGTCTGTGCTGCAGGTTCTGTGGATCCTGAGTGTCCCTGAGCCCTCTGCTGTGTCTGTGCTGCTCTGTCTGTGCCTGCTGAGTGTCCCTGAGCCCTCTGCTGTGTCTGTGCTGCTCTGTCTGTGCATGCTGAGTGTCCCTGAGCCCTCTGCTGTGTCTGTGCTGCAGGTTCTGTGCATGCTGAGCACCAGCCTGAATGCAGTGACAATCTGGAAAAGAATTGCTTTTCTTGGGATTGTATCTCGGCAGTTTGAGCTGCTAAAAAATGAGGGCATTGCTGATGCTGTTAATATGAGCAGCTGCATTGTGCCTGGAAAGGACCCAGACCCACAGTCCTAGTGCAGCTTCCCTGGGACAGGGACAGTGCCCGGAGTTAAGCAAGTCCCTGCAAAGGATGGAGTAAATCTGCTCCTTGCATCTGCAAGGAAAGACTGAGTAGTAGGGAAGGGGAGCATTTATATGCTGTATTGAGATTTCCATCTGCTCCCAGGTGCAGCAGTGATGGGGTGGCTGGGTTTGGTCTGGGCCTGTGAGGATCAGCCCTAAACAACCCCACCTCACCAGAGGGCCCTGAACCCTCAAGGGAAATGTCCAGTAGGAACCAGACCGGTCGGTAGTTATTGCAGAGGAAAAACCATGCGAAAGAAAAGGTACTTCTGTTCTTCGTGGCAATCCTGTAATGCCTTGTGCAGTCTCTGTGTGCTGTTCTTGGAGTGACCACCCAGTGTGTGTCTAACAAAACCTGTTAGAAAGGTAGTCAGGGATTGGAATTGGGGTCTGATCCCTACAGACTCTTGCAAAGCCTGAAGGACTGCAGTGATGAGTGTGCTCAGCAAAGGAGGTTTCTCAGTATCTGCTCAGATTTCCCTCAGCTCTGGGGGCCTGGTGGCCAGCTGGAGGTGGCGGGGACACACATGGGACCCCTTGAGCTTTGTGGGAGGAGCTGGGGGTTGGCACGGTGCGATTTTTTGTTCTTTGGGTTTTTTTCTTGGTTTTCTGATTTCCTTTTTGAGCTCTGTGGTGCTAGGGAGAAAAATCTGGAAACAAATCAAACTGAAGGGATTTGCTGAGTTGCTTTGCAGAGAAGTGCCACCTTCAGAGGATGCACAAATCCACCAGGAAGTCAACGAAGGAGCTGTGGAAAGTGCAGCAGAGTGCAGGGAGCAGCCACTGTCCCAGCTCCCTGGTTTTGGGGGCATTAGTCCACCTACGGAAAGGAAAAAAGCCTCCCCGTCTTGTTTTCAGCCCTGCAGAGGAATGTCGTGTTCCAGAATTTCGGAGGGATTTGTGTGTGTCCTGTGCTGGCAGCTGCGTGTCTTGGGAGGCCATGGAGTGACATACATTGGGGGGACATGGGGGGACAAGGGGAGGACACGGGGGGGGACACGGGGAGGACATGGGGGGACATCAGGGGGACATGGGAAGACATCAGGGGGACATGGGGGTACATCGAGGGGACATGGGGAGGACATGAGGGAGATGGGGTGGACATGGGGGACGCAGGGGACATGGAGGAAACATGGGGGGAACATTGGGGACATGGGAAGGCTATGGGGGGACATGCAGGGGACATGGGACGTCCAGGGAAGTCCGAGAGGGCCCAGGGGTGTCCAGAGGGGTCCAAAGCGTTTTGAGGGGTCCAGGAGAGTTCAAGTTGGTCCAGGAGGGTCCAGGGGTTTTCCCTGGGGGTGTGAGGGGGTGGTCCATGGGGGCCCTAGGAGGATTCAGGGTGGTCCAGGAATGTTCAGGAGGGTCCAGGGGGTTTTAAGGGAGTGGAAGGCGGTTTCAGAGGGGTCCAAGGGGGTCCAGGAGAGATTCGGAGGGTCCAGGGGGTTTTGGGGGGGGTCCAGGAGTGTCCAGGGGAGTCTCAGAGGTGTCCAGAAAGGTTCGAAGGGGTCCAGAAGGGTCTAAGGAGGGTCCAAGGGGTCCCAGGCAGGTTTGAGAGGGGTCCAGGGGGCTTCAGGGGGTTTGGAGGGGTCCAGGGGAGTCCAAGTGTGATTCAAGAGGGTCCAAGGTTTTTGAGAGTGTCAAGGGGGGCTGGGGGGGGGTGCAAGGTGGTCCAAGAGAGTTGAGGAAAGTCCAAGGGGGATTCAGGGGGGTCCAGGGGAGTTCAGGAGGGTCCAAAGCGATCCAGGAGAAGTCAGAGAGAAATGAGGGGGGTCTCACAGTGGATTGTGGGTCTCAGAGGAGTCACAGGGAGGTAAGGGGAGGTAAGAGTGGTCAGGGGGTGCCTGGGGAACTCAGGGACCCCCATTGCCCACAGCCCAGCAATGTCGGCCCTCGGGAACCTCCCTTGGGGACCCCGGGTGCCCGAAATGTCGTCCCTCGGGAACCCCCCCTTCGAGGAGCCCCAGCGCCCGAGGTGTCGCCCCTCGGCAACACCCCCTTGGGGAACCCCGGCGCCCCAGGTGTCGCCCCTCGGCCAGCACGCCCTTGGGGAGCCTCGGCGCCCGAGGTGTCGCCCCATGGACAACCTCCTTGGGGACCCCAGAGACCCACCCAGGGACCCCCCAGGGACCCCCAGAGAGCCCAGAGATTCCCAGACACTCCCAGGGACCCCCAGGGTCCCCCAGGAAGCTACAGAGATCTCCCAGAGAACCCCCAGTTTCCCCCAGAAACCCCCCAGAGACTGTCAGAGACCCCCAGACACCCCAGGGACCCCCCTACACCCCCCCGACACCCCCAAGGGACTCCCAGACGCCCCCACGGACCCCTAGGGCCCCCCCAGGGACCCCCAGAGACCCCCAGAGACTCTCAGAGACCCCCCAAGGACCCCCAGAGAGCCCACTGGGACTCCCCAGGGACCCCCCAGAGACTCCCCATAGATCACCAGGGACCGCCCAAGGACCCCCGCAGACCCCCAGAGACTCCCAGGGGCCCCCAGAAACTCCCAGAGATCCCTCAGGGACCCGCAGAGACCCCTCAGGAACCCCCAGAGACTCCCAGACACCCCAGAGACTCCCAGAAACCCTCAGAGACCCCCCCCAGGGACCTCCAGAGACTCCAAGAGACCCCCACGGACCCCCCAGGGACCACCAGAAAGCCCCAGAGACCCCCCAGGGACCACCAGAGACCCCCCAGAGATTCTCAGAGACCTCCAGGGACTCCCAGACACCCACCGAAATCCCCCAGGGACCCCCAGAGACCCTCCATAGATCACCAGGGACCGCCCAAGGACCCCCACAGACCCCCAGACACCCGCAGAGACTCCCAGGGGCCCCCAGAAACTCCCGGAGACCCCTCAGGGACCCGCAGAGACCCCTGAGGGACCCCCAGAGACTCCCAGACACCCGCCAGGAACCCTCAGATGCCCTGAGGGACCCCCAGAGGCTCCCAGACACCCGCCAGGAACCCTCAGATGCCCCCAGAGACCCCCAGAGATCCCCAGAGACCCCCAGACCCCTCCAGGGACCCCCAGACACCCCCAGAGACCCGCAGGGACCCCCCAGAGACTCTCAGAGACCTCCAGGGACCCCCAGACACCCGCCAGGGCCCCTCAGATGCCCCCAGAGACCCCCAGGGACCCTCCAGAGACCCCCAGAGACCCCACAGGGACCCCCAAGGACCCCATAGGGACCCCCACAGATCCCCAGAGACCCCCCCTGTGACCCCCAAAGAACTCCCCTGGGGATCTCCTGGGACCCCCCAGAAACCCCTAGACATCCCCAGAGACTCCCAGAGACCCCCCAGGGACGCTCAGACCCCCCCAGAGACTCACAGAGACCCCCAGAGACTCTCAGAGATCCCCCAGGGACCCACAGGAACCCCTCAAAGATCCACCAGAGACCCCCCAGGGACCCCCAAAGAACTCCCCTGGGGATCCCCTCGGACCCCCCAGAAATCCCCAGACACCCCCAGAGACCCCCCAGGGACCCTCAGACACCCCCAGAGACTCACAGAGACCCCCAGAGACCCTCAGGGACCCCCCAGGGACCCCCATAGACCGCCCAGAGATCACGAGATGCCCCCCAGGGACCTCCAGAGACCCTTCCAGAGATCACGAGAAACCCCTCCGAGACCCCCAGGGACCCACCTTGGGACCCCCAGAGGACCCCAGGGACCCACAGGAACCCCTCATAGATCCACCAGAGACCCCCATAGATCCCACAGAGACCTCCAGAGAACCCCAGAGACCACCATAGATGCTCCAGAGACACCCCAGAGACCCCCACAGAGATCCCCGGTGCCCGAAATGTCGTCCCTCGGACAACTCCCTTGGGGACCCCCGGTGCCCAAAATGTCGTCCGTCGGGGAACCCCCTTGGGGACCCCCGGTGCCCAAAATGTCGTCCGTCGGGGAACCCCCTTGGGGACCCCCGGTGCCCAAAATGTCGTCCCTCCGGGAACCCCCTTGGGGACCCCCGGTGCCCAAAACTGTCGTCCGTCGGGGAACCCCCTTGGGGACCCCCGGTGCCCAAAATGTCGTCCGTCGGGGAACCCCCTTGGGGACCCCCGGTGCCCAAAATGTCGTCCGTCGGGGAACCCCCTTGGGGACCCCCGGTGCCCGAAATGTCGTCCGTCGGGGAACCCCCTTGGGGACCCCCGGTGCCCAAAATGTCGTCCCTCCGGGAACCCCCTTGGGGACCCCCGGTGCCCAAAACTGTCGTCCCTCGGCAATCCCCCCTTGGGGAGTCCCGGCGCCCGAGGTGTCGCCCCGCCGCAACCTCAACCCGATGACTCTCGGCGCCCGAGGTGTCGGCCCTCGGCAACCTCGCCTTGCGGACCCCCGGCGACCGAGGTGTCGCCCCTCGTCACGCCCCTCCTTGGGGACCCCCGGCGGGCATTGGAGGTGGTGGGGGCTGGACTACGATGCAGTTCGTGGACATGTCCGGCAGGCGGCGCCAGCGAGGGAGAAGGGCCGGCGAGGGCGGGATTCGAACCGGCGTTTGGGCAGCGGTATCTGCATCGCTACTGCGCACGTGCGGATTAGAGAGCTTCGGCGGTACTGCGCAAGCGCGGAGTACGGAGCGCCGTCGGTACTGCTCATGCGCGGAGTACAGCGCGCCGTCCCAACTGCGCACGCGCGGAGTACAGAGCGCTGTCGCTGCTGCGCATGCGCGGAGTACAGAGCGCCGTCCCTACTGCGCACGCGCGGAGTGCAGCGCGCCGTCGGTACTGCGCACGCGCGGAGTACAGAGCGGCGTCGCTATTGCGCATGCGCGGAGCACAGCGCGCCGTCCCTCCTGTGCTCGCCCGGAGTCCGCCTCTCTGTCTCTCCTGCTCGATGCCACATCCCGTGTTCGTTCATGGCGCTGTTTTCCCGCACCTGCCGCAGCCGGTGCCGCGGGAGCGCGCGGGGAACATCCCGCCGCCGGTGCGGCTGCTGCAGAGGCGTTCCTGGAGCGCGGCGCCGGCACCATCGCCCGCAGCGCCGCCGCCAAGATCGTGAGTGCCGGGGCCGCGGGGCAGGGGCTGGGCTGGGCTGGGCCTCAGTGGCGCTCCATACACGGACAAATACTCTGCGTGCAGCTCGGTGGGTGCTTTCCCGTCCTGGGGGTGAGGTGAATCCTGGGCTCCTGTGCTTTTGTCAGCCGAGATGGAAAATTCCTGCACTTGGTTTTGGCAAGTGGCAGTTTCCCAGAATTTTCTTACCTTGTTTGCTTCCTGTGGAACATGTGGACCAGCAGAACTCTCAGGGCTTGTGTTCAGAACAGGCTTGAGGAGAGTGAGTGAGTGAGTGAATGAGTGAGTGGAGTGAGTGGAGTGAGTGAGTGAGTGAGTGAGTGGAGTGAGTGAGTGAGTGAGTGAGTGGAGTGAGTGAGTGAGTGAGTGGAGTGAGTGAGTGGAGTGAGTGAGTGGAGTGGGTGAGTGAGTGAGTGAGTGAGAAGGAGCCACAACGTGTCTTCCTTGTCCTGCACTGCAGGATCAGAATCCTGGTTTAGGTTAGGGATGCTTTTGCACTGGTGTGTGTCTTCGATGGTCAGAGCCAACTTTCTGCTGGGCCACTTAGGAAGAACAGTTGCCTAGAGCTTCATGTTTGCTTTCCTTGCAGCCTGGAGTGTTGGGGGGATTCCTGAAGCTGATTGCCTTGAAAGCCAGTGATCCCCAAGGCTTTGACCTGCTAAACAGCATCATGGAGCATATGCCCCCGTGAGTATGAGCTCAAATTGCATTCAAAACTGACTTCTGTGGGCTGTGGTTCTGCAGTGTGCAGTCATGCCAAAGGTTAACACTTCAGGAGCAAAAATGTCACATTTATCAGTTAAAGAGATGGGAACAACTTTATCTGTGTTTTCTGTAAAGTGACAGCACCAGTCAAAGCCCACTGTGAACTGAATAACTGTTCTTTTAAATTTCCAGTGAATCAGTTGACTGGTACAGGAAACAGGTCTTCATTCTGCTATTCCAAAGACTTCCAAGTTCCAAACCAACAAAACTTATCAAAAGTAAGTTCCTTGCTCTGAAAAGCTCCAGTGTGACACGAGTGGTTCAGAGTGTGCAGTTGCAGAGATCAGGCATCCTGTACATGGGTGGGACTCTGGTGGCTCCAGGGACTTGCTCCAAATGCTCTGGAGTCAAGGGGGCATAAAGGGCAGTGGCCACAGCAGGTGACACTCCATGAAAACTGAGGGAATGGAACTAAAGGACTTGTGTAGTTCTCCTCCTTTCCTGGTGTGTGTGATGTCGTTACTTGTCTGAAAGTGTCTCCATTTAATCTCCAGCTAATAGCAACACACTTGCCCTGCCACACAGCACAGCCATTCTGACCACTGCTCTCTGCAGTTTGTGTTCATGCTGGGAAACATTCCATGCTTTTGTGTCATTTTGGCCTTCATGGGAATAAAGTTATGAGGAAGGGTTTACGTTCCTCTGTCAAAGCTGTGACACATTGTTGAAATCATCCCCAGGCAGATGGCCATGCTGATGAAATTCGTGATGTTATCTCTACACAGATCACACAAGGTCTGTTATTAATCCTTTAAAATCTGCTTGATGCCTCCTGTAGAGGAGCAAGAATTACAGGGTTCTTCCAGTGGTGTTCCACCAAGCAAATGGAAGTGGTGCTTCCAGCGTTCCACATTTCAGTGTTGTGGTGCCCGAGAAGATGAGCAGTTTTTAGGCAAACTTTGGAGCAGCAAGTTAATGCCCTTCAGTAAAAGGGAACATTTATGAAGGCTGCCCTTCCTGTCTCCTTCTTAGAATGCATTTTGCTGCTGACTCTAAAGGAATTCTCTTGTTTTCATCTGGAGTTTTACTTCATCCTTTTTCTCGTTGCTTTCTCGTCTTCATTAACTAGTATGGCACAGGAAATGGGGCATGAGCTCTGCAGGAAATACTTGGCAGCATACAGCCAAAGGGAGTGTGTTCTGTTGGCTTGGGTTGTATTTCAGGCTGCTGTGCAGTTTTTGCCTTTGAAGCAGGAAAGAGTTGTCTCTCTGGCTGAAATGGCAAAGGAGGTTTGGCGCTAATCTGACTGCCCGGGTGCCTCTCCTTTTGGGGTTCATTTCTGATTTTCTGCCCACAGTTCCTCACTGATAGTTCAAGTTACTGATCTCCTGAGCGGGTCATAAAAGGGAAGGATTGCTGTCTCTGGTTTTTATCCTTTGTAACAAGTTTGTATGTGCAAACATCTATGTAAGAGGGCAGCAATTGTTAAGAAACAAATTGTCTTGTGTTCTCTGTTTCCTGGTGCTTTGTGTGGTTTCTGCTTTTCTTTGGTCACCATAGGGTGATAAATCGTTCTGATACTTTTTCTCTAACTGTCATACTAGGATGTTTGAAACGGGCTTGGAGAAAATGATGATTCCTGAAATCCAGAAAGAGTCTGGGACAAGTTGAAAAGCAGATCCGTGCTGTTGGCATCACCAAGACATTAACAGAATGTCCTCCCATGATGGACACTGAGTACCCCAAGCTGTGGTAGGTGCCACACTTCTTCAGGGTCTGCTGGTGATGCTGTTGGAGGTCTGGAAAGTAGGAGCTTTCACGAGAATAGGCCCCTCCAATAAACTCCTTTGGCATTTCTTCAGGCCCACTGTTGTGGTGAGACTCAGCTTGAGGCTTTTCATACCTTTTCATCCTTCACTGCACAAAGGGAAGTGTGTTTTCAAAGCAAATGGCAGAGCTGGTTTGAGATGTGTTTGAGCCTGGATTTGGCTGAGTAGAGCTCCACTGAAGGGAATTAGGCTACTGTCAGCTTGCATTCCTTCTGGAAAGCTGGGCCCACTTTTGACTTGTAACTGTCATAGTCAGGAGGCCTGAGAATACTCACAACCTGACAGGCTGTAGTGTCTTAGCCTGAAAGTGGAATCTGGGGGAAAGCTCTGGAGACTGAAAGGCAGTCCAGCAGTCTGGGGGCTCAGGTAGCCCAAATTGAATGACAGTAACCGGATCCAGGACTAGAACTCTTTTTGAATGTACTTAGAGAAAAACTGTAATCTGGAAAAGAATTGCTATTCTTGGGTTTGTATCACAGCAATTTGAGCTGCTAAAAAATGAGGGCATTGCTGATGCTGTTAATATGAGCAGCTGCATTGTGCCTGGAAAGGACCCAGACCCACAGTCCTAGTGCAGCTTCCCTGGGACAGGGACAGTGCCAGGAGTTAAGCAAGTCCCTGCAAAGGGGTTCCAGGTAATCTGAGCGTTCTTGTGAAGCACAGGCTGTCCTCACCTGTTCACTGTTCCCCTCCCCTCTCCCCCCAGGATTCCTTTGCTGCAGGCCCTCCCTCCTTGGCTTGTTCGAGCTGCCTGAGGATGACACGACCCCTGACAAGGAGCACTTCATTGACACAGAGGATACTCCAGGCTATCAGACTGCATTCTCCCAGCTGGCCTTTGCTGGGAAGGAAGAACATGATCCTGTGGGGCAAATGGTGAACAATCCCAGGATCCAGCTGGCCCAGTCTCTGCACAAACTGTTCACAGCGTGCCCAGGCAGGGTAGGTGGCTTGGGCTCTGCATCCCTGGGCTGCATTCAGCAGAGAAGAAATGCCTCTGTGAGAATGGTCTCTTGCTAAGCTTTGATAATCAGCAAAATGAAGTGTGTTGTAGGCAGAAGGCAAGATCTTGCTGTGTCTTCTTGTTCATTGGAACTTGGCTTTTGTAAGGTTTTCCTGGTAACCTCAGAAAGGCCTTATTTTTCACAGCACTTAGTTTAGCAATCAGCTCAAATATATGCTATTTTAAAGATGAAGATTTATCCACTTGATGGGCTATAAGTAATGGTTGTCTCCTGTTCAGTTGCATGGACTTGGGAGATTCAGGCAGCTCATATAAAATTAGACATTTTGAGTGCACAGTTAACTCTTACCCCATATAATGTTTGTTTTGTTCAAGATTTGGGTAAGAAAAGATTGTCTGAGAGATGAGCTGTTTCACCCTCAATAGCTGCTGCTCTGAGAGTGTCTGAGCTTGTGCCCTGTGCATGAAGAGCCATGGCAGTGGCTGAGTGTCCCTGAGCCCTCTGCTGTGTCTGTGCTGCAGGTTCTGTGCCTGCTGAGTGTCCCTGAGCCCTCTGCTGTGTCTGTGCTGCAGGTTCTGTGGATCCTGAGTGTCCCTGAGCCCTCTGCTGTGTCTGTGCTGCTCTGTCTGTGCCTGCTGAGTGTCCCTGAGCCCTCTGCTGTGTCTGTGCTGCAGGTTCTGTGCATGCTGAGCACCAGCCTGAATGCAGTGACAATCTGGAAAAGAATTGCTTTTCTTGGGATTGTATCTCGGCAGTTTGAGCTGCTAAAAAATGAGGGCATTGCTGATGCTGTTAATATGAGCAGCTGCATTGTGCCTGGAAAGGACCCAGACCCACAGTCCTAGTGCAGCTTCCCTGGGACAGGGACAGTGCCCGGAGTTAAGCAAGTCCCTGCAAAGGATGGAGTAAATCTGCTCCTTGCATCTGTAAGGAAAGACTGAGTAGTAGGGAAGGGGAGCATTTATATGCTGTATTGAGATTTCCATCTGCTCCCAGGTGCAGCAGTGATGGGGTGGCTGGGTTTGGTCTGGGCCTGTGAGGATCAGCCCTAAACAACCCCACCTCACCAGAGGGCCCTGAACCCTCAAGGGAAGTGTCCAGTAGGAACCAAACCAGTCGGTAGTTATTGCAGAGGAAAAACCATGCAAAAGAAAAGGTACTTCTGTTCTTCGTGGCAATCCTGTAATGCCTTGTGCAGTCTCTGTGTGCTGTTCTTGGAGTGACCACCCAGTGTGTGTCTAACAAAACCTGTTAGAAAGGTAGTCAGGGATTGGAATTGGGGTCTGATCCCTACAGACTCTTGCAAAGCCTGAAGGACTGCAGTGATGAGTGTGCTCAGCAAAGGAGGTTTCTCAGTATCTGCTCAGATTTCCCTCAGCTCTGGGGGCCTGGTGGCCAGCTGGAGGTGGCGGGGACACACATGGGACCCCTTGAGCATTGTGGGAGGAGCTGGGGGTTGGCACGGTGCGATTTTTTGTTCTTTGGGTTTTTTTCCTGGTTTTCTGATTTCCTTTTTGAGCTCTGTGGTGCTAGGGAGAAAAATCTGGAAACAAATCAAACTGAAGGGATTTGCTGAGTTGCTTTGCAGAGAAGTGGCACCTTCAGAGGATGCACAAATCCACCAGGAAGTCAACGAAGGAGCTGTGGAAAGTGCAGCAGAGTGCAGGGAGCAGCCACTGTCCCAGCTCCCTGGTTTTGGGGGCATTAGTCCACCTACGGAAAGGAAAAAAGCCTCCCCGTCTTGTTTTCAGCCCTGCAGAGGAATGTCGTGTTCCAGAATTTCGGAGGGATTTGTGTGTGTCCTGTGCTGGCAGCTGCGTGTCTTGGGAGGCCATGGAGTGACATACATTGGGGGGACATGGGGGGACAAGGGGAGGACATGGGGGGGGACACGGGGAGGACATGGGGGGACATCAGGGGGACATGGGAGGACATCAGGGGGACATGGGGGTACATTGAGGGGACATGGGGAGGACATGAGGGAGATGGGGTGGACATGAGGGACGCAGGGGACATGGAGGAAACATGGGGGGAACATTGGGGACATGGGAAGGCTATGGGGGGACATGCAGGGGACATGGGACGTCCAGGGAAGTCTGAGAGGGCCCAGGGGTGTCCAGAGGGGTCTAAAGCGTTTTGGGGGGTCCAGGAGAGTTCAAGTTGGTCCAGGAGGGTCCAGGGGTTTTCCCTGGGGGTATGAGGGGGTGGTCCATGGGGGCCCTAGGAGGATTCAAGGTGGTCCAGGAATGTTCAGGAGGGTTCAGGGGGTTTTAAGGGAGTGGAAGGGGGTTTCAGAGGGGTCCAAGGGGGTCCAGGAGAGATTCGGAGGGTCCAGGGGGTTTTGGGGGGGGTCCAGGAGTGTCCAGGGGAGTCTCAGAGGTGTCCAGAAAGGTTCGAAGGGGTCCAGAAGGGTCTAAGGAGGGTCCAAGGGGTCCCAGGCAGGTTTGAGAGGGGTCCAGGGGGCTTCAGGGGGTTTGGAGGAGTCCAGGGGAGTCCAAGTGTGATTCAAGAGGGTCCAAGGTTTTTGAGAGTGTCAAGGGGGGCTGGGGGGTGGTGCAAGGTGGTCCAAGAGAGTTGAGGAAAGTCCAAGGGGGATTCAGGGGGGTCCAGGGGAGTTCAGGAGGGTCCAAAGCGATCCAGGAGAAGTCAGAGAGAAATGAGGGGGGTCTCACAGTGGATTGTGGGTCTCAGAGGAGTCACAGGGAGGTAAGGGGAGGTAAGAGTGGTTAGGGGGTGCCTGGGGAACTCAGGGACCCCCATTGCCCACAGCCCAGCAATGTCGGCCCTCGGGAACCTCCCTTGGGGACCCCGGGTGCCCGAAATGTCGTCCCTCGGGGAACCCCCCCCTTCGAGGAGCCCCAGCGCCCGAGGTGTCGCCCCTCGGCAACACCCCCTTGGGGAACCCCGGCGCCCAAGGTGTCGCCCCTCGGCAACACCCCCTTGGGGAACCCCGGCGCCCGAGGTGTCGCCCCATGGACAACCTCCTTGGGGACCCCAGAGACCCCCAGAGACCCACCCAGGGACCCCCCAGGGACCCCCAGAGACCCCAGAGATTCCCAGACACTCACAGGGACCCCCAGGGTCCCTCAGGAAGCTACAGAGATCTCCCAGAGAACCCCCAGTTTCCCCCAGAGACCCCCCAGAGACTGTCAGAGACCCCCAGACACCCCCAAGGGACTCCCAGACGCCCCCACGGACCCCTAGGGCCCCCCCAGGGACCCCCCAGAGACCCCCAGAGACTCTCAGAGACCCCCCAAGGACCCCCAGAGAGCCCACTGGGACTCCCCAGGGACCCCCAGAGACTCCCCATAGATCACCAGGGACCGCCCAAGGACCCCCGCAGACCCCCAGACACCCCCAGAGACTCCCAGGGGCCCCCAGAAACTCCCAGAGATCCCTCAGGGACCCACAGAGACCCCTCAGGAACCCCCAGAGACTCCCAGACACCCCAGAGACTCCCAGAAACCCTCAGAGACCCCCCCAGGGACCTCCAGAGACCCCCAGAGACCCCCATGGACCCCCCAGGGACCACCAGAAAGCCCCAGAGACCCCCCAGGGACCACCAGAGACCCCCCAGAGATTCTCAGAGACCTCCAGGGACTCCCAGACACCCGCCGAGACCCCCCAGGGACCCCCAGAGACCCTCCATAGATCACCAGGGACTGCCCAAGGACCCCCACAGACCCCCAGACACCCGCAGAGACTCCTAGGGGCCCCCAGAAACTCCCGGAGACCCCTCAGGGACCCGCAGAGACCCCTGAGGGACCCCCAGAGACTCCCAGACACCCGCCAGGAACCCTCAGATGCCCCCAGAGACCCCCAGAGATCCCCAGAGACCCCCAGACCCCTCCAGGGACCCCCAGACACCCCCAGAGACCCTCAGGGACCCCCCAGAGACTCTCAGAGACCTCCAGGGACTCCCAGACACCCGCCGAGACCCCCCAGGGACACCCAGAGACCCCCAGACACCTGCCAGGGCCCCTCAGATGCCCCCAGAAATCCCCAGAGACCCCCAGACCCCTCATGGGACCCCCAGGGACCCCCAGAGACCCCCCAGAGACCCCACAGGGACCCCCAAGGACCCCATAGGGACCCCCACAGATCCCCAGAAAACCCCCCTGTGACCCCGAAAGAACTCCCCTGGGGATCTCCTGGGACCCCCCAGAAACCCCCAGACATCCCCAGAGACTCCCAGAGACCCCCCAGGGACCCTCAGACACCCCCAGAGACTCACAGAGACCCCCAGAGACTCTCAGAGATCCCCCAGGGACCCACAGGAACCCCTCAAAGATCCACCAGAGACCCCCCAGGGACCCCCAAAGAACTCCCCTGGGGATCCCCTTGGACCTCCCAGAAATCCCCAGACACCCCCAGAGACCCCCCAGGGACCCTCAGACACCCCCAGAGACTCACAAAGACCCCCAGAGACCCTCAGGGACCCCCCAGGGACCCCCATAGACCGCCCAGAGATCACGAGATGCCCCCCGGGACCTCCAGAGACCCCTCCAGAGATCACGAGAAACCCCTCCGAGACCCCCAGGGACCTCCAGAGACCCCCAGGGACCCACCTTGGGACCCCCAGAGGACCCCAGGGACCCACAGAAACCCCTCATAGATCCACCAGAGACCCCCATAGATCCCACAGAGACCTCCAGAGAACCCCAGAGACCACCATAGATGCTCCAGAGACACCCCAGAGACCCCCACAGAGATCCCCGGTGCCCGAAATGTCGTCCCTCGGGGAACCCCCTTGGGGACCCCCGGTGCCCGAAATGTCGTCCGTCGGGAACCCCCCTTGGGGGCCCCCGGTGCCCGAAATGTCGTCCGTCGGGGAACCCCCTTGGGGACCCCCGGTGCCCGAAATGTCGTCCGTCGGGGAACCCCCTTGGGGACCCCCGGTGCCCGAAATGTCGTCCCTCGGGGAACCCCCTTGGGGACCCCCGGTGCCCAAAACTGTCGTCCCTCCGGGAACCCCCTTGGGGACCCCCGGTGCCCAAAATGTCGTCCCTCCGGGAACCCCCTTGGGGACCCCCGGTGCCCAAAACTGTCGTCCCTCCGGGAACCCCCTTGGGGACCCCCGGCGCCCAAAACTGTCGTCCCTCGGCAATCCCCCCTTGGGGAGTCCCGGCGCCCGAGGTGTCGCCCCGCCGCAACCTCAACCCGATGACTCTCGGCGCCCGAGGTGTCGGCCCTCGGCAACCTCGCCTTGCGGACCCCCGGCGACCGAGGTGTCGCCCCTCGTCACGCCCCTCCTTGGGGACCCCCGGCGGGCATTGGAGGTGGTGGGGGCTGGACTACGATGCAGTTCTTGGACATGTCCGGCAGGCGGCGCCAGCGAGGGAGAAAGGCCGGCGAGGGCGGGATTCGAACCGGCGTTTGGGCAGCGGTATCTGCATCGCTACTGCGCACGTGCGGATTAGAGAGCTTCGGCGGTACTGCGCAAGCGCGGAGTACGGAGCGCCGTCGGTACTGCTCATGCGCGGAGTACAGCGCGCCGTCCCAACTGCGCACGCGCGGAGTACAGCGCGCCGTCCCAACTGCGCATGCGCGGAGTACAGAGCGCCGTCCCAACTGCGCATGCGCGGAGCACAGCGCGCCGTCTCTACTGCGCACGCGCGGAGTACAGAGCGCTGTCGCTGCTGCGCATGCGCGGAGTACAGAGCGCCGTCCCTACTGCGCACGCGCGGAGTGCAGCGCGCCGTCTCTACTGCGCACGCGCGGAGTACAGAGCGCCGTCCCAACTGCGCATGCGCGGAGCACAGCGCCCCGTCCCTCCTGTGCTCGCCCGGAGTCCGCCTCTCTGTCTCTCCTGCTCGATGCCACATCCCGTGTTCGTTCATGGCGCTGTTTTCCCGCACCTGCCGCAGCCGGTGCCGCGGGAGCGCGCGGGGAACATCCCGCCGCCGGTGCGGCTGCTGCAGAGGCGTTCCTGGAGCGCGGCGCCGGCACCATCGCCCGCAGCGCCGCCGCCAAGATCGTGAGTGCCGGGGCCGCGGGGCAGGGGCTGGGCTGGGCTGGGCCTCAGTGGCGCTCCATACACGGACAAATACTCTGCGTGCAGCTCGGTGGGTGCTTTCCCGTCCTGGGGGTGAGGTGAATCCTGGGCTCCTGTGCTTTTGTCAGCCGAGATGGAAAATTCCTGCACTTGGTTTTGGCAAGTGGCAGTTTCCCAGAATTTTCTTGCCTTGTTTGCTTCCTGTGGAACATGTGGACCAGCAGAACTCTCAGGGCTTGTGTTCAGAACAGGCTTGAGGAGAGTGAGTGAGTGAGGGAGTGAGTGAATGAGTGAGTGGAGTGAGTGAATGAGTGAGTGAGTGGAGTGAGTGAGTGAGTGAGTGGAGTGGGTGAGTGAGTGGGTGAATGAGTGAGTGAGTGAGTGAGTGGAGTGAGTGAGTGGAGTGGGTGAGTGAGTGAGTGACTGAGAAGGAGCCTCAGCGTGTCTTCCTTGTCCTGCACTGCAGGATCAGAATCCTGGTTTAGGTTAGGGATGCTTTTGCACTGGTGTGTGTCTTCGATGGTCAGAGCCAACTTTCTGCTGGGCCACTTAGGAAGAACAGTTGCCTAGAGCTTCATGTTTGCTTTCCTTGCAGCCTGGAGTGTTGGGGGGATTCCTGAAGCTGATTGCCTTGAAAGCCAGTGATCCCCAAGGCTTTGACCTGCTAAACAGCATCATGGAGCATATGCCCCCGTGAGTATGAGCTCAAATTGCATTCAAAACTGACTTCTGTGGGCTTTGGTTCTGCAGTGTGCAGTCATGCCAAAGGTTAACACTTCAGGAGCAAAAATGTCACATTTATCAGTTAAAGAGATGGGAACAACTTTATCTGTGTTTTCTGTAAAGTGACAGCACCAGTCAAAGCCCACTGTGAACTGAATAACTGTTCTTTTAAATTTCCAGTGAATCAGTTGACTGGTACAGGAAACAGGTCTTCATTCTGCTATTCCAAAGACTTCCAAGTTCCAAACCAACAAAACTTATCAAAAGTAAGTTCCTTGCTCTGAAAAGCTCCAGTGTGACACGAGTGGTTCAGAGTGTGCAGTTGCAGAGATCAGGCATCCTGTACATGGGTGGGACTCTGGTGGCTCCAGGGACTTGCTCCAAATGCTCTGGAGTCAAGGGGGCATAAAGGGCAGTGGCCACAGCAGGTGACACTCCATGAAAACTGAGGGAATGGAACTAAAGGACTTGTGTAGTTCTCCTCCTTTCCTGGTGTGTGTGATGTCGTTACTTGTCTGAAAGTGTCTCCATTTAATCTCCAGCTAATAGCAACACACTTGCCCTGTCACACAGCACAGCCATTCTGACCACTGCTCTCTGCAGTTTGTGTTCATGCTGGGAAACATTCCATGCTTTTGTGTCATTTTGGCCTTCATGGGAATAAAGTTATGAGGAAGGGTTTACGTTCCTCTGTCAAAGCTGTGACACATTGTTGAAATCATCCCCAGGCAGATGGCCATGCTGATGAAATTCGTGATGTTATCTCTACACAGATCACACAAGGTCTGTTATTAATCCTTTAAAATCTGCTTGATGCCTCCTGTAGAGGAGCAAGAATTACAGGGTTCTTCCAGTGGTGTTCCACCAACCAAATGGAAGTGGTGCTTCCAGCGTTCCACGTTTCAGTGTTGTGGTGCCCGAGAAGATGAGCAGTTTTTAGGCAAACTCTGGAGCAGCAACTTAATGCCCTTCAGTAAAAGGGAACATTTATGAAGGCTGCCCTTCCTGTCTCCTTCTTAGAATGCATTTTGCTGCTGACTCTAAAGGAATTCTCTTGTTTTCATCTGGAGTTTTACTTCATCCTTTTTCTCGTTGCTTTCTCGTCTTCATTAACTAGTATGGCACAGGAAATGGGGCATGAGCTCTGCAGGAAATACTTGGCAGCATACAGCCAAAGGGAGTGTGTTCTGTTGGCTTGGGTTGTATTTCAGGCTGCTGTGCAGTTTTTGCCTTTGAAGCAGGAAAGAGTTGTCTCTCTGGCTGAAATGGCAAAGGAGGTTTGGCGCTAATCTGACTGCCCGGGTGCCTCTCCTTTTGGGGTTCATTTCTGATTTTCTGCCCACAGTTCCTCACTGATAGTTCAAGTTACTGATCTCCTGAGCGGGTCATAAAAGGGAAGGATTGCTGTCTCTGGTTTTTATCCTTTGTAACAAGTTTATGTGTGTAAACATCTATGTAAGAGGGCAGCAATTGCTAAGAAACAAATTGTCTTGTGTTCTCTGTTTCCTGGTGCTTTGTGTGGTTTCTGCTTTTCTTTGGTCACCATAGGGTGATAAATCGTTCTGATACTTTTTCTCTAACTGTCATACTAGGATGTTTGAAACGGGCTTGGAGAAAATGATGCTTCCTGAAATCCAGAAAGAGTCTGGGACAAGTTGAAAAGCAGATCCGTGCTGTTGGCATCACAAAGACATTAACAGAATGTCCTCCCGTGATGGACACTGAGTACCCCAAGCTGTGGTAGGTGCCACACTTCTTCAGGGTCTGCTGGTGATGCTGTTGGAGGTCTGGAAAGTAGGAGCTTTCATGAGAATAGGCCCCTCCAATAAACTCCTTTGGCATTTCTTCAGGCCCACTGTTGTGGTGAGACTCAGCTTGAGGCTTTTCATACCTTTTCATCCTTCACTGCACAAAGGGAAGTGTGTTTTCAAAGCAAATGGCAGAGCTGGTTTGAGATGTGTTTGAGCCTGGATTTGGCTGAGTAGAGCTCCACTGAAGGGAATTAGGCTACTGTCAGCTTGCATTCCTTCTGGAAAGCTGGGCCCACTTTTGACTTGTAACTGTCATAGTCAGGAGGCCTGAGAATACTCACAACCTGACAGGCTGTAGTGTCTTAGCCTGAAAGTGGAATCTGGGGGAAAGCTCTGGAGACTGAAAGGCAGTCCAGCAGTCTGGGGGCTCAGGTAGCCTGAACTGAATGACAGTAACCGGGTCCTGGACTAGAACTCTTTTTGAATGTACTTAGAGAAAAACTGTAATCTGGAAAAGAATTGCTATTCTTGGGTTTGTATCACAGCAATTTGAGCTGCTAAAAAATGAGGGCATTGCTGATGCTGTTAATATGAGCAGCTGCATTGTACCTGGAAAGGACCCAGACCCACAGTCCTAGTGCAGCTTCCCTGGGACAGGGACAGTGCCAGGAGTTAAGCAAGTCCCTGCAAAGGGGTTCCAGGTAATCTGAGCGTTCTTGTGAAGCACAGGCTGTCCTCACCTGTTCACTGTTCCCCTCCCCTCTCCCCCCAGGATTCCTTTGCTGCAGGCCCTCCCTCCTTGGCTTGTTCGAGCTGCCTGAGGATGACACGACCCCTGACAAGGAGCACTTCATTGACACAGAGGATACTCCAGGCTATCAGACTGCATTCTCCCAGCTGGCCTTTGCTGGGAAGGAAGAACATGATCCTGTGGGGCAAATGGTGAACAATCCCAGGATCCAGCTGGCCCAGTCTCTGCACAAACTGTTCACAGCGTGCCCAGGCAGGGTAGGTGGCTTGGGCTCTGCATCCCTGGGCTGCATTCAGCAGAGAAGAAATGCCTCTGTGAGAATGGTCTCTTGCTAAGCTTTGATAATCAGCAAAATGAAGTGTGTTGTAGGCAGAAGGCAAGATCTTGCTGTGTCTTCTTGTTCATTGGAACTTGGCTTTTGTAAGGTTTTCCTGGTAACCTCAGAAAGGCCTTATTTTTCACAGCACTTAGTTTAGCAATCAGCTCAAATATATGCTATTTTAAAGATGAAGATTTATCCACTTGATGGCCTATAAGTAATGGTTGTCTCCTGTTCAGTTGCGTGGACTTGGGAGATTCAGGCAGCTCATATAAAATTAGACATTTTGAGTGCACAGTTAACTCTTACCCCATATAATGTTTGTTTTGTTCAAGATTTGGGTAAGAAAAGATTGTCTGAGAGATGAGCTGTTTCACCCTCAATAACTGCTGCTCTGAGAGTGTCTGAGCTTGTGCCCTGTGCATGAAGAGCCATGGCAGTGGCTGAGTGTCCCTGAGCCCTCTGCTGTGTCTGTGCTGCAGGTTCTGTGCATGCTGAGTGTCCCTGAGCCCTCTGCTGTGTCTGTGCTGCAGGTTCTGTGCATGCTGAGTGTCCCTGAGCCCTCTGGAGTTACAATCTGGAAAAGGATTGCTTTTCTTGGGTTTCTATCATGGCAATTTGAGCTGATAAAAAAATGATTGCATTGCTGATGCTGTTATTATCAGTAGCTGCATTGTGCCTGGAGAGGACCCAGACCCACAGTCCTAGTTGTTATGGGTTTGGCCAGATGGGCCTAAATTTAGTTTTTAAAAGTTCAGCTAGGCCTGGGAATTGTCAGCTGACTTGAGCTGGACTGAGCTAGCTAACAGCTGACTTCTTCTGGCCAATAATATTGTATTCCATACCATATTGCATCATCTCAAAAGGGGTAAGAGCTGGTGTGTGGGAGTGGCTTAGGCAGTTGCTTCACAGCTGTGGTCCCAGCAAGACACTCTGCTGTCCCAGGAGGGATGGGGAGGCCCAAGCCCGGAGTACCAGCTTACCATCATGTTATCTTAGGGAAGTAAAGTGTTTGTTCTTAGCTTTTCTCTCTGCTTAAGTCTGTCTCTGAAGAATTGACTTCTCTAGAATGATTTGTAGTTGAAATGGTAGAATTTGTGTTTACTGGGAAGTGGGAAATTATTTCTTGTTATACATAACTTGTGTAAGTGTGTGTTATATTGTAGTTTCCTCTTAATTTTCTCTTTTCTGTGTAAATACATGTAGTTAGTTCCAGCATAAACCTGCTTTTGAGGTTTTTTCTTTTCTCTCTCTCTTCTTTTTTCCCTTGGCTGGTTGGGGGGAGGAGGAACCCTCTTCACTCTGTCCTGGACAGTTGGCGTTTTGCCAGCTCAACCCAGGACACTAGTGCAGCTTCCCTGGGACAGGGACAGTGCCAGGAGTTAAGCAAGTCTCTGCAAAGGGGTTCCAGGTAATCTGAGCATTCTTGTGAAGCACAGGCTGTCCTCACCTGTTCACTGTTCCTCTCCCCTCTCCCCCCAGGATTCCTTTGCTGCAGGCCCTCCCTCCTTGGCTTGTTTGAGCTGCCTGAGGATGGCATGACACAACCCCTGACAAGGAGCGCTTCACTGACAGAGAGGATACTCCAGGCTATCAGACTGCATTCTCTCAGCAGGATCAGCCCTAAACTACCCCACGGTACCCCTGAACCCTCAATGGACACATCCAGCACCTGAACAGAAACCCAAGTCCTTATTTATTTACAGAGGCGAAATGATTGGTAATTGCTTATGATCTGTGGAGAATTTCCTTTGGAACGATCAGAGAGTTGTATCAAGGCAGAGCGTTTCTTTTGGTTCTTTTTCTTGTGGTTTGTAATTTCCTTTCAGGCTTGAATGAGTTTTTTGTGCTCCTGTTAGAAAAGCAGCATGATTTTACCTTCCTGTTTTGGGGGGCTTTGTTTGTTTCCATTGTTATCCCTGTTAAATCAGGCCTCCTGTGAATAGCCTGCGTTGTCCTACAGGACTGCTTTGTTTATGGATCAGAGAGAGAGAAGGGAACTGACTTTTCCTTCTCTTGAATTTTTCCAAGCACAAGTGGGACATCATCTTGCTACTCCCCAAAGCACTGCAGGGATGTGGGAGTAGCTTAGTGCTGGTTCAGTTCTCTGGGAAATAACCACGTTGCAGAGGTTTAAGAATCAGTAACAATTGTATTGTCTTTTAAATGCTAGGGTCTTTTAAATGCTGGGTCCTGCAGTCCCGGCATGATGAGGGAAAGAGGAACTTGAGTTCTTCTGAGAAACCTTCTGTTATTCCTTGTGCAGTCTTTTTTTCCTGTTCTATGAGTCACGGCTCACTCTCTCTCTAACAAAATCTGTTAGAGAGTTAGACTGCGCTTTAGAATTTGGGTCTGTTCCCTACAAAGTTTTGCAACGTCCGAAGGAGTGGAGCGCTGACTGCTGTCAGCAAAGCTGATTTGTTAATACTCTGTCAGATTTCCCTCAGCTTTGGGCAGGAAAGGCAAGGGTTTGGGTCAGGAATTGTGAAAGCAGCGCCTGTGTGCCTGTTGCTTCTTGTGTGTGTGTGGCAGGGCTGGGACAAGGGCTCGTGCAGGAACCTCCAGAGCCAGGAGGAACAGCAGCAATTTGTGGAGAAAGAAAACTCCAGGTGTTAAGTGCTGCCAAATTTGTTCTTGCCTTATCCTGTGCTCTGTAATCAGTAACAGGTGACGTGCAGAAATGTCCTAGGGCCAGGGGAGAGCTGAGCTCGGTGCGGGTGCTGCACAGGGCACAGACGCAGGGGTGGAGTGGGAGTCTTTGGGACTTCTCAGAGGGAAGGGAGGGCTGGATGTGTCAGAGGGAGCCATCGACTTGTGCTCACTTGAACACACTTGTGCAGGTCCCTGGGATCCAGTGTAAAGTGCAGGTGTCCTCGTGTTCAGGGGTGAAGGGTCTGAGAGGGACTGTACTTCCTGTGACTCTGCAGGGCACCAGGAATGAGAGGAACTGTGATGTCCGAGGTGTGTCCCGTCCAGTCGTTTTTCCCTCTGGGAACATAGAGCCTGTGGGCGGAGCTGTGAGTGTTTGGATGAGCAGCTGAGTGTCCCTGAGCCCTCTGCTGTGTCTGTGCTGCTCTGTCTGTGCCTGCTGAGTGTCCCTGAGCCCCCTGCTCTGTCTGTGCTGCAGGTTCTGTGCCTGCTGAGTGTCCCTGAGCCCTCTGCTGTGTCTGTGCTGCTCTGTCTGTGCCTCCTGAGTGTCCCTGAGCCCTCTGCTGTGTCTGTGCTGCTCTGTCTCTGCCTGCTGAGTGTCCCTGAGCCCTCTGCTGTGTCTGTGCTGCAGGTTCTGTGCCTGCTGAGTGTCCCTGAGCCCTCTGCTGTGTCTGTGCTGCAGGTTCTGTGGATCCTGAGTGTCCCTGAGCCCTCTGCTGTGTCTGTGCTGCTCTGTCTGTGCCTGCTGAGTGTCCCTGAGCCCTCTGCTGTGTCTGTGCTGCTCTGTCTGTGCATGCTGAGTGTCCCTGAGCCCTCTGCTGTGTCTGTGCTGCAGGTTCTGTGCATGCTGAGCACCAGCCTGAATGCAGTGACAATCTGGAAAAGAATTGCTTTTCTTGGGATTGTATCTCGGCAGTTTGAGCTGCTAAAAAATGAGGGCATTGCTGATGCTGTTAATATGAGCAGCTGCATTGTGCCTGGAAAGGACCCAGACCCACAGTCCTAGTGCAGCTTCCCTGGGACAGGGACAGTGCCCGGAGTTAAGCAAGTCCCTGCAAAGGATGGAGTAAATCTGCTCCTTGCATCTGCAAGGAAAGACTGAGTAGTAGGGAAGGGGAGCATTTATATGCTGTATTGAGATTTCCATCTGCTCCCAGGTGCAGCAGTGATGGGGTGGCTGGGTTTGGTCTGGGCCTGTGAGGATCAGCCCTAAACAACCCCACCTCACCAGAGGGCCCTGAACCCTCAAGGGAAATGTCCAGTAGGAACCAGACCGGTCGGTAGTTATTGCAGAGGAAAAACCATGCGAAAGAAAAGGTACTTCTGTTCTTCGTGGCAATCCTGTAATGCCTTGTGCAGTCTCTGTGTGCTGTTCTTGGAGTGACCACCCAGTGTGTGTCTAACAAAACCTGTTAGAAAGGTAGTCAGGGATTGGAATTGGGGTCTGATCCCTACAGACTCTTGCAAAGCCTGAAGGACTGCAGTGATGAGTGTGCTCAGCAAAGGAGGTTTCTCAGTATCTGCTCAGATTTCCCTCAGCTCTGGGGGCCTGGTGGCCAGCTGGAGGTGGCGGGGACACACATGGGACCCCTTGAGCTTTGTGGGAGGAGCTGGGGGTTGGCACGGTGCGATTTTTTGTTCTTTGGGTTTTTTTCTTGGTTTTCTGATTTCCTTTTTGAGCTCTGTGGTGCTAGGGAGAAAAATCTGGAAACAAATCAAACTGAAGGGATTTGCTGAGTTGCTTTGCAGAGAAGTGCCACCTTCAGAGGATGCACAAATCCACCAGGAAGTCAACGAAGGAGCTGTGGAAAGTGCAGCAGAGTGCAGGGAGCAGCCACTGTCCCAGCTCCCTGGTTTTGGGGGCATTAGTCCACCTACGGAAAGGAAAAAAGCCTCCCCGTCTTGTTTTCAGCCCTGCAGAGGAATGTCGTGTTCCAGAATTTCGGAGGGATTTGTGTGTGTCCTGTGCTGGCAGCTGCGTGTCTTGGGAGGCCATGGAGTGACATACATTGGGGGGACATGGGGGGACAAGGGGAGGACACGGGGGGGGACACGGGGAGGACATGGGGGGACATCAGGGGGACATGGGAAGACATCAGGGGGACATGGGGGTACATCGAGGGGACATGGGGAGGACATGAGGGAGATGGGGTGGACATGGGGGACGCAGGGGACATGGAGGAAACATGGGGGGAACATTGGGGACATGGGAAGGCTATGGGGGGACATGCAGGGGACATGGGACGTCCAGGGAAGTCCGAGAGGGCCCAGGGGTGTCCAGAGGGGTCCAAAGCGTTTTGAGGGGTCCAGGAGAGTTCAAGTTGGTCCAGGAGGGTCCAGGGGTTTTCCCTGGGGGTGTGAGGGGGTGGTCCATGGGGGCCCTAGGAGGATTCAGGGTGGTCCAGGAATGTTCAGGAGGGTCCAGGGGGTTTTAAGGGAGTGGAAGGCGGTTTCAGAGGGGTCCAAGGGGGTCCAGGAGAGATTCGGAGGGTCCAGGGGGTTTTGGGGGGGGTCCAGGAGTGTCCAGGGGAGTCTCAGAGGTGTCCAGAAAGGTTCGAAGGGGTCCAGAAGGGTCTAAGGAGGGTCCAAGGGGTCCCAGGCAGGTTTGAGAGGGGTCCAGGGGGCTTCAGGGGGTTTGGAGGGGTCCAGGGGAGTCCAAGTGTGATTCAAGAGGGTCCAAGGTTTTTGAGAGTGTCAAGGGGGGCTGGGGGGGGGTGCAAGGTGGTCCAAGAGAGTTGAGGAAAGTCCAAGGGGGATTCAGGGGGGTCCAGGGGAGTTCAGGAGGGTCCAAAGCGATCCAGGAGAAGTCAGAGAGAAATGAGGGGGGTCTCACAGTGGATTGTGGGTCTCAGAGGAGTCACAGGGAGGTAAGGGGAGGTAAGAGTGGTCAGGGGGTGCCTGGGGAACTCAGGGACCCCCATTGCCCACAGCCCAGCAATGTCGGCCCTCGGGAACCTCCCTTGGGGACCCCGGGTGCCCGAAATGTCGTCCCTCGGGAACCCCCCCTTCGAGGAGCCCCAGCGCCCGAGGTGTCGCCCCTCGGCAACACCCCCTTGGGGAACCCCGGCGCCCCAGGTGTCGCCCCTCGGCCAGCACGCCCTTGGGGAGCCTCGGCGCCCGAGGTGTCGCCCCATGGACAACCTCCTTGGGGACCCCAGAGACCCACCCAGGGACCCCCCAGGGACCCCCAGAGAGCCCAGAGATTCCCAGACACTCCCAGGGACCCCCAGGGTCCCCCAGGAAGCTACAGAGATCTCCCAGAGAACCCCCAGTTTCCCCCAGAAACCCCCCAGAGACTGTCAGAGACCCCCAGACACCCCAGGGACCCCCCTACACCCCCCCGACACCCCCAAGGGACTCCCAGACGCCCCCACGGACCCCTAGGGCCCCCCCAGGGACCCCCAGAGACCCCCAGAGACTCTCAGAGACCCCCCAAGGACCCCCAGAGAGCCCACTGGGACTCCCCAGGGACCCCCCAGAGACTCCCCATAGATCACCAGGGACCGCCCAAGGACCCCCGCAGACCCCCAGAGACTCCCAGGGGCCCCCAGAAACTCCCAGAGATCCCTCAGGGACCCGCAGAGACCCCTCAGGAACCCCCAGAGACTCCCAGACACCCCAGAGACTCCCAGAAACCCTCAGAGACCCCCCCCAGGGACCTCCAGAGACTCCAAGAGACCCCCACGGACCCCCCAGGGACCACCAGAAAGCCCCAGAGACCCCCCAGGGACCACCAGAGACCCCCCAGAGATTCTCAGAGACCTCCAGGGACTCCCAGACACCCACCGAAATCCCCCAGGGACCCCCAGAGACCCTCCATAGATCACCAGGGACCGCCCAAGGACCCCCACAGACCCCCAGACACCCGCAGAGACTCCCAGGGGCCCCCAGAAACTCCCGGAGACCCCTCAGGGACCCGCAGAGACCCCTGAGGGACCCCCAGAGACTCCCAGACACCCGCCAGGAACCCTCAGATGCCCTGAGGGACCCCCAGAGGCTCCCAGACACCCGCCAGGAACCCTCAGATGCCCCCAGAGACCCCCAGAGATCCCCAGAGACCCCCAGACCCCTCCAGGGACCCCCAGACACCCCCAGAGACCCGCAGGGACCCCCCAGAGACTCTCAGAGACCTCCAGGGACCCCCAGACACCCGCCAGGGCCCCTCAGATGCCCCCAGAGACCCCCAGGGACCCTCCAGAGACCCCCAGAGACCCCACAGGGACCCCCAAGGACCCCATAGGGACCCCCACAGATCCCCAGAGACCCCCCCTGTGACCCCCAAAGAACTCCCCTGGGGATCTCCTGGGACCCCCCAGAAACCCCTAGACATCCCCAGAGACTCCCAGAGACCCCCCAGGGACGCTCAGACCCCCCCAGAGACTCACAGAGACCCCCAGAGACTCTCAGAGATCCCCCAGGGACCCACAGGAACCCCTCAAAGATCCACCAGAGACCCCCCAGGGACCCCCAAAGAACTCCCCTGGGGATCCCCTCGGACCCCCCAGAAATCCCCAGACACCCCCAGAGACCCCCCAGGGACCCTCAGACACCCCCAGAGACTCACAGAGACCCCCAGAGACCCTCAGGGACCCCCCAGGGACCCCCATAGACCGCCCAGAGATCACGAGATGCCCCCCAGGGACCTCCAGAGACCCTTCCAGAGATCACGAGAAACCCCTCCGAGACCCCCAGGGACCCACCTTGGGACCCCCAGAGGACCCCAGGGACCCACAGGAACCCCTCATAGATCCACCAGAGACCCCCATAGATCCCACAGAGACCTCCAGAGAACCCCAGAGACCACCATAGATGCTCCAGAGACCCCCACAGAGATCCCCGGTGCCCGAAATGTCGTCCCTCGGACAACTCCCTTGGGGACCCCCGGTGCCCAAAATGTCGTCCGTCGGGGAACCCCCTTGGGGACCCCCGGTGCCCAAAATGTCGTCCGTCGGGGAACCCCCTTGGGGACCCCCGGTGCCCGAAATGTCGTCCGTCGGGGAACCCCCTTGGGGACCCCCGGTGCCCAAAATGTCGTCCCTCCGGGAACCCCCTTGGGGACCCCCGGTGCCCAAAACTGTCGTCCCTCGGCAATCCCCCCTTGGGGAGTCCCGGCGTCCGAGGTGTCGCCCCGCCGCAACCTCAACCCGATGACTCTCGGCGCCCGAGGTGTCGGCCCTCGGCAACCTCGCCTTGCGGACCCCCGGCGACCGAGGTGTCGCCCCTCGTCACGCCCCTCCTTGGGGACCCCCGGCGGGCATTGGAGGTGGTGGGGGCTGGACTACGATGCAGTTCGTGGACATGTCCGGCAGGCGGCGCCAGCGAGGGAGAAGGGCCGGCGAGGGCGGGATTCGAACCGGCGTTTGGGCAGCGGTATCTGCATCGCTACTGCGCACGTGCGGATTAGAGAGCTTCGGCGGTACTGCGCAAGCGCGGAGTACGGAGCGCCGTCGGTACTGCTCATGCGCGGAGTACAGCGCGCCGTCCCAACTGCGCACGCGCGGAGTACAGAGCGCTGTCGCTGCTGCGCATGCGCGGAGTACAGAGCGCCGTCCCTACTGCGCACGCGCGGAGTGCAGCGCGCCGTCGGTACTGCGCACGCGCGGAGTACAGAGCGGCGTCGCTATTGCGCATGCGCGGAGCACAGCGCGCCGTCCCTCCTGTGCTCGCCCGGAGTCCGCCTCTCTGTCTCTCCTGCTCGATGCCACATCCCGTGTTCGTTCATGGCGCTGTTTTCCCGCACCTGCCGCAGCCGGTGCCGCGGGAGCGCGCGGGGAACATCCCGCCGCCGGTGCGGCTGCTGCAGAGGCGTTCCTGGAGCGCGGCGCCGGCACCATCGCCCGCAGCGCCGCCGCCAAGATCGTGAGTGCCGGGGCCGCGGGGCAGGGGCTGGGCTGGGCTGGGCCTCAGTGGCACTCCATACACGGACAAATACTCTGCATGCAGCTCGGTGGGTGCTTTCCCGTCCTGGGGGTGAGGTGAATCCTGGGCTCCTGTGCTTTTGTCAGCCGAGATGGAAAATTCCTGCACTTGGTTTTGGCAAGTGGCAGTTTCCCAGAATTTTCTTACCTTGTTTGCTTCCTGTGGAACATGTGGACAAGCAGAACTCTCAGGGCTTGTGTTCAGAACAGGCTTGAGGAGAGTGAGTGAGTGAATGAGTGAGTGGAGTGAGTGAGTGAGTGAGTGGAGTGAGTGAGTGAGTGAGTGAATGAGTGAGTGAGTGAGTGAGTGGAGTGAGTGAGTGAGTGAGTGAGTGAGTGAGTGAGTGAGTGACTGAGAAGGAGCCTCAGCGTGTCTTCCTTGTCCTGCACTGCAGGATCAGAATCCTGGTTTAGGTTAGGGATGCTTTTGCACTGGTGTGTGTCTTCGATGGTCAGAGCCAACTTTCTGCTGGGCCACTTAGGAAGAACAGTTGCCTAGAGCTTCATGTTTGCTTTCCTTGCAGCCTGGAGTGTTGGGGGGATTCCTGAAGCTGATTGCCTTGAAAGCCAGTGATCCCCAAGGCTTTGACCTGCTAAACAGCATCATGGAGCATATGCCCCCGTGAGTATGAGCTCAAATTGCATTCAAAACTGACTTCTGTGGGCTTTGGTTCTGCAGTGTGCAGTCATGCCAAAGGTTAACACTTCAGGAGCAAAAATGTCACATTTATCAGTTAAAGAGATGGGAACAACTTTATCTGTGTTTTCTGTAAAGTGACAGCACCAGTCAAAGCCCACTGTGAACTGAATAACTGTTCTTTTAAATTTCCAGTGAATCAGTTGACTGGTACAGGAAACAGGTCTTCATTCTGCTATTCCAAAGACTTCCAAGTTCCAAACCAACAAAACTTATCAAAAGTAAGTTCCTTGCTCTGAAAAGCTCCAGTGTGACACGAGTGGTTCAGAGTGTGCAGTTGCAGAGATCAGGCATCCTGTACATGGGTGGGACTCTGGTGGCTCCAGGGACTTGCTCCAAATGCTCTGGAGTCAAGGGGGCATAAAGGGCAGTGGCCACAGCAGGTGACACTCCATGAAAACTGAGGGAATGGAACTAAAGGACTTGTGTAGTTCTCCTCCTTTCCTGGTGTGTGTGATGTCGTTACTTGTCTGAAAGTGTCTCCATTTAATCTCCAGCTAATAGCAACACACTTGCCCTGCCACACAGCACAGCCATTCTGACCACTGCTCTCTGCAGTTTGTGTTCATGCTGGGAAACATTCCATGCTTTTGTGTCATTTTGGCCTTCATGGGAATAAAGTTATGAGGAAGGGTTTACGTTCCTCTGTCAAAGCTGTGACACATTGTTGAAATCATCCCCAGGCAGATGGCCATGCTGATGAAATTCGTGATGTTATCTCTACACAGATCACACAAGGTCTGTTATTAATCCTTTAAAATCTGCTTGATGCCTCCTGTAGAGGAGCAAGAATTACAGGGTTCTTCCAGTGGTGTTCCACCAAGCAAATGGAAGTGGTGCTTCCAGCGTTCCACGTTTCAGTGTTGTGGTGCCCGAGAAGATGAGCAGTTTTTAGGCAAACTCTGGAGCAGCAAGTTAATGCCCTTCAGTAAAAGGGAACATTTATGAAGGCTGCCCTTCCTGTCTCCTTCTTAGAATGCATTTTGCTGCTGACTCTAAAGCAATTCTCTTGTTTTCATCTGGAGTTTTACTTCATCCTTTTTCTCCTCTTCATTAACTAGTTTGGCACAGGAAATGGGGCATGAGCTCTGCAGGAAATACTTGGCAGCATACAGCCAAAGGGAGTGTGTTCTGTTGGCTTGGGTTGTATTTCAGGCTGCTGTGCAGTTTTTGCCTTTGAAGCAGGAAAGAGTTGTCTCTCTGGCTGAAATGGCAAAGGAGGTTTGGCGCTAATCTGACTGCCCGGGTGCCTCTCCTTTTGGGGTTCATTTCTGATTTTCTGCCCACAGTTCCTCACTGATAGTTCAAGTTACTGATCTCCTGAGCGGGTCATAAAAGGGAAGGATTGCTGTCTCTGGTTTTTATCCTTTGTAACAAGTTTATGTGTGTAAACATCTATGTAAGAGGGCAGCAATTGCTAAGAAACAAATTGTCTTGTGTTCTCTGTTTCCTGGTGCTTTGTGTGGTTTCTGCTTTTCTTTGGTCACCATAGGGTGATAAATCGTTCTGATACTTTTTCTCTAACTGTCATACTAGGATGTTTGAAACGGGCTTGGAGAAAATGATGATTCCTGAAATCCAGAAAGAGTCTGGGACAAGTTGAAAAGCAGATCCGTGCTGTTGGCATCACAAAGACATTAACAGAATGTCCTCCCATGATGGACACTGAGTACCCCAAGCTGTGGTAGGTGCCACACTTCTTCAGGGTCTGCTGGTGATGCTGTTGGAGGTCTGGAAAGTAGGAGCTTTCACGAGAATAGGCCCCTCCAATAAACTCCTTTGGCATTTCTTCAGGCCCACTGTTGTGGTGAGACTCAGCTTGAGGCTTTTCATACCTTTTCATCCTTCACTGCACAAAGGGAAGTGTGTTTTCAAAGCAAATGGCAGAGCTGGTTTGAGATGTGTTTGAGCCTGGATTTGGCTGAGTAGAGCTCCACTGAAGGGAATTAGGCTACTGTCAGCTTGCATTCCTTCTGGAAAGCTGGGCCCACTTTTGACTTGTAACTGTCATAGTCAGGAGGCCTGAGAATACTCACAACCTGACAGGCTGTAGTGTCTTAGCCTGAAAGTGGAATCTGGGGGAAAGCTCTGGAGACTGAAAGGCAGTCCAGCAGTCTGGGGGCTCAGGTAGCCTGAACTGAATGACAGTAACCGGGTCCTGGACTAGAACTCTTTTTGAATGTACTTAGAGAAAAACTGTAATCTGGAAAAGAATTGCTATTCTTGGGTTTGTATCACAACAATTTGAGCTGCTAAAAAATGAGGGCATTGCTGATGCTGTTAATATGAGCAGCTGCATTGTGCCTGGAAAGGACCCAGACCCACAGTCCTAGTGCAGCTTCCCTGGGACAGGGACGGTGCCAGGAGTTAAGCAAGTCCCTGCAAAGGGGTTCCAGGTAATCTGAGCGTTCTTGTGAAGCACAGGCTGTCCTCACCTGTTCACTGTTCCCCTCCCCTCTCCCCCCAGGATTCCTTTGCTGCAGGCCCTCCCTCCTTGGCTTGTTCGAGCTGCCTGAGGATGACACGACCCCTGACAAGGAGCACTTCATTGACACAGAGGATACTCCAGGCTATCAGACTGCATTCTCCCAGCTGGCCTTTGCTGGGAAGGAAGAACATGATCCTGTGGGGCAAATGGTGAACAATCCCAGGATCCAGCTGGCCCAGTCTCTGCACAAACTGTTCACAGCGTGCCCAGGCAGGGTAGGTGGCTTGGGCTCTGCATCCCTGGGCTGCATTCAGCAGAGAAGAAATGCCTCTGTGAGAATGGTCTCTTGCTAAGCTTTGATAATCAGCAAAATGAAGTGTGTTGTAGGCAGAAGGCAAGATCTTGCTGTGTCTTCTTGTTCATTGGAACTTGGCTTTTGTAAGGTTTTCCTGGTAACCTCAGAAAGGCCTTATTTTTCACAGCACTTAGTTTAGCAATCAGCTCAAATATATGCTATTTTAAAGATGAAGATTTATCCACTTGATGGGCTATAAGTAATGGTTGTCTCCTGTTCAGTTGCATGGACTTGGGAGATTCAGGCAGCTCATATAAAATTAGACATTTTGAGTGCACAGTTAACTCTTACCCCATATAATGTTTGTTTTGTTCAAGATTTGGGTAAGAAAAGATTGTCTGAGAGATGAGCTGTTTCACCCTCAATAGCTGCTGCTCTGAGAGTGTCTGAGCTTGTGCCCTGTGCATGAAGAGCCATGGCAGTGGCTGAGTGTCCCTGAGCCCTCTGCTGTGTCTGTGCTGCAGGTTCTGTGCATGCTGAGTGTCCCTGAGCCCTCTGCTGTGTCTGTGCTGCAGGTTCTGTGGATGCTGAGTGTCCCTGAGCCCTCTGCTGTGTCTGTGCTGCTCTGTCTGTGCCTGCTGAGTGTCCCTGAGCCCTCTGCTGTGTCTGTGCTGCAGGTTCTGTGGATGCTGAGTGTCCCTGAGCCCTCTGCTGTGTCTGTGCTGCAGGTTCTGTGCATGCTGAGTGTCCCTGAGCCCTCTGCTGTGTCTGTGCTGCAGGTTCTGTGCCTGCTGAGTGTCCCTGAGCCCTCTGCTGTGTCTGTGCTGCAGGTTCTGTGGATGCTGAGTGTCCCTGAGCCCTCTGCTGTGTCTGTGCTGCAGGTTCTGTGCATGCTGAGTGTCCCTGAGCCCCCTGCTGTGTCTGTGCTGCAGGTTCTGTGGATGCTGAGTGTCCCTGAGCCCTCTGCTGTGTCTGTGCTGCAGGTTCTGTGCATGCTGAGTGTCCCTGAGCCCTCTGCTGTGTCTGTGCTGCAGGTTCTGTGCCTGCTGAGTGTCCCTGAGCCCTCTGCTGTGTCTGTGCTGCGGGTTCTGTGGATGCTGAGTGTCCCTGAGCCCTCTGCTGTGTCTGTGCTGCAGGTTCTGTGGATGCTGAGTGTCCCTGAGCCCTCTGCTGTGTCTGTGCTGCTCTGTCTGTGCCTGCTGAGTGTCCCTGAGCCCTCTGGAGTTACAATCTGGAAAAGGATTGCTTTTCTTGGGTTTCTATCATGGCAATTTGAGCTGATAAAAAAATGAGTGCATTGCTGATGCTGTTATTATCAGTAGCTGCATTGTGCCTGGAGAGGACCCAGACCCACAGTCCTAGTTGTTATGGGTTTGGCCAGATGGGCCTAAATTTAGTTTTTAAAAGTTCAGCTAGGCCTGGGAATTGTCAGCTGACTTGAGCTGGACTGAGCTAGCTAACAGCTGACTTCTTCTGGCCAATAATATTGTATTCCATACCATATTGCATCATCTCAAAAGGGGTAAGAGCTGGTGTGTGGGAGTGGCTTAGGCAGTTGCTTCACAGCTGTGGTCCCAGCAAGACACTCTGCTGTCCCAGGAGGGATGGGGAGGCCCAAGCCCGGAGTACCAGCTTACCATCATGTTATCTTAGGGAAGTAAAGTGTTTGTTCTTAGCTTTTCTCTCTGCTTAAGTCTGTCTCTGAAGAATTGACTTCTCTAGAATGATTTGTAGTTGAAATGGTAGAATTTGTGTTTACTGGGAAGTGGGAAATTATTTCTTGTTATACATAACTTGTGTAAGTGTGTGTTATATTGTAGTTTCCTCTTAATTTTCTCTTTTCTGTGTAAATACATGTAGTTAGTTCCAGCATAAACCTGCTTTTGAGGTTTTTCCTTTTCTCTCTCTCTTCTTTTTTCCCCTTGGCTGGTTGGGGGGAGGAGGAACCCTCTTCACTCTGTCCTGGACAGTTGGCGTTTTGCCAGCTCAACCCAGGACACTAGTGCAGCTTCCCTGGGACAGGGACAGTGCCAGGAGTTAAGCAAGTCCCTGCAAAGGGGTTCCAGGTAATCTGAGCATTCTTGTGAAGCACAGGCTGTCCTCACCTGTTCACTGTTCCTCTCCCCTCTCCCCCCAGGATTCCTTTGCTGCAGGCCCTCCCTCCTTGGCTTGTTTGAGCTGCCTGAGGATGGCATGACACAACCCCTGACAAGGAGCACTTCACTGACAGAGAGGATACTCCAGGCTATCAGACTGCATTCTCTCAGCAGGATCAGCCCTAAACTACCCCACGGTACCCCTGAACCCTCAATGGACACGTCCAGCACCTGAACAGAAACCCAAGTCCTTATTTATTTACAGAGGCGAAATGATTGGTAATTGCTTATGATCTGTGGAGAATTTCCTTTGGAACGATCAGAGAGTTGTATCAAGGCAGAGCGTTTCTTTTGGTTCTTTTTCTTGTGGTTTGTAATTTCCTTTCAGGCTTGAATGAGTTTTTTGTGCTCCTGTTAGAAAAGCAGCATGATTTTACCTTCCTGTTTTGGGGGGCTTTGTTTGTTTCCATTGTTATCCCTGTTAAATCAGGCCTCCTGTGAATAGCCTGCGTTGTCCTACAGGACTGCTTTGTTTATGGATCAGAGAGAGAGAAGGGAACTGACTTTTCCTTCTCTTGAATTTTTCCAAGCACAAGTGGGACATCATCTTGCTACTCCCCAAAGCACTGCAGGGATGTGGGAGTAGCTTAGTGCTGGTTCAGTTCTCTGGGAAATAACCACGTTGCAGAGGTTTAAGAATCAGTAACAATTGTATTGTCTTTTAAATGCTAGGGTCTTTTAAATGCTGGGTCCTGCAGTCCCGGCATGATGAGGGAAAGAGGAACTTGAGTTCTTCTGAGAAACCTTCTGTTATTCCTTGTGCAGTCTTTTTTTCCTGTTCTATGAGTCACGGCTCACTCTCTCTCTAACAAAATCTGTTAGAGAGTTAGACTGCGCTTTAGAATTTGGGTCTGTTCCCTACAAAGTTTTGCAACGTCCGAAGGAGTGGAGCGCTGACTGCTGTCAGCAAAGCTGATTTGTTAATACTCTGTCAGATTTCCCTCAGCTTTGGGCAGGAAAGGCAAGGGTTTGGGTCAGGAATTGTGAAAGCAGCGCCTGTGTGCCTGTTGCTTCTTGTGTGTGTGTGGCAGGGCTGGGACAAGGGCTCGTGCAGGAACCTCCAGAGCCAGGAGGAACAGCAGCAATTTGTGGAGAAAGAAAACTCCAGGTGTTAAGTGCTGCCAAATTTGTTCTTGCCTTATCCTGTGCTCTGTAATCAGTAACAGGTGACGTGCAGAAATGTCCTAGGGCCAGGGGAGAGCTGAGCTCGGTGCGGGTGCTGCACAGGGCACAGACGCAGGGGTGGAGTGGGAGTCTTTGGGACTTCTCAGAGGGAAGGGAGGGCTGGATGTGTCAGAGGGAGCCATCGACTTGTGCTCACTTGAACACACTTGTGCAGGTCCCTGGGATCCAGTGTAAAGTGCAGGTGTCCTCGTGTTCAGGGGTGAAGGGTCTGAGAGGGACTGTACTTCCTGTGACTCTGCAGGGCACCAGGAATGAGAGGAACTGTGATGTCCGAGGTGTGTCCCGTCCAGTCGTTTTTCCCTCTGGGAACATAGAGCCTGTGGGCGGAGCTGTGAGTGTTTGGATGAGCAGCTGAGTGTCCCTGAGCCCTCTGCTGTGTCTGTGCTGCTCTGTCTGTGCCTGCTGAGTGTCCCTGAGCCCCCTGCTCTGTCTGTGCTGCAGGTTCTGTGCCTGCTGAGTGTCCCTGAGCCCTCTGCTGTGTCTGTGCTGCTCTGTCTGTGCCTCCTGAGTGTCCCTGAGCCCTCTGCTGTGTCTGTGCTGCTCTGTCTCTGCCTGCTGAGTGTCCCTGAGCCCTCTGCTGTGTCTGTGCTGCAGGTTCTGTGCCTGCTGAGTGTCCCTGAGCCCTCTGCTGTGTCTGTGCTGCAGGTTCTGTGGATCCTGAGTGTCCCTGAGCCCTCTGCTGTGTCTGTGCTGCTCTGTCTGTGCCTGCTGAGTGTCCCTGAGCCCTCTGCTGTGTCTGTGCTGCTCTGTCTGTGCATGCTGAGTGTCCCTGAGCCCTCTGCTGTGTCTGTGCTGCAGGTTCTGTGCATGCTGAGCACCAGCCTGAATGCAGTGACAATCTGGAAAAGAATTGCTTTTCTTGGGATTGTATCTCGGCAGTTTGAGCTGCTAAAAAATGAGGGCATTGCTGATGCTGTTAATATGAGCAGCTGCATTGTGCCTGGAAAGGACCCAGACCCACAGTCCTAGTGCAGCTTCCCTGGGACAGGGACAGTGCCCGGAGTTAAGCAAGTCCCTGCAAAGGATGGAGTAAATCTGCTCCTTGCATCTGCAAGGAAAGACTGAGTAGTAGGGAAGGGGAGCATTTATATGCTGTATTGAGATTTCCATCTGCTCCCAGGTGCAGCAGTGATGGGGTGGCTGGGTTTGGTCTGGGCCTGTGAGGATCAGCCCTAAACAACCCCACCTCACCAGAGGGCCCTGAACCCTCAAGGGAAATGTCCAGTAGGAACCAGACCGGTCGGTAGTTATTGCAGAGGAAAAACCATGCGAAAGAAAAGGTACTTCTGTTCTTCGTGGCAATCCTGTAATGCCTTGTGCAGTCTCTGTGTGCTGTTCTTGGAGTGACCACCCAGTGTGTGTCTAACAAAACCTGTTAGAAAGGTAGTCAGGGATTGGAATTGGGGTCTGATCCCTACAGACTCTTGCAAAGCCTGAAGGACTGCAGTGATGAGTGTGCTCAGCAAAGGAGGTTTCTCAGTATCTGCTCAGATTTCCCTCAGCTCTGGGGGCCTGGTGGCCAGCTGGAGGTGGCGGGGACACACATGGGACCCCTTGAGCTTTGTGGGAGGAGCTGGGGGTTGGCACGGTGCGATTTTTTGTTCTTTGGGTTTTTTTCTTGGTTTTCTGATTTCCTTTTTGAGCTCTGTGGTGCTAGGGAGAAAAATCTGGAAACAAATCAAACTGAAGGGATTTGCTGAGTTGCTTTGCAGAGAAGTGCCACCTTCAGAGGATGCACAAATCCACCAGGAAGTCAACGAAGGAGCTGTGGAAAGTGCAGCAGAGTGCAGGGAGCAGCCACTGTCCCAGCTCCCTGGTTTTGGGGGCATTAGTCCACCTACGGAAAGGAAAAAAGCCTCCCCGTCTTGTTTTCAGCCCTGCAGAGGAATGTCGTGTTCCAGAATTTCGGAGGGATTTGTGTGTGTCCTGTGCTGGCAGCTGCGTGTCTTGGGAGGCCATGGAGTGACATACATTGGGGGGACATGGGGGGACAAGGGGAGGACACGGGGGGGGACACGGGGAGGACATGGGGGGACATCAGGGGGACATGGGAAGACATCAGGGGGACATGGGGGTACATCGAGGGGACATGGGGAGGACATGAGGGAGATGGGGTGGACATGGGGGACGCAGGGGACATGGAGGAAACATGGGGGGAACATTGGGGACATGGGAAGGCTATGGGGGGACATGCAGGGGACATGGGACGTCCAGGGAAGTCCGAGAGGGCCCAGGGGTGTCCAGAGGGGTCCAAAGCGTTTTGAGGGGTCCAGGAGAGTTCAAGTTGGTCCAGGAGGGTCCAGGGGTTTTCCCTGGGGGTGTGAGGGGGTGGTCCATGGGGGCCCTAGGAGGATTCAGGGTGGTCCAGGAATGTTCAGGAGGGTCCAGGGGGTTTTAAGGGAGTGGAAGGCGGTTTCAGAGGGGTCCAAGGGGGTCCAGGAGAGATTCGGAGGGTCCAGGGGGTTTTGGGGGGGGTCCAGGAGTGTCCAGGGGAGTCTCAGAGGTGTCCAGAAAGGTTCGAAGGGGTCCAGAAGGGTCTAAGGAGGGTCCAAGGGGTCCCAGGCAGGTTTGAGAGGGGTCCAGGGGGCTTCAGGGGGTTTGGAGGGGTCCAGGGGAGTCCAAGTGTGATTCAAGAGGGTCCAAGGTTTTTGAGAGTGTCAAGGGGGGCTGGGGGGGGGTGCAAGGTGGTCCAAGAGAGTTGAGGAAAGTCCAAGGGGGATTCAGGGGGGTCCAGGGGAGTTCAGGAGGGTCCAAAGCGATCCAGGAGAAGTCAGAGAGAAATGAGGGGGGTCTCACAGTGGATTGTGGGTCTCAGAGGAGTCACAGGGAGGTAAGGGGAGGTAAGAGTGGTCAGGGGGTGCCTGGGGAACTCAGGGACCCCCATTGCCCACAGCCCAGCAATGTCGGCCCTCGGGAACCTCCCTTGGGGACCCCGGGTGCCCGAAATGTCGTCCCTCGGGAACCCCCCCTTCGAGGAGCCCCAGCGCCCGAGGTGTCGCCCCTCGGCAACACCCCCTTGGGGAACCCCGGCGCCCCAGGTGTCGCCCCTCGGCCAGCACGCCCTTGGGGAGCCTCGGCGCCCGAGGTGTCGCCCCATGGACAACCTCCTTGGGGACCCCAGAGACCCCCAGAGACCCACCCAGGGACCCCCCAGGGACCCCCAGAGAGCCCAGAGATTCCCAGACACTCCCAGGGACCCCCAGGGTCCCCCAGGAAGCTACAGAGATCTCCCAGAGAACCCCCAGTTTCCCCCAGAAACCCCCCAGAGACTGTCAGAGACCCCCAGACACCCCAGGGACCCCCCTACACCCCCCCGACACCCCCAAGGGACTCCCAGACGCCCCCACGGACCCCTAGGGCCCCCTCAGGGACCCCCAGAGACCCCCAGAGACTCTCAGAGACCCCCCAAGGACCCCCAGAGAGCCCACTGGGACTCCCCAGGGACCCCCCAGAGACTCCCCATAGATCACCAGGGACCGCCCAAGGACCCCCGCAGACCCCCAGAGACTCCCAGGGGCCCCCAGAAACTCCCAGAGATCCCTCAGGGACCCGCAGAGACCCCTCAGGAACCCCCAGAGACTCCCAGACACCCCAGAGACTCCCAGAAACCCTCAGAGACCCCCCCCAGGGACCTCCAGAGACTCCAAGAGACCCCCACGGACCCCCCAGGGACCACCAGAAAGCCCCAGAGACCCCCCAGGGACCACCAGAGACCCCCCAGAGATTCTCAGAGACCTCCAGGGACTCCCAGACACCCACCGAAATCCCCCAGGGACCCCCAGAGACCCTCCATAGATCACCAGGGACCGCCCAAGGACCCCCACAGACCCCCAGACACCCGCAGAGACTCCCAGGGGCCCCCAGAAACTCCCGGAGACCCCTCAGGGACCCGCAGAGACCCCTGAGGGACCCCCAGAGACTCCCAGACACCCGCCAGGAACCCTCAGATGCCCTGAGGGACCCCCAGAGGCTCCCAGACACCCGCCAGGAACCCTCAGATGCCCCCAGAGACCCCCAGAGATCCCCAGAGACCCCCAGACCCCTCCAGGGACCCCCAGACACCCCCAGAGACCCGCAGGGACCCCCCAGAGACTCTCAGAGACCTCCAGGGACCCCCAGACACCCGCCAGGGCCCCTCAGATGCCCCCAGAGACCCCCAGGGACCCTCCAGAGACCCCCAGAGACCCCACAGGGACCCCCAAGGACCCCATAGGGACCCCCACAGATCCCCAGAGACCCCCCCTGTGACCCCCAAAGAACTCCCCTGGGGATCTCCTGGGACCCCCCAGAAACCCCTAGACATCCCCAGAGACTCCCAGAGACCCCCCAGGGACGCTCAGACCCCCCCAGAGACTCACAGAGACCCCCAGAGACTCTCAGAGATCCCCCAGGGACCCACAGGAACCCCTCAAAGATCCACCAGAGACCCCCCAGGGACCCCCAAAGAACTCCCCTGGGGATCCCCTCGGACCCCCCAGAAATCCCCAGACACCCCCAGAGACCCCCCAGGGACCCTCAGACACCCCCAGAGACTCACAGAGACCCCCAGAGACCCTCAGGGACCCCCCAGGGACCCCCATAGACCGCCCAGAGATCACGAGATGCCCCCCAGGGACCTCCAGAGACCCTTCCAGAGATCACGAGAAACCCCTCCGAGACCCCCAGGGACCCACCTTGGGACCCCCAGAGGACCCCAGGGACCCACAGGAACCCCTCATAGATCCACCAGAGACCCCCATAGATCCCACAGAGACCTCCAGAGAACCCCAGAGACCACCATAGATGCTCCAGAGACACCCCAGAGACCCCCACAGAGATCCCCGGTGCCCGAAATGTCGTCCCTCGGACAACTCCCTTGGGGACCCCCGGTGCCCAAAATGTCGTCCGTCGGGGAACCCCCTTGGGGACCCCCGGTGCCCAAAATGTCGTCCGTCGGGGAACCCCCTTGGGGACCCCCGGTGCCCAAAATGTCGTCCCTCCGGGAACCCCCTTGGGGACCCCCGGTGCCCAAAACTGTCGTCCGTCGGGGAACCCCCTTGGGGACCCCCGGTGCCCAAAATGTCGTCCGTCGGGGAACCCCCTTGGGGACCCCCGGTGCCCAAAATGTCGTCCGTCGGGGAACCCCCTTGGGGACCCCCGGTGCCCGAAATGTCGTCCGTCGGGGAACCCCCTTGGGGACCCCCGGTGCCCAAAATGTCGTCCCTCCGGGAACCCCCTTGGGGACCCCCGGTGCCCAAAACTGTCGTCCCTCGGCAATCCCCCCTTGGGGAGTCCCGGCGCCCGAGGTGTCGCCCCGCCGCAACCTCAACCCGATGACTCTCGGCGCCCGAGGTGTCGGCCCTCGGCAACCTCGCCTTGCGGACCCCCGGCGACCGAGGTGTCGCCCCTCGTCACGCCCCTCCTTGGGGACCCCCGGCGGGCATTGGAGGTGGTGGGGGCTGGACTACGATGCAGTTCGTGGACATGTCCGGCAGGCGGCGCCAGCGAGGGAGAAGGGCCGGCGAGGGCGGGATTCGAACCGGCGTTTGGGCAGCGGTATCTGTATCGCTACTGCGCACGTGCGGATTAGAGAGCTTCGGCGGTACTGCGCAAGCGCGGAGTACGGAGCGCCGTCGGTACTGCTCATGCGCGGAGTACAGCGCGCCGTCCCAACTGCGCACGCGCGGAGTACAGAGCGCTGTCGCTGCTGCGCATGCGCGGAGTACAGAGCGCCGTCCCTACTGCGCACGCGCGGAGTGCAGCGCGCCGTCGGTACTGCGCACGCGCGGAGTACAGAGCGGCGTCGCTATTGCGCATGCGCGGAGCACAGCGCGCCGTCCCTCCTGTGCTCGCCCGGAGTCCGCCTCTCTGTCTCTCCTGCTCGATGCCACATCCCGTGTTCGTTCATGGCGCTGTTTTCCCGCACCTGCCGCAGCCGGTGCCGCGGGAGCGCGCGGGGAACATCCCGCCGCCGGTGCGGCTGCTGCAGAGGCGTTCCTGGAGCGCGGCGCCGGCACCATCGCCCGCAGCGCCGCCGCCAAGATCGTGAGTGCCGGGGCCGCGGGGCAGGGGCTGGGCTGGGCTGGGCCTCAGTGGCGCTCCATACACGGACAAATACTCTGCATGCAGCTCGGTGGGTGCTTTCCCGTCCTGGGGGTGAGGTGAATCCTGGGCTCCTGTGCTTTTGTCAGCCGAGATGGAAAATTCCTGCACTTGGTTTTGGCAAGTGGCAGTTTCCCAGAATTTTCTTGCCTTGTTTCCTTCCTGTGGAACATGTGGACCAGCAGAACTCTCAGGGCTTGTGTTCAGAACAGGCTTGAGGAGAGTGAGTGAGTGAGTGAATGAGTGAGTGGAGTGAGTGAATGAGTGAGTGAATGAGTGAGTGAGTGAGTGAGTGAGTGAGTGAGTGAGTGAGTGGAGTGAGTGAGTGGAGTGAGTGAGTGGAGTGAGTGAGTGAGTGAGTGACTGAGAAGGAGCCTCAGCGTGTCTTCCTTGTCCTGCACTGCAGGATCAGAATCCTGGTTTAGGTTAGGGATGCTTTTGCACTGGTGTGTGTCTTCGATGGTCAGAGCCAACTTTCTGCTGGGCCACTTAGGAAGAACAGTTGCCTAGAGCTTCATGTTTGCTTTCCTTGCAGCCTGGAGTGTTGGGGGGATTCCTGAAGCTGATTGCCTTGAAAGCCAGTGATCCCCAAGGCTTTGACCTGCTAAACAGCATCATGGAGCATATGCCCCCGTGAGTATGAGCTCAAATTGCATTCAAAACTGACTTCTGTGGGCTGTGGTTCTGCAGTGTGCAGTCATGCCAAAGGTTAACACTTCAGGAGCAAAAATGTCACATTTATCAGTTAAAGAGATGGGAACAACTTTATCTGTGTTTTCTGTAAAGTGACAGCACCAGTCAAAGCCCACTGTGAACTGAATAACTGTTCTTTTAAATTTCCAGTGAATCAGTTGACTGGTACAGGAAACAGGTCTTCATTCTGCTATTCCAAAGACTTCCAAGTTCCAAACCAACAAAACTTATCAAAAGTAAGTTCCTTGCTCTGAAAAGCTCCAGTGTGACACGAGTGGTTCAGAGTGTGCAGTTGCAGAGATCAGGCATCCTGTACATGGGTGGGACTCTGGTGGCTCCAGGGACTTGCTCCAAATGCTCTGGAGTCAAGGGGGCATAAAGGGCAGTGGCCACAGCAGGTGACACTCCATGAAAACTGAGGGAATGGAACTAAAGGACTTGTGTAGTTCTCCTCCTTTCCTGGTGTGTGTGATGTCGTTACTTGTCTGAAAGTGTCTCCATTTAATCTCCAGCTAATAGCAACACACTTGCCCTGCCACACAGCACAGCCATTCTGACCACTGCTCTCTGCAGTTTGTGTTCATGCTGGGAAACATTCCATGCTTTTGTGTCATTTTGGCCTTCATGGGAATAAAGTTATGAGGAAGGGTTTACGTTCCTCTGTCAAAGCTGTGACACACTGTTGAAATCATCCCCAGGCAGATGGCCATGCTGATGAAATTCGTGATGTTATCTCTACACAGATCACACAAGGTCTGTTATTAATCCTTTAAAATCTGCTTGATGCCTCCTGTAGAGGAGCAAGAATTACAGGGTTCTTCCAGTGGTGTTCCACCAAGCAAATGGAAGTGGTGCTTCCAGCGTTCCACGTTTCAGTGTTGTGGTGCCCGAGAAGATGAGCAGTTTTTAGGCAAACTTTGGAGCAGCAAGTTAATGCCCTTCAGTAAAAGGGAACATTTATGAAGGCTGCCCTTTCTGTCTCCTTCTTAGAATGCATTTTGCTGCTGACTCTAAAGGAATTCTCTTGTTTTCATCTGGAGTTTTACTTCATCCTTTTTCTCGTTGCTTTCTCGTCTTCATTAACTAGTATGGCACAGGAAATGGGGCATGAGCTCTGCAGGAAATACTTGGCAGCATACAGCCAAAGGGAGTGTGTTCTGTTGGCTTGGGTTGTATTTCAGGCTGCTGTGCAGTTTTTGCCTTTGAAGCAGGAAAGAGTTGTCTCTCTGGCTGAAATGGCAAAGGAGGTTTGGCGCTAATCTGACTGCCCGGGTGCCTCTCCTTTTGGGGTTCATTTCTGATTTTCTGCCCACAGTTCCTCACTGATAGTTCAAGTTACTGATCTCCTGAGCGGGTCATAAAAGGGAAGGATTGCTGTCTCTGGTTTTTATCCTTTGTAACAAGTTTATGTGTGTAAACATCTATGTAAGAGGGCAGCAATTGTTAAGAAACAAATTGTCTTGTGTTCTCTGTTTCCTGGTGCTTTGTGTGGTTTCTGCTTTTCTTTGGTCACCATAGGGTGATAAATCGTTCTGATACTTTTTCTCTAACTGTCATACTAGGATGTTTGAAACGGGCTTGGAGAAAATGATGATTCCTGAAATCCAGAAAGAGTCTGGGACAAGTTGAAAAGCAGATCCGTGCTGTTGGCATCACAAAGACATTAACAGAATGTCCTCCCATGATGGACACTGAGTACCCCAAGCTGTGGTAGGTGCCACACTTCTTCAGGGTCTGCTGGTGATGCTGTTGGAGGTCTGGAAAGTAGGAGCTTTCACGAGAATAGGCCCCTCCAATAAACTCCTTTGGCATTTCTTCAGGCCCACTGTTGTGGTGAGACTCAGCTTGAGGCTTTTCATACCTTTTCATCCTTCACTGCACAAAGGGAAGTGTGTTTTCAAAGCAAATGGCAGAGCTGGTTTGAGATGTGTTTGAGCCTGGATTTGGCTGAGTAGAGCTCCACTGAAGGGAATTAGGCTACTGTCAGCTTGCATTCCTTCTGGAAAGCTGGGCCCACTTTTGACTTGTAACTGTCATAGTCAGGAGGCCTGAGAATACTCACAACCTGACAGGCTGTAGTGTCTTAGCCTGAAAGTGGAATCTGGGGGAAAGCTCTGGAGACTGAAAGGCAGTCCAGCAGTCTGGGGGCTCAGGTAGCCTGAACTGAATGACAGTAACCGGGTCCTGGACTAGAACTCTTTTTGAATGTACTTAGAGAAAAACTGTAATCTGGAAAAGAATTGCTATTCTTGGGTTTGTATCACAGCAATTTGAGCTGCTAAAAAATGAGGGCATTGCTGATGCTGTTAATATGAGCAGCTGCATTGTGCCTGGAAAGGACCCAGACCCACAGTCCTAGTGCAGCTTCCCTGGGACAGGGACGGTGCCAGGAGTTAAGCAAGTCCCTGCAAAGGGGTTCCAGGTAATCTGAGCGTTCTTGTGAAGCACAGGCTGTCCTCACCTGTTCACTGTTCCCCTCCCCTCTCCCCCCAGGATTCCTTTGCTGCAGGCCCTCCCTCCTTGGCTTGTTCGAGCTGCCTGAGGATGACACGACCCCTGACAAGGAGCACTTCATTGACACAGAGGATACTCCAGGCTATCAGACTGCATTCTCCCAGCTGGCCTTTGCTGGGAAGGAAGAACATGATCCTGTGGGGCAAATGGTGAACAATCCCAGGATCCAGCTGGCCCAGTCTCTGCACAAACTGTTCACAGCGTGCCCAGGCAGGGTAGGTGGCTTGGGCTCTGCATCCCTGGGCTGCATTCAGCAGAGAAGAAATGCCTCTGTGAGAATGGTCTCTTGCTAAGCTTTGATAATCAGCAAAATGAAGTGTGTTGTAGGCAGAAGGCAAGATCTTGCTGTGTCTTCTTGTTCATTGGAACTTGGCTTTTGTAAGGTTTTCCTGGTAACCTCAGAAAGGCCTTATTTTTCACAGCACTTAGTTTAGCAATCAGCTCAAATATATGCTATTTTAAAGATGAAGATTTATCCACTTGATGGGCTATAAGTAATGGTTGTCTCCTGTTCAGTTGCATGGACTTGGGAGATTCAGGCAGCTCATATAAAATTAGACATTTTGAGTGCACAGTTAACTCTTACCCCATATAATGTTTGTTTTGTTCAAGATTTGGGTAAGAAAAGATTGTCTGAGAGATGAGCTGTTTCACCCTCAATAGCTGCTGCTCTGAGAGTGTCTGAGCTTGTGCCCTGTGCATGAAGAGCCATGGCAGTGGCTGAGTGTCCCTGAGCCCTCTGCTGTGTCTGTGCTGCAGGTTCTGTGCCTGCTGAGTGTCCCTGAGCCCTCTGCTGTGTCTGTGCTGCAGGTTCTGTGGATGCTGAGTGTCCCTGAGCCCTCTGCTGTGTCTGTGCTGCAGGTTCTGTGCCTGCTGAGTGTCCCTGAGCCCCCTGCTGTGTCTGTGCTGCAGGTTCTGTGGATGCTGAGTGTCCCTGAGCCCTCTGCTGTGTCTGTGCTGCAGGTTCTGTGCCTGCTGAGTGTCCCTGAGCCCTCTGCTGTGTCTGTGCTGCAGGTTCTGTGGATGCTGAGTGTCCCTGAGCCCTCTGCTGTGTCTGTGCTGCAGGTTCTGTGGATGCTGAGTGTCCCTGAGCCCTCTGCTGTGTCTGTGCTGCTCTGTCTGTGCATGCTGAGTGTCCCTGAGCCCTCTGCTGTGTCTGTGCTGCAGGTTCTGTGCATGCTGAGTGTCCCTGAGCCCTCTGCTGTGTCTGTGCTGCAGGTTCTGTGCCTGCTGAGTGTCCCTGAGCCCTCTGCTGTGTCTGTGCTGCGGGTTCTGTGGATGCTGAGTGTCCCTGAGCCCTCTGCTGTGTCTGTGCTGCTCTGTCTGTGCCTGCTGAGTGTCCCTGAGCCCTCTGGAGTTACAATCTGGAAAAGGATTGCTTTTCTTGGGTTTCTATCATGGCAATTTGAGCTGATAAAAAAATGAGTGCATTGCTGATGCTGTTATTATCAGTAGCTGCATTGTGCCTGGAGAGGACCCAGACCCACAGTCCTAGTTGTTATGGGTTTGGCCAGATGGGCCTAAATTTAGTTTTTAAAAGTTCAGCTAGGCCTGGGAATTGTCAGCTGACTTGAGCTGGACTGAGCTAGCTAACAGCTGACTTCTTCTGGCCAATAATATTGTATTCCATACCATATTGCATCATCTCAAAAGGGGTAAGAGCTGGTGTGTGGGAGTGGCTTAGGCAGTTGCTTCACAGCTGTGGTCCCAGCAAGACACTCTGCTGTCCCAGGAGGGATGGGGAGGCCCAAGCCCGGAGTACCAGCTTACCATCATGTTATCTTAGGGAAGTAAAGTGTTTGTTCTTAGCTTTTCTCTCTGCTTAAGTCTGTCTCTGAAGAATTGACTTCTCTAGAATGATTTGTAGTTGAAATGGTAGAATTTGTGTTTACTGGGAAGTGGGAAATTATTTCTTGTTATACATAACTTGTGTAAGTGTGTGTTATATTGTAGTTTCCTCTTAATTTTCTCTTTTCTGTGTAAATACATGTAGTTAGTTCCAGCATAAACCTGCTTTTGAGGTTTTTCCTTTTCTCTCTCTCTTCTTTTTTTCCCTTGGCTGGTTGGGGGGAGGAGGAACCCTCTTCACTCTGTCCTGGACAGTTGGCGTTTTGCCAGCTCAACCCAGGACACTAGTGCAGCTTCCCTGGGACAGGGACAGTGCCAGGAGTTAAGCAAGTCCCTGCAAAGGGGTTCCAGGTAATCTGAGCATTCTTGTGAAGCACAGGCTGTCCTCACCTGTTCACTGTTCCTCTCCCCTCTCCCCCCAGGATTCCTTTGCTGCAGGCCCTCCCTCCTTGGCTTGTTTGAGCTGCCTGAGGATGGCATGACACAACCCCTGACAAGGAGCGCTTCACTGACAGAGAGGATACTCCAGGCTATCAGACTGCATTCTCTCAGCAGGATCAGCCCTAAACTACCCCACGGTACCCCTGAACCCTCAATGGACACATCCAGCACCTGAACAGAAACCCAAGTCCTTATTTATTTACAGAGGCGAAATGATTGGTAATTGCTTATGATCTGTGGAGAATTTCCTTTGGAACGATCAGAGAGTTGTATCAAGGCAGAGCGTTTCTTTTGGTTCTTTTTCTTGTGGTTTGTAATTTCCTTTCAGGCTTGAATGAGTTTTTTGTGCTCCTGTTAGAAAAGCAGCATGATTTTACCTTCCTGTTTTGGGGGGCTTTGTTTGTTTCCATTGTTATCCCTGTTAAATCAGGCCTCCTGTGAATAGCCTGCGTTGTCCTACAGGACTGCTTTGTTTATGGATCAGAGAGAGAGAAGGGAACTGACTTTTCCTTCTCTTGAATTTTTCCAAGCACAAGTGGGACATCATCTTGCTACTCCCCAAAGCACTGCAGGGATGTGGGAGTAGCTTAGTGCTGGTTCAGTTCTCTGGGAAATAACCACGTTGCAGAGGTTTAAGAATCAGTAACAATTGTATTGTCTTTTAAATGCTAGGGTCTTTTAAATGCTGGGTCCTGCAGTCCCGGCATGATGAGGGAAAGAGGAACTTGAGTTCTTCTGAGAAACCTTCTGTTATTCCTTGTGCAGTCTTTTTTTCCTGTTCTATGAGTCACGGCTCACTCTCTCTCTAACAAAATCTGTTAGAGAGTTAGACTGCGCTTTAGAATTTGGGTCTGTTCCCTACAAAGTTTTGCAACGTCCGAAGGAGTGGAGCGCTGACTGCTGTCAGCAAAGCTGATTTGTTAATACTCTGTCAGATTTCCCTCAGCTTTGGGCAGGAAAGGCAAGGGTTTGGGTCAGGAATTGTGAAAGCAGCGCCTGTGTGCCTGTTGCTTCTTGTGTGTGTGTGGCAGGGCTGGGACAAGGGCTCGTGCAGGAACCTCCAGAGCCAGGAGGAACAGCAGCAATTTGTGGAGAAAGAAAACTCCAGGTGTTAAGTGCTGCCAAATTTGTTCTTGCCTTATCCTGTGCTCTGTAATCAGTAACAGGTGACGTGCAGAAATGTCCTAGGGCCAGGGGAGAGCTGAGCTCGGTGCGGGTGCTGCACAGGGCACAGACGCAGGGGTGGAGTGGGAGTCTTTGGGACTTCTCAGAGGGAAGGGAGGGCTGGATGTGTCAGAGGGAGCCATCGACTTGTGCTCACTTGAACACACTTGTGCAGGTCCCTGGGATCCAGTGTAAAGTGCAGGTGTCCTCGTGTTCAGGGGTGAAGGGTCTGAGAGGGACTGTACTTCCTGTGACTCTGCAGGGCACCAGGAATGAGAGGAACTGTGATGTCCGAGGTGTGTCCCGTCCAGTCGTTTTTCCCTCTGGGAACATAGAGCCTGTGGGCGGAGCTGTGAGTGTTTGGATGAGCAGCTGAGTGTCCCTGAGCCCTCTGCTGTGTCTGTGCTGCTCTGTCTGTGCCTGCTGAGTGTCCCTGAGCCCCCTGCTCTGTCTGTGCTGCAGGTTCTGTGCCTGCTGAGTGTCCCTGAGCCCTCTGCTGTGTCTGTGCTGCTCTGTCTGTGCCTCCTGAGTGTCCCTGAGCCCTCTGCTGTGTCTGTGCTGCTCTGTCTCTGCCTGCTGAGTGTCCCTGAGCCCTCTGCTGTGTCTGTGCTGCAGGTTCTGTGCCTGCTGAGTGTCCCTGAGCCCTCTGCTGTGTCTGTGCTGCAGGTTCTGTGGATCCTGAGTGTCCCTGAGCCCTCTGCTGTGTCTGTGCTGCTCTGTCTGTGCCTGCTGAGTGTCCCTGAGCCCTCTGCTGTGTCTGTGCTGCTCTGTCTGTGCATGCTGAGTGTCCCTGAGCCCTCTGCTGTGTCTGTGCTGCAGGTTCTGTGCATGCTGAGCACCAGCCTGAATGCAGTGACAATCTGGAAAAGAATTGCTTTTCTTGGGTTTGTATCACAGCAATTTGAGCTGCTAAAAAATGAGGGCATTGCTGATGCTGTTAATATGAGCAGCTGCATTGTGCCTGGAAAGGACCCAGACCCACAGTCCTAGTGCAGCTTCCCTGGGACAGGGACAGTGCCAGGAGTTAAGCAAGTCCCTGCAAAGGATGGAGTAAATCTGCTCCTTGCATCTGCAAGGAAAGACTGAGTAGTAGGGAAGGGGAGCATTTATATGCTGTATTGAGATTTCCATCTGCTCCCAGGTGCAGCAGTGATGGGGTGGCTGGGTTTGGTCTGGGCCTGTGAGGATCAGCCCTAAACAACCCCACCTCACCAGAGGGCCCTGAACCCTCAAGGGAAATGTCCAGTAGGAACCAGACCGGTCGGTAGTTATTGCAGAGGAAAAACCATGCGAAAGAAAAGGTACTTCTGTTCTTCATGGCAATCCTGTAATGCCTTGTGCAGTCTCTGTGTGCTGTTCTTGGAGTGACCACCCAGTGTGTGTCTAACAAAACCTGTTAGAAAGGTAGTCAGGGATTGGAATTGGGGTCTGATCCCTACAGACTCTTGCAAAGCCTGAAGGACTGCAGTGATGAGTGTGCTCAGCAAAGGAGGTTTCTCAGTATCTGCTCAGATTTCCCTCAGCTCTGGGGGCCTGGTGGCCAGCTGGAGGTGGCGGGGACACACATGGGACCCCTTGAGCTTTGTGGGAGGAGCTGGGGGTTGGCACGGTGCGATTTTTTGTTCTTTGGGTTTTTTTCTTGGTTTTCTGATTTCCTTTTTGAGCTCTGTGGTGCTAGGGAGAAAAATCTGGAAACAAATCAAACTGAAGGGATTTGCTGAGTTGCTTTGCAGAGAAGTGCCACCTTCAGAGGATGCACAAATCCACCAGGAAGTCAACGAAGGAGCTGTGGAAAGTGCAGCAGAGTGCAGGGAGCAGCCACTGTCCCAGCTCCCTGGTTTTGGGGGCATTAGTCCACCTACGGAAAGGAAAAAAGCCTCCCCGTCTTGTTTTCAGCCCTGCAGAGGAATGTCGTGTTCCAGAATTTCGGAGGGATTTGTGTGTGTCCTGTGCTGGCAGCTGCGTGTCTTGGGAGGCCATGGAGTGACATACATTGGGGGGACATGGGGGGACAAGGGGAGGACACGGGGGGGGACACGGGGAGGACATGGGGGGACATCAGGGGGACATGGGAAGACATCAGGGGGACATGGGGGTACATCGAGGGGACATGGGGAGGACATGAGGGAGATGGGGTGGACATGGGGGACGCAGGGGACATGGAGGAAACATGGGGGGAACATTGGGGACATGGGAAGGCTATGGGGGGACATGCAGGGGACATGGGACGTCCAGGGAAGTCCGAGAGGGCCCAGGGGTGTCCAGAGGGGTCCAAAGCGTTTTGAGGGGTCCAGGAGAGTTCAAGTTGGTCCAGGAGGGTCCAGGGGTTTTCCCTGGGGGTGTGAGGGGGTGGTCCATGGGGGCCCTAGGAGGATTCAGGGTGGTCCAGGAATGTTCAGGAGGGTCCAGGGGGTTTTAAGGGAGTGGAAGGCGGTTTCAGAGGGGTCCAAGGGGGTCCAGGAGAGATTCGGAGGGTCCAGGGGGTTTTGGGGGGGGTCCAGGAGTGTCCAGGGGAGTCTCAGAGGTGTCCAGAAAGGTTCGAAGGGGTCCAGAAGGGTCTAAGGAGGGTCCAAGGGGTCCCAGGCAGGTTTGAGAGGGGTCCAGGGGGCTTCAGGGGGTTTGGAGGGGTCCAGGGGAGTCCAAGTGTGATTCAAGAGGGTCCAAGGTTTTTGAGAGTGTCAAGGGGGGCTGGGGGGGGGTGCAAGGTGGTCCAAGAGAGTTGAGGAAAGTCCAAGGGGGATTCAGGGGGGTCCAGGGGAGTTCAGGAGGGTCCAAAGCGATCCAGGAGAAGTCAGAGAGAAATGAGGGGGGTCTCACAGTGGATTGTGGGTCTCAGAGGAGTCACAGGGAGGTAAGGGGAGGTAAGAGTGGTCAGGGGGTGCCTGGGGAACTCAGGGACCCCCATTGCCCACAGCCCAGCAATGTCGGCCCTCGGGAACCTCCCTTGGGGACCCCGGGTGCCCGAAATGTCGTCCCTCGGGAACCCCCCCTTCGAGGAGCCCCAGCGCCCGAGGTGTCGCCCCTCGGCAACACCCCCTTGGGGAACCCCGGCGCCCCAGGTGTCGCCCCTCGGCCAGCACGCCCTTGGGGAGCCTCGGCGCCCGAGGTGTCGCCCCATGGACAACCTCCTTGGGGACCCCAGAGACCCACCCAGGGACCCCCCAGGGACCCCCAGAGAGCCCAGAGATTCCCAGACACTCCCAGGGACCCCCAGGGTCCCCCAGGAAGCTACAGAGATCTCCCAGAGAACCCCCAGTTTCCCCCAGAAACCCCCCAGAGACTGTCAGAGACCCCCAGACACCCCAGGGACCCCCCTACACCCCCCCGACACCCCCAAGGGACTCCCAGACGCCCCCACGGACCCCTAGGGCCCCCCCAGGGACCCCCAGAGACCCCCAGAGACTCTCAGAGACCCCCCAAGGACCCCCAGAGAGCCCACTGGGACTCCCCAGGGACCCCCCAGAGACTCCCCATAGATCACCAGGGACCGCCCAAGGACCCCCGCAGACCCCCAGAGACTCCCAGGGGCCCCCAGAAACTCCCAGAGATCCCTCAGGGACCCGCAGAGACCCCTCAGGAACCCCCAGAGACTCCCAGACACCCCAGAGACTCCCAGAAACCCTCAGAGACCCCCCCCAGGGACCTCCAGAGACTCCAAGAGACCCCCACGGACCCCCCAGGGACCACCAGAAAGCCCCAGAGACCCCCCAGGGACCACCAGAGACCCCCCAGAGATTCTCAGAGACCTCCAGGGACTCCCAGACACCCACCGAAATCCCCCAGGGACCCCCAGAGACCCTCCATAGATCACCAGGGACCGCCCAAGGACCCCCACAGACCCCCAGACACCCGCAGAGACTCCCAGGGGCCCCCAGAAACTCCCGGAGACCCCTCAGGGACCCGCAGAGACCCCTGAGGGACCCCCAGAGACTCCCAGACACCCGCCAGGAACCCTCAGATGCCCTGAGGGACCCCCAGAGGCTCCCAGACACCCGCCAGGAACCCTCAGATGCCCCCAGAGACCCCCAGAGATCCCCAGAGACCCCCAGACCCCTCCAGGGACCCCCAGACACCCCCAGAGACCCGCAGGGACCCCCCAGAGACTCTCAGAGACCTCCAGGGACCCCCAGACACCCGCCAGGGCCCCTCAGATGCCCCCAGAGACGCCCAGGGACCCTCCAGAGACCCCCAGAGACCCCACAGGGACCCCCAAGGACCCCATAGGGACCCCCACAGATCCCCAGAGACCCCCCCTGTGACCCCCAAAGAACTCCCCTGGGGATCTCCTGGGACCCCCCAGAAACCCCTAGACATCCCCAGAGACTCCCAGAGACCCCCCAGGGACGCTCAGACCCCCCCAGAGACTCACAGAGACCCCCAGAGACTCTCAGAGATCCCCCAGGGACCCACAGGAACCCCTCAAAGATCCACCAGAGACCCCCCAGGGACCCCCAAAGAACTCCCCTGGGGATCCCCTCGGACCCCCCAGAAATCCCCAGACACCCCCAGAGACCCCCCAGGGACCCTCAGACACCCCCAGAGACTCACAGAGACCCCCAGAGACCCTCAGGGACCCCCCAGGGACCCCCATAGACCGCCCAGAGATCACGAGATGCCCCCCAGGGACCTCCAGAGACCCTTCCAGAGATCACGAGAAACCCCTCCGAGACCCCCAGGGACCCACCTTGGGACCCCCAGAGGACCCCAGGGACCCACAGGAACCCCTCATAGATCCACCAGAGACCCCCATAGATCCCACAGAGACCTCCAGAGAACCCCAGAGACCACCATAGATGCTCCAGAGACACCCCAGAGACCCCCACAGAGATCCCCGGTGCCCGAAATGTCGTCCCTCGGACAACTCCCTTGGGGACCCCCGGTGCCCAAAATGTCGTCCGTCGGGGAACCCCCTTGGGGACCCCCGGTGCCCAAAATGTCGTCCGTCGGGGAACCCCCTTGGGGACCCCCGGTGCCCAAAATGTCGTCCCTCCGGGAACCCCCTTGGGGACCCCCGGTGCCCAAAACTGTCGTCCGTCGGGGAACCCCCTTGGGGACCCCCGGTGCCCAAAATGTCGTCCGTCGGGGAACCCCCTTGGGGACCCCCGGTGCCCAAAATGTCGTCCGTCGGGGAACCCCCTTGGGGACCCCCGGTGCCCGAAATGTCGTCCGTCGGGGAACCCCCTTGGGGACCCCCGGTGCCCAAAATGTCGTCCCTCCGGGAACCCCCTTGGGGACCCCCGGTGCCCAAAACTGTCGTCCCTCGGCAATCCCCCCTTGGGGAGTCCCGGCGCCCGAGGTGTCGCCCCGCCGCAACCTCAACCCGATGACTCTCGGCGCCCGAGGTGTCGGCCCTCGGCAACCTCGCCTTGCGGACCCCCGGCGACCGAGGTGTCGCCCCTCGTCACGCCCCTCCTTGGGGACCCCCGGCGGGCATTGGAGGTGGTGGGGGCTGGACTACGATGCAGTTCGTGGACATGTCCGGCAGGCGGCGCCAGCGAGGGAGAAGGGCCGGCGAGGGCGGGATTCGAACCGGCGTTTGGGCAGCGGTATCTGCATCGCTACTGCGCACGTGCGGATTAGAGAGCTTCGGCGGTACTGCGCAAGCGCGGAGTACGGAGCGCCGTCGGTACTGCTCATGCGCGGAGTACAGCGCGCCGTCCCAACTGCGCACGCGCGGAGTACAGAGCGCTGTCGCTGCTGCGCATGCGCGGAGTACAGAGCGCCGTCCCTACTGCGCACGCGCGGAGTGCAGCGCGCCGTCGGTACTGCGCACGCGCGGAGTACAGAGCGGCGTCGCTATTGCGCATGCGCGGAGCACAGCGCGCCGTCCCTCCTGTGCTCGCCCGGAGTCCGCCTCTCTGTCTCTCCTGCTCGATGCCACATCCCGTGTTCGTTCATGGCGCTGTTTTCCCGCACCTGCCGCAGCCGGTGCCGCGGGAGCGCGCGGGGAACATCCCGCCGCCGGTGCGGCTGCTGCAGAGGCGTTCCTGGAGCGCGGCGCCGGCACCATCGCCCGCAGCGCCGCCGCCAAGATCGTGAGTGCCGGGGCCGCGGGGCAGGGGCTGGGCTGGGCTGGGCCTCAGTGGCGCTCCATACACGGACAAATACTCTGCGTGCAGCTCGGTGGGTGCTTTCCCGTCCTGGGGGTGAGGTGAATCCTGGGCTCCTGTGCTTTTGTCAGCCGAGATGGAAAATTCCTGCACTTGGTTTTGGCAAGTGGCAGTTTCCCAGAATTTTCTTACCTTGTTTGCTTCCTGTGGAACATGTGGACCAGCAGAACTCTCAGGGCTTGTGTTCAGAACAGGCTTGAGGAGAGTGAGTGAGTGAGTGAATGAGTGAGTGGAGTGAGTGGAGTGAGTGAGTGAGTGAGTGAGTGGAGTGAGTGAGTGAGTGAGTGAGTGGAGTGAGTGAGTGAGTGAGTGGAGTGAGTGAGTGGAGTGAGTGAGTGGAGTGGGTGAGTGAGTGAGTGAGTGAGAAGGAGCCACAACGTGTCTTCCTTGTCCTGCACTGCAGGATCAGAATCCTGGTTTAGGTTAGGGATGCTTTTGCACTGGTGTGTGTCTTCGATGGTCAGAGCCAACTTTCTGCTGGGCCACTTAGGAAGAACAGTTGCCTAGAGCTTCATGTTTGCTTTCCTTGCAGCCTGGAGTGTTGGGGGGATTCCTGAAGCTGATTGCCTTGAAAGCCAGTGATCCCCAAGGCTTTGACCTGCTAAACAGCATCATGGAGCATATGCCCCCGTGAGTATGAGCTCAAATTGCATTCAAAACTGACTTCTGTGGGCTGTGGTTCTGCAGTGTGCAGTCATGCCAAAGGTTAACACTTCAGGAGCAAAAATGTCACATTTATCAGTTAAAGAGATGGGAACAACTTTATCTGTGTTTTCTGTAAAGTGACAGCACCAGTCAAAGCCCACTGTGAACTGAATAACTGTTCTTTTAAATTTCCAGTGAATCAGTTGACTGGTACAGGAAACAGGTCTTCATTCTGCTATTCCAAAGACTTCCAAGTTCCAAACCAACAAAACTTATCAAAAGTAAGTTCCTTGCTCTGAAAAGCTCCAGTGTGACACGAGTGGTTCAGAGTGTGCAGTTGCAGAGATCAGGCATCCTGTACATGGGTGGGACTCTGGTGGCTCCAGGGACTTGCTCCAAATGCTCTGGAGTCAAGGGGGCATAAAGGGCAGTGGCCACAGCAGGTGACACTCCATGAAAACTGAGGGAATGGAACTAAAGGACTTGTGTAGTTCTCCTCCTTTCCTGGTGTGTGTGATGTCGTTACTTGTCTGAAAGTGTCTCCATTTAATCTCCAGCTAATAGCAACACACTTGCCCTGCCACACAGCACAGCCATTCTGACCACTGCTCTCTGCAGTTTGTGTTCATGCTGGGAAACATTCCATGCTTTTGTGTCATTTTGGCCTTCATGGGAATAAAGTTATGAGGAAGGGTTTACGTTCCTCTGTCAAAGCTGTGACACATTGTTGAAATCATCCCCAGGCAGATGGCCATGCTGATGAAATTCGTGATGTTATCTCTACACAGATCACACAAGGTCTGTTATTAATCCTTTAAAATCTGCTTGATGCCTCCTGTAGAGGAGCAAGAATTACAGGGTTCTTCCAGTGGTGTTCCACCAAGCAAATGGAAGTGGTGCTTCCAGCGTTCCACATTTCAGTGTTGTGGTGCCCGAGAAGATGAGCAGTTTTTAGGCAAACTCTGGAGCAGCAAGTTAATGCCCTTCAGTAAAAGGGAACATTTATGAAGGCTGCCCTTCCTGTCTCCTTCTTAGAATGCATTTTGCTGCTGACTCTAAAGGAATTCTCTTGTTTTCATCTGGAGTTTTACTTCATCCTTTTTCTCGTTGCTTTCTCGTCTTCATTAACTAGTATGGCACAGGAAATGGGGCATGAGCTCTGCAGGAAATACTTGGCAGCATACAGCCAAAGGGAGTGTGTTCTGTTGGCTTGGGTTGTATTTCAGGCTGCTGTGCAGTTTTTGCCTTTGAAGCAGGAAAGAGTTGTCTCTCTGGCTGAAATGGCAAAGGAGGTTTGGCGCTAATCTGACTGCCCGGGTGCCTCTCCTTTTGGGGTTCATTTCTGATTTTCTGCCCACAGTTCCTCACTGATAGTTCAAGTTACTGATCTCCTGAGCGGGTCATAAAAGGGAAGGATTGCTGTCTCTGGTTTTTATCCTTTGTAACAAGTTTGTATGTGCAAACATCTATGTAAGAGGGCAGCAATTGTTAAGAAACAAATTGTCTTGTGTTCTCTGTTTCCTGGTGCTTTGTGTGGTTTCTGCTTTTCTTTGGTCACCATAGGGTGATAAATCGTTCTGATACTTTTTCTCTAACTGTCATACTAGGATGTTTGAAACGGGCTTGGAGAAAATGATGATTCCTGAAATCCAGAAAGAGTCTGGGACAAGTTGAAAAGCAGATCCGTGCTGTTGGCATCACCAAGACATTAACAGAATGTCCTCCCATGATGGACACTGAGTACCCCAAGCTGTGGTAGGTGCCACACTTCTTCAGGGTCTGCTGGTGATGCTGTTGGAGGTCTGGAAAGTAGGAGCTTTCACGAGAATAGGCCCCTCCAATAAACTCCTTTGGCATTTCTTCAGGCCCACTGTTGTGGTGAGACTCAGCTTGAGGCTTTTCATACCTTTTCATCCTTCACTGCACAAAGGGAAGTGTGTTTTCAAAGCAAATGGCAGAGCTGGTTTGAGATGTGTTTGAGCCTGGATTTGGCTGAGTAGAGCTCCACTGAAGGGAATTAGGCTACTGTCAGCTTGCATTCCTTCTGGAAAGCTGGGCCCACTTTTGACTTGTAACTGTCATAGTCAGGAGGCCTGAGAATACTCACAACCTGACAGGCTGTAGTGTCTTAGCCTGAAAGTGGAATCTGGGGGAAAGCTCTGGAGACTGAAAGGCAGTCCAGCAGTCTGGGGGCTCAGGTAGCCCAAATTGAATGACAGTAACCGGATCCAGGACTAGAACTCTTTTTGAATGTACTTAGAGAAAAACTGTAATCTGGAAAAGAATTGCTATTCTTGGGTTTGTATCACAGCAATTTGAGCTGCTAAAAAATGAGGGCATTGCTGATGCTGTTAATATGAGCAGCTGCATTGTGCCTGGAAAGGACCCAGACCCACAGTCCTAGTGCAGCTTCCCTGGGACAGGGACAGTGCCAGGAGTTAAGCAAGTCCCTGCAAAGGGGTTCCAGGTAATCTGAGCGTTCTTGTGAAGCACAGGCTGTCCTCACCTGTTCACTGTTCCCCTCCCCTCTCCCCCCAGGATTCCTTTGCTGCAGGCCCTCCCTCCTTGGCTTGTTCGAGCTGCCTGAGGATGACACGACCCCTGACAAGGAGCACTTCATTGACACAGAGGATACTCCAGGCTATCAGACTGCATTCTCCCAGCTGGCCTTTGCTGGGAAGGAAGAACATGATCCTGTGGGGCAAATGGTGAACAATCCCAGGATCCAGCTGGCCCAGTCTCTGCACAAACTGTTCACAGCGTGCCCAGGCAGGGTAGGTGGCTTGGGCTCTGCATCCCTGGGCTGCATTCAGCAGAGAAGAAATGCCTCTGTGAGAATGGTCTCTTGCTAAGCTTTGATAATCAGCAAAATGAAGTGTGTTGTAGGCAGAAGGCAAGATCTTGCTGTGTCTTCTTGTTCATTGGAACTTGGCTTTTGTAAGGTTTTCCTGGTAACCTCAGAAAGGCCTTATTTTTCACAGCACTTAGTTTAGCAATCAGCTCAAATATATGCTATTTTAAAGATGAAGATTTATCCACTTGATGGGCTATAAGTAATGGTTGTCTCCTGTTCAGTTGCATGGACTTGGGAGATTCAGGCAGCTCATATAAAATTAGACATTTTGAGTGCACAGTTAACTCTTACCCCATATAATGTTTGTTTTGTTCAAGATTTGGGTAAGAAAAGATTGTCTGAGAGATGAGCTGTTTCACCCTCAATAGCTGCTGCTCTGAGAGTGTCTGAGCTTGTGCCCTGTGCATGAAGAGCCATGGCAGTGGCTGAGTGTCCCTGAGCCCTCTGCTGTGTCTGTGCTGCAGGTTCTGTGCCTGCTGAGTGTCCCTGAGCCCTCTGCTGTGTCTGTGCTGCAGGTTCTGTGGATCCTGAGTGTCCCTGAGCCCTCTGCTGTGTCTGTGCTGCTCTGTCTGTGCCTGCTGAGTGTCCCTGAGCCCTCTGCTGTGTCTGTGCTGCAGGTTCTGTGCATGCTGAGCACCAGCCTGAATGCAGTGACAATCTGGAAAAGAATTGCTTTTCTTGGGATTGTATCTCGGCAGTTTGAGCTGCTAAAAAATGAGGGCATTGCTGATGCTGTTAATATGAGCAGCTGCATTGTGCCTGGAAAGGACCCAGACCCACAGTCCTAGTGCAGCTTCCCTGGGACAGGGACAGTGCCAGGAGTTAAGCAAGTCCCTGCAAAGGATGGAGTAAATCTGCTCCTTGCATCTGTAAGGAAAGACTGAGTAGTAGGGAAGGGGAGCATTTATATGCTGTATTGAGATTTCCATCTGCTCCCAGGTGCAGCAGTGATGGGGTGGCTGGGTTTGGTCTGGGCCTGTGAGGATCAGCCCTAAACAACCCCACCTCACCAGAGGGCCCTGAACCCTCAAGGGAAGTGTCCAGTAGGAACCAAACCAGTCGGTAGTTATTGCAGAGGAAAAACCATGCAAAAGAAAAGGTACTTCTGTTCTTCGTGGCAATCCTGTAATGCCTTGTGCAGTCTCTGTGTGCTGTTCTTGGAGTGACCACCCAGTGTGTGTCTAACAAAACCTGTTAGAAAGGTAGTCAGGGATTGGAATTGGGGTCTGATCCCTACAGACTCTTGCAAAGCCTGAAGGACTGCAGTGATGAGTGTGCTCAGCAAAGGAGGTTTCTCAGTATCTGCTCAGATTTCCCTCAGCTCTGGGGGCCTGGTGGCCAGCTGGAGGTGGCGGGGACACACATGGGACCCCTTGAGCATTGTGGGAGGAGCTGGGGGTTGGCACGGTGCGATTTTTTGTTCTTTGGGTTTTTTTCCTGGTTTTCTGATTTCCTTTTTGAGCTCTGTGGTGCTAGGGAGAAAAATCTGGAAACAAATCAAACTGAAGGGATTTGCTGAGTTGCTTTGCAGAGAAGTGGCACCTTCAGAGGATGCACAAATCCACCAGGAAGTCAACGAAGGAGCTGTGGAAAGTGCAGCAGAGTGCAGGGAGCAGCCACTGTCCCAGCTCCCTGGTTTTGGGGGCATTAGTCCACCTACGGAAAGGAAAAAAGCCTCCCCGTCTTGTTTTCAGCCCTGCAGAGGAATGTCGTGTTCCAGAATTTCGGAGGGATTTGTGTGTGTCCTGTGCTGGCAGCTGCGTGTCTTGGGAGGCCATGGAGTGACATACATTGGGGGGACATGGGGGGACAAGGGGAGGACATGGGGGGGGACACGGGGAGGACATGGGGGGACATCAGGGGGACATGGGAGGACATCAGGGGGACATGGGGGTACATTGAGGGGACATGGGGAGGACATGAGGGAGATGGGGTGGACATGAGGGACGCAGGGGACATGGAGGAAACATGGGGGGAACATTGGGGACATGGGAAGGCTATGGGGGGACATGCAGGGGACATGGGACGTCCAGGGAAGTCTGAGAGGGCCCAGGGGTGTCCAGAGGGGTCTAAAGCGTTTTGGGGGGTCCAGGAGAGTTCAAGTTGGTCCAGGAGGGTCCAGGGGTTTTCCCTGGGGGTATGAGGGGGTGGTCCATGGGGGCCCTAGGAGGATTCAAGGTGGTCCAGGAATGTTCAGGAGGGTTCAGGGGGTTTTAAGGGAGTGGAAGGGGGTTTCAGAGGGGTCCAAGGGGGTCCAGGAGAGATTCGGAGGGTCCAGGGGGTTTTGGGGGGGGTCCAGGAGTGTCCAGGGGAGTCTCAGAGGTGTCCAGAAAGGTTCGAAGGGGTCCAGAAGGGTCTAAGGAGGGTCCAAGGGGTCCCAGGCAGGTTTGAGAGGGGTCCAGGGGGCTTCAGGGGGTTTGGAGGAGTCCAGGGGAGTCCAAGTGTGATTCAAGAGGGTCCAAGGTTTTTGAGAGTGTCAAGGGGGGCTGGGGGGTGGTGCAAGGTGGTCCAAGAGAGTTGAGGAAAGTCCAAGGGGGATTCAGGGGGGTCCAGGGGAGTTCAGGAGGGTCCAAAGCGATCCAGGAGAAGTCAGAGAGAAATGAGGGGGGTCTCACAGTGGATTGTGGGTCTCAGAGGAGTCACAGGGAGGTAAGGGGAGGTAAGAGTGGTTAGGGGGTGCCTGGGGAACTCAGGGACCCCCATTGCCCACAGCCCAGCAATGTCGGCCCTCGGGAACCTCCCTTGGGGACCCCGGGTGCCCGAAATGTCGTCCCTCGGGGAACCCCCCCCTTCGAGGAGCCCCAGCGCCCGAGGTGTCGCCCCTCGGCAACACCCCCTTGGGGAACCCCGGCGCCCAAGGTGTCGCCCCTCGGCAACACCCCCTTGGGGAACCCCGGCGCCCGAGGTGTCGCCCCATGGACAACCTCCTTGGGGACCCCAGAGACCCCCAGAGACCCACCCAGGGACCCCCCAGGGACCCCCAGAGACCCCAGAGATTCCCAGACACTCACAGGGACCCCCAGGGTCCCTCAGGAAGCTACAGAGATCTCCCAGAGAACCCCCAGTTTCCCCCAGAGACCCCCCAGAGACTGTCAGAGACCCCCAGACACCCCCAAGGGACTCCCAGACGCCCCCACGGACCCCTAGGGCCCCCCCAGGGACCCCCCAGAGACCCCCAGAGACTCTCAGAGACCCCCCAAGGACCCCCAGAGAGCCCACTGGGACTCCCCAGGGACCCCCAGAGACTCCCCATAGATCACCAGGGACCGCCCAAGGACCCCCGCAGACCCCCAGACACCCCCAGAGACTCCCAGGGGCCCCCAGAAACTCCCAGAGATCCCTCAGGGACCCACAGAGACCCCTCAGGAACCCCCAGAGACTCCCAGACACCCCAGAGACTCCCAGAAACCCTCAGAGACCCCCCCAGGGACCTCCAGAGACCCCCAGAGACCCCCATGGACCCCCCAGGGACCACCAGAAAGCCCCAGAGACCCCCCAGGGACCACCAGAGACCCCCCAGAGATTCTCAGAGACCTCCAGGGACTCCCAGACACCCGCCGAGACCCCCCAGGGACCCCCAGAGACCCTCCATAGATCACCAGGGACTGCCCAAGGACCCCCACAGACCCCCAGACACCCGCAGAGACTCCTAGGGGCCCCCAGAAACTCCCGGAGACCCCTCAGGGACCCGCAGAGACCCCTGAGGGACCCCCAGAGACTCCCAGACACCCGCCAGGAACCCTCAGATGCCCCCAGAGACCCCCAGAGATCCCCAGAGACCCCCAGACCCCTCCAGGGACCCCCAGACACCCCCAGAGACCCTCAGGGACCCCCCAGAGACTCTCAGAGACCTCCAGGGACTCCCAGACACCCGCCGAGACCCCCCAGGGACACCCAGAGACCCCCAGACACCTGCCAGGGCCCCTCAGATGCCCCCAGAAATCCCCAGAGACCCCCAGACCCCTCATGGGACCCCCAGGGACCCCCAGAGACCCCCCAGAGACCCCACAGGGACCCCCAAGGACCCCATAGGGACCCCCACAGATCCCCAGAAAACCCCCCTGTGACCCCGAAAGAACTCCCCTGGGGATCTCCTGGGACCCCCCAGAAACCCCCAGACATCCCCAGAGACTCCCAGAGACCCCCCAGGGACCCTCAGACACCCCCAGAGACTCACAGAGACCCCCAGAGACTCTCAGAGATCCCCCAGGGACCCACAGGAACCCCTCAAAGATCCACCAGAGACCCCCCAGGGACCCCCAAAGAACTCCCCTGGGGATCCCCTTGGACCTCCCAGAAATCCCCAGACACCCCCAGAGACCCCCCAGGGACCCTCAGACACCCCCAGAGACTCACAAAGACCCCCAGAGACCCTCAGGGACCCCCCAGGGACCCCCATAGACCGCCCAGAGATCACGAGATGCCCCCCGGGACCTCCAGAGACCCCTCCAGAGATCACGAGAAACCCCTCCGAGACCCCCAGGGACCTCCAGAGACCCCCAGGGACCCACCTTGGGACCCCCAGAGGACCCCAGGGACCCACAGAAACCCCTCATAGATCCACCAGAGACCCCCATAGATCCCACAGAGACCTCCAGAGAACCCCAGAGACCACCATAGATGCTCCAGAGACACCCCAGAGACCCCCACAGAGATCCCCGGTGCCCGAAATGTCGTCCCTCGGGGAACCCCCTTGGGGACCCCCGGTGCCCGAAATGTCGTCCGTCGGGAACCCCCCTTGGGGGCCCCCGGTGCCCGAAATGTCGTCCGTCGGGGAACCCCCTTGGGGACCCCCGGTGCCCGAAATGTCGTCCGTCGGGGAACCCCCTTGGGGACCCCCGGTGCCCGAAATGTCGTCCCTCGGGGAACCCCCTTGGGGACCCCCGGTGCCCAAAACTGTCGTCCCTCCGGGAACCCCCTTGGGGACCCCCGGTGCCCAAAATGTCGTCCCTCCGGGAACCCCCTTGGGGACCCCCGGTGCCCAAAACTGTCGTCCCTCCGGGAACCCCCTTGGGGACCCCCGGCGCCCAAAACTGTCGTCCCTCGGCAATCCCCCCTTGGGGAGTCCCGGCGCCCGAGGTGTCGCCCCGCCGCAACCTCAACCCGATGACTCTCGGCGCCCGAGGTGTCGGCCCTCGGCAACCTCGCCTTGCGGACCCCCGGCGACCGAGGTGTCGCCCCTCGTCACGCCCCTCCTTGGGGACCCCCGGCGGGCATTGGAGGTGGTGGGGGCTGGACTACGATGCAGTTCTTGGACATGTCCGGCAGGCGGCGCCAGCGAGGGAGAAAGGCCGGCGAGGGCGGGATTCGAACCGGCGTTTGGGCAGCGGTATCTGCATCGCTACTGCGCACGTGCGGATTAGAGAGCTTCGGCGGTACTGCGCAAGCGCGGAGTACGGAGCGCCGTCGGTACTGCTCATGCGCGGAGTACAGCGCGCCGTCCCAACTGCGCACGCGCGGAGTACAGCGCGCCGTCCCAACTGCGCATGCGCGGAGTACAGAGCGCCGTCCCAACTGCGCATGCGCGGAGCACAGCGCGCCGTCTCTACTGCGCACGCGCGGAGTACAGAGCGCTGTCGCTGCTGCGCATGCGCGGAGTACAGAGCGCCGTCCCTACTGCGCACGCGCGGAGTGCAGCGCGCCGTCTCTACTGCGCACGCGCGGAGTACAGAGCGCCGTCCCAACTGCGCATGCGCGGAGCACAGCGCCCCGTCCCTCCTGTGCTCGCCCGGAGTCCGCCTCTCTGTCTCTCCTGCTCGATGCCACATCCCGTGTTCGTTCATGGCGCTGTTTTCCCGCACCTGCCGCAGCCGGTGCCGCGGGAGCGCGCGGGGAACATCCCGCCGCCGGTGCGGCTGCTGCAGATGCGTTCCTGGAGCGCGGCGCCGGCACCATCGCCCGCAGCGCCGCCGCCAAGATCGTGAGTGCCGGGGCCGCGGGGCAGGGGCTGGGCTGGGCTGGGCCTCAGTGGCGCTCCATACACGGACAAATACTCTGCGTGCAGCTCGGTGGGTGCTTTCCCGTCCTGGGGGTGAGGTGAATCCTGGGCTCCTGTGCTTTTGTCAGCCGAGATGGAAAATTCCTGCACTTGGTTTTGGCAAGTGGCAGTTTCCCAGAATTTTCTTGCCTTGTTTGCTTCCTGTGGAACATGTGGACCAGCAGAACTCTCAGGGCTTGTGTTCAGAACAGGCTTGAGGAGAGTGAGTGAGTGAGGGAGTGAGTGAATGAGTGAGTGGAGTGAGTGAATGAGTGAGTGGAGTGAGTGAGTGAGTGGAGTGGGTGAGTGAGTGGGTGAATGAGTGAGTGAGTGAGTGAGTGGAGTGAGTGAGTGGAGTGGGTGAGTGAGTGAGTGACTGAGAAGGAGCCTCAGCGTGTCTTCCTTGTCCTGCACTGCAGGATCAGAATCCTGGTTTAGGTTAGGGATGCTTTTGCACTGGTGTGTGTCTTCGATGGTCAGAGCCAACTTTCTGCTGGGCCACTTAGGAAGAACAGTTGCCTAGAGCTTCATGTTTGCTTTCCTTGCAGCCTGGAGTGTTGGGGGGATTCCTGAAGCTGATTGCCTTGAAAGCCAGTGATCCCCAAGGCTTTGACCTGCTAAACAGCATCATGGAGCATATGCCCCCGTGAGTATGAGCTCAAATTGCATTCAAAACTGACTTCTGTGGGCTTTGGTTCTGCAGTGTGCAGTCATGCCAAAGGTTAACACTTCAGGAGCAAAAATGTCACATTTATCAGTTAAAGAGATGGGAACAACTTTATCTGTGTTTTCTGTAAAGTGACAGCACCAGTCAAAGCCCACTGTGAACTGAATAACTGTTCTTTTAAATTTCCAGTGAATCAGTTGACTGGTACAGGAAACAGGTCTTCATTCTGCTATTCCAAAGACTTCCAAGTTCCAAACCAACAAAACTTATCAAAAGTAAGTTCCTTGCTCTGAAAAGCTCCAGTGTGACACGAGTGGTTCAGAGTGTGCAGTTGCAGAGATCAGGCATCCTGTACATGGGTGGGACTCTGGTGGCTCCAGGGACTTGCTCCAAATGCTCTGGAGTCAAGGGGGCATAAAGGGCAGTGGCCACAGCAGGTGACACTCCATGAAAACTGAGGGAATGGAACTAAAGGACTTGTGTAGTTCTCCTCCTTTCCTGGTGTGTGTGATGTCGTTACTTGTCTGAAAGTGTCTCCATTTAATCTCCAGCTAATAGCAACACACTTGCCCTGTCACACAGCACAGCCATTCTGACCACTGCTCTCTGCAGTTTGTGTTCATGCTGGGAAACATTCCATGCTTTTGTGTCATTTTGGCCTTCATGGGAATAAAGTTATGAGGAAGGGTTTACGTTCCTCTGTCAAAGCTGTGACACATTGTTGAAATCATCCCCAGGCAGATGGCCATGCTGATGAAATTCGTGATGTTATCTCTACACAGATCACACAAGGTCTGTTATTAATCCTTTAAAATCTGCTTGATGCCTCCTGTAGAGGAGCAAGAATTACAGGGTTCTTCCAGTGGTGTTCCACCAACCAAATGGAAGTGGTGCTTCCAGCGTTCCACGTTTCAGTGTTGTGGTGCCCGAGAAGATGAGCAGTTTTTAGGCAAACTCTGGAGCAGCAACTTAATGCCCTTCAGTAAAAGGGAACATTTATGAAGGCTGCCCTTCCTGTCTCCTTCTTAGAATGCATTTTGCTGCTGACTCTAAAGGAATTCTCTTGTTTTCATCTGGAGTTTTACTTCATCCTTTTTCTCGTTGCTTTCTCGTCTTCATTAACTAGTATGGCACAGGAAATGGGGCATGAGCTCTGCAGGAAATACTTGGCAGCATACAGCCAAAGGGAGTGTGTTCTGTTGGCTTGGGTTGTATTTCAGGCTGCTGTGCAGTTTTTGCCTTTGAAGCAGGAAAGAGTTGTCTCTCTGGCTGAAATGGCAAAGGAGGTTTGGCGCTAATCTGACTGCCCGGGTGCCTCTCCTTTTGGGGTTCATTTCTGATTTTCTGCCCACAGTTCCTCACTGATAGTTCAAGTTACTGATCTCCTGAGCGGGTCATAAAAGGGAAGGATTGCTGTCTCTGGTTTTTATCCTTTGTAACAAGTTTATGTGTGTAAACATCTATGTAAGAGGGCAGCAATTGCTAAGAAACAAATTGTCTTGTGTTCTCTGTTTCCTGGTGCTTTGTGTGGTTTCTGCTTTTCTTTGGTCACCATAGGGTGATAAATCGTTCTGATACTTTTTCTCTAACTGTCATACTAGGATGTTTGAAACGGGCTTGGAGAAAATGATGCTTCCTGAAATCCAGAAAGAGTCTGGGACAAGTTGAAAAGCAGATCCGTGCTGTTGGCATCACAAAGACATTAACAGAATGTCCTCCCGTGATGGACACTGAGTACCCCAAGCTGTGGTAGGTGCCACACTTCTTCAGGGTCTGCTGGTGATGCTGTTGGAGGTCTGGAAAGTAGGAGCTTTCATGAGAATAGGCCCCTCCAATAAACTCCTTTGGCATTTCTTCAGGCCCACTGTTGTGGTGAGACTCAGCTTGAGGCTTTTCATACCTTTTCATCCTTCACTGCACAAAGGGAAGTGTGTTTTCAAAGCAAATGGCAGAGCTGGTTTGAGATGTGTTTGAGCCTGGATTTGGCTGAGTAGAGCTCCACTGAAGGGAATTAGGCTACTGTCAGCTTGCATTCCTTCTGGAAAGCTGGGCCCACTTTTGACTTGTAACTGTCATAGTCAGGAGGCCTGAGAATACTCACAACCTGACAGGCTGTAGTGTCTTAGCCTGAAAGTGGAATCTGGGGGAAAGCTCTGGAGACTGAAAGGCAGTCCAGCAGTCTGGGGGCTCAGGTAGCCTGAACTGAATGACAGTAACCGGGTCCTGGACTAGAACTCTTTTTGAATGTACTTAGAGAAAAACTGTAATCTGGAAAAGAATTGCTATTCTTGGGTTTGTATCACAGCAATTTGAGCTGCTAAAAAATGAGGGCATTGCTGATGCTGTTAATATGAGCAGCTGCATTGTACCTGGAAAGGACCCAGACCCACAGTCCTAGTGCAGCTTCCCTGGGACAGGGACAGTGCCAGGAGTTAAGCAAGTCCCTGCAAAGGGGTTCCAGGTAATCTGAGCGTTCTTGTGAAGCACAGGCTGTCCTCACCTGTTCACTGTTCCCCTCCCCTCTCCCCCCAGGATTCCTTTGCTGCAGGCCCTCCCTCCTTGGCTTGTTCGAGCTGCCTGAGGATGACACGACCCCTGACAAGGAGCACTTCATTGACACAGAGGATACTCCAGGCTATCAGACTGCATTCTCCCAGCTGGCCTTTGCTGGGAAGGAAGAACATGATCCTGTGGGGCAAATGGTGAACAATCCCAGGATCCAGCTGGCCCAGTCTCTGCACAAACTGTTCACAGCGTGCCCAGGCAGGGTAGGTGGCTTGGGCTCTGCATCCCTGGGCTGCATTCAGCAGAGAAGAAATGCCTCTGTGAGAATGGTCTCTTGCTAAGCTTTGATAATCAGCAAAATGAAGTGTGTTGTAGGCAGAAGGCAAGATCTTGCTGTGTCTTCTTGTTCATTGGAACTTGGCTTTTGTAAGGTTTTCCTGGTAACCTCAGAAAGGCCTTATTTTTCACAGCACTTAGTTTAGCAATCAGCTCAAATATATGCTATTTTAAAGATGAAGATTTATCCACTTGATGGCCTATAAGTAATGGTTGTCTCCTGTTCAGTTGCGTGGACTTGGGAGATTCAGGCAGCTCATATAAAATTAGACATTTTGAGTGCACAGTTAACTCTTACCCCATATAATGTTTGTTTTGTTCAAGATTTGGGTAAGAAAAGATTGTCTGAGAGATGAGCTGTTTCACCCTCAATAACTGCTGCTCTGAGAGTGTCTGAGCTTGTGCCCTGTGCATGAAGAGCCATGGCAGTGGCTGAGTGTCCCTGAGCCCTCTGCTGTGTCTGTGCTGCAGGTTCTGTGCATGCTGAGTGTCCCTGAGCCCTCTGCTGTGTCTGTGCTGCAGGTTCTGTGCATGCTGAGTGTCCCTGAGCCCTCTGGAGTTACAATCTGGAAAAGGATTGCTTTTCTTGGGTTTCTATCATGGCAATTTGAGCTGATAAAAAAATGATTGCATTGCTGATGCTGTTATTATCAGTAGCTGCATTGTGCCTGGAGAGGACCCAGACCCACAGTCCTAGTTGTTATGGGTTTGGCCAGATGGGCCTAAATTTAGTTTTTAAAAGTTCAGCTAGGCCTGGGAATTGTCAGCTGACTTGAGCTGGACTGAGCTAGCTAACAGCTGACTTCTTCTGGCCAATAATATTGTATTCCATACCATATTGCATCATCTCAAAAGGGGTAAGAGCTGGTGTGTGGGAGTGGCTTAGGCAGTTGCTTCACAGCTGTGGTCCCAGCAAGACACTCTGCTGTCCCAGGAGGGATGGGGAGGCCCAAGCCCGGAGTACCAGCTTACCATCATGTTATCTTAGGGAAGTAAAGTGTTTGTTCTTAGCTTTTCTCTCTGCTTAAGTCTGTCTCTGAAGAATTGACTTCTCTAGAATGATTTGTAGTTGAAATGGTAGAATTTGTGTTTACTGGGAAGTGGGAAATTATTTCTTGTTATACATAACTTGTGTAAGTGTGTGTTATATTGTAGTTTCCTCTTAATTTTCTCTTTTCTGTGTAAATACATGTAGTTAGTTCCAGCATAAACCTGCTTTTGAGGTTTTTTCTTTTCTCTCTCTCTTCTTTTTTCCCCTTGGCTGGTTGGGGGGAGGAGGAACCCTCTTCACTCTGTCCTGGACAGTTGGCGTTTTGCCAGCTCAACCCAGGACACTAGTGCAGCTTCCCTGGGACAGGGACAGTGCCAGGAGTTAAGCAAGTCTCTGCAAAGGGGTTCCAGGTAATCTGAGCATTCTTGTGAAGCACAGGCTGTCCTCACCTGTTCACTGTTCCTCTCCCCTCTCCCCCCAGGATTCCTTTGCTGCAGGCTCTCCCTCCTTGGCTTGTTTGAGCTGCCTGAGGATGGCATGACACAACCCCTGACAAGGAGCACTTCACTGACAGAGAGGATACTCCAGGCTATCAGACTGCATTCTCTCAGCAGGATCAGCCCTAAACTACCCCACGGTACCCCTGAACCCTCAATGGACACATCCAGCACCTGAACAGAAACCCAAGTCCTTATTTATTTACAGAGGCGAAATGATTGGTAATTGCTTATGATCTGTGGAGAATTTCCTTTGGAACGATCAGAGAGTTGTATCAAGGCAGAGCGTTTCTTTTGGTTCTTTTTCTTGTGGTTTGTAATTTCCTTTCAGGCTTGAATGAGTTTTTTGTGCTCCTGTTAGAAAAGCAGCATGATTTTACCTTCCTGTTTTGGGGGGCTTTGTTTGTTTCCATTGTTATCCCTGTTAAATCAGGCCTCCTGTGAATAGCCTGCGTTGTCCTACAGGACTGCTTTGTTTATGGATCAGAGAGAGAGAAGGGAACTGACTTTTCCTTCTCTTGAATTTTTCCAAGCACAAGTGGGACATCATCTTGCTACTCCCCAAAGCACTGCAGGGATGTGGGAGTAGCTTAGTGCTGGTTCAGTTCTCTGGGAAATAACCACGTTGCAGAGGTTTAAGAATCAGTAACAATTGTATTGTCTTTTAAATGCTAGGGTCTTTTAAATGCTGGGTCCTGCAGTCCCGGCATGATGAGGGAAAGAGGAACTTGAGTTCTTCTGAGAAACCTTCTGTTATTCCTTGTGCAGTCTTTTTTTCCTGTTCTATGAGTCACGGCTCACTCTCTCTCTAACAAAATCTGTTAGAGAGTTAGACTGCGCTTTAGAATTTGGGTCTGTTCCCTACAAAGTTTTGCAACGTCCGAAGGAGTGGAGCGCTGACTGCTGTCAGCAAAGCTGATTTGTTAATACTCTGTCAGATTTCCCTCAGCTTTGGGCAGGAAAGGCAAGGGTTTGGGTCAGGAATTGTGAAAGCAGCGCCTGTGTGCCTGTTGCTTCTTGTGTGTGTGTGGCAGGGCTGGGACAAGGGCTCGTGCAGGAACCTCCAGAGCCAGGAGGAACAGCAGCAATTTGTGGAGAAAGAAAACTCCAGGTGTTAAGTGCTGCCAAATTTGTTCTTGCCTTATCCTGTGCTCTGTAATCAGTAACAGGTGACGTGCAGAAATGTCCTAGGGCCAGGGGAGAGCTGAGCTCGGTGCGGGTGCTGCACAGGGCACAGACGCAGGGGTGGAGTGGGAGTCTTTGGGACTTCTCAGAGGGAAGGGAGGGCTGGATGTGTCAGAGGGAGCCATCGACTTGTGCTCACTTGAACACACTTGTGCAGGTCCCTGGGATCCAGTGTAAAGTGCAGGTGTCCTCGTGTTCAGGGGTGAAGGGTCTGAGAGGGACTGTACTTCCTGTGACTCTGCAGGGCACCAGGAATGAGAGGAACTGTGATGTCCGAGGTGTGTCCCGTCCAGTCGTTTTTCCCTCTGGGAACATAGAGCCTGTGGGCGGAGCTGTGAGTGTTTGGATGAGCAGCTGAGTGTCCCTGAGCCCTCTGCTGTGTCTGTGCTGCTCTGTCTGTGCCTGCTGAGTGTCCCTGAGCCCCCTGCTCTGTCTGTGCTGCAGGTTCTGTGCCTGCTGAGTGTCCCTGAGCCCTCTGCTGTGTCTGTGCTGCAGGTTCTGTGCATGCTGAGTGTCCCTGAGCCCTCTGCTGTGTCTGTGCTGCAGGTTCTGTGCCTGCTGAGTGTCCCTGAGCCCTCAGCTGTGTCTGTGCTGCAGGTTCTGTGCATGCTGAGTGTCCCTGAGCCCTCTGCTGTGTCTGTGCTGCAGGTTCTGTGCACGCTGAGCACCAGCCTGAATGCAGTGACAATCTGGAAAAGAATTGCTTTTCTTGGGATTGTATCTCGGCAGTTTGAGCTGCTAAAAAATGAGGGCATTGCTGATGCTGTTAATATGATCAGCTGCATTGTGCCTGGAAAGGACCCAGACCCACAGTCCTAGTGCAGCTTCCCTGGGACAGGGACAGTGCCAGGAGTTAAGCAAGTCCCTGCAAAGGATGGAGTAAATCTGCTCCTTGCATCTGTAAGGAAAGACTGAGTAGTAGGGAAGGGGAGCATTTATATGCTGTATTGAGATTTCCATCTGCTCCCACGTGCAGCAGTGATGGGGTGGCTGGGTTTGGTCTGGGCCTGTGAGGATCAGCCCTAAACAACCCCACCTCACCAGAGGGCCCTGAACCCTCAAGGGAAATGTCCAGTAGGAACCAAACCAGTCGGTAGTTATTGCAGAGGAAAAACCATGCAAAAGAAAAGGTACTTCTGTTCTTCGTGGCAATCCTGTAATGCCTTGTGCAGTCTCTGTGTGCTGTTCTTGGAGTGACCACCCAGTGTGTGTCTAACAAAACCTGTTAGAAAGGTAGTCAGGGATTGGAATTGGGGTCTGATCCCTACAGACTCTTGCAAAGCCTGAAGGACTGCAGTGATGAGTGTGCTCAGCAAAGGAGGTTTCTCAGCATCTGCTCAGATTTCCCTCAGCTCTGGGGGCCTGGTGGCCAGCTGGAGGTGGCGGGGACACACATGGGACCCCTTGAGCTTTGTGGGAGGAGCTGGGGGTTGGCACGGTGCGATTTTTTGTTCTTTGGGTTTTTTTCCTGGTTTTCTGATTTCCTTTTTGAGCTCTGTGGTGCTAGGGAGAAAAATCTGGAAACAAATCAAACTGAAGGGATTTGCTGAGTTGCTTTGCAGAGAAGTGGCACCTTCAGAGGATGCACAAATCCACCAGGAAGTCAACGAAGGAGCTGTGGAAAGTGCAGCAGAGTGCAGGGAGCAGCCACTGTCCCAGCTCCCTGGTTTTGGGGGCATTAGTCCACCTACGGAAAGGAAAAAAGCCTCCCTGTCTTGTTTTCAGCCCTGCAGAGGAATGTCGTGTTCCAGAATTTCGGAGGGATTTGTGTGTGTCCTGTGCTGGCAGCTGCGTGTCTTGGGAGGCCATGGAGTGACATACATTGGGGGGACATGGGGGGACAAGGGGAGGACATGGGGGGGGAAAAGGGGAGGACACGGGGGGGGACACGGGGAGGACATGGGGGGACATCAGGGGGACATGGGAAGACATCAGGGGGACATGGGGGTACATCGAGGGGACATGGGGAGGACATGAGGGAGATGGGGTGGACATGGGGGACGCAGGGGACATGGAGGAAACATGGGGGGAACATTGGGGACATGGGAAGGCTATGGGGGGACATGCAGGGGACATGGGACGTCCAGGGAAGTCCGAGAGGGCCCAGGGGGGTCCAGAGGGGTCCAAAGCGTTTTGGGGGGTCCAGGAGAGTTCAAGTTGGTCCAGGAGAGTCCAGGGGTTTTCCCTGGGGGTATGAGGGGGTGGTCCATGGGGGCCCTAGGAGGATTCAAGGTGGTCCAGGAATGTTCAGGAGGGTCCAGGGGGTTTTAAGGGAGTGGAAGGGGGTTTCAGAGGGGTCCAAGGGGGTCCAGGAGAGATTCGGAGGGTCCAGGGGGTTTTGGGGGGGGTCCAGGAGTGTCCAGGGGAGTCTCAGAGGTGTCCAGAAAGGTTCAAAGGGGTCCAGAAGGGTCTAAGGAGGGTCCAAGGGGTCCCAGGCAGGTTTGAGAGGGGTCCAGGGGGCTTCAGGGGGTTTGGAGGGGTCCAGAGGAGTCCAAGTGTGATTCAAGAGGGTCCAAGGTTTTTGAGAGTGTCAAGGGGGGCTGGGGGGTGGTGCAAGGTGGTCCAAGAGAGTTGAGGAAAGTCCAAGGGGGATTCAGGGGGGTCCAGGGGAGTTAAGGAGGGTCCAAAGCGATCCAGGAGAAGTCAGAGAGAAATGAGGGGGGTCTCACAGTGGATTGTGGGTCTCAGAGGAGTCACAGGGAGGTAAGGGGAGGTAAGAGTGGTCAGGGGGTGCCTGGGGAACTCAGGGACCCCCATTGCCCACAGCCCAGCAATGTCGGCCCTCGGGAACCTCCCTTGGGGACCCCGGGTGCCCGAAATGTCGTCCCTCGGGAACCCCCCCCTTCGAGGAGCCCTGGCGCCCGAGGTGTCGCCCCATGGACAACCTCCTTGGGGACCCCAGAGACCCCCAGAGACCCACCCAGGGACCCCCAGAGACCCCAGAGATTCCCAGACACTCCCAGGGACCCCCAGGGTCCCCCTGGAAGCTACAGAGATCTCCCAGAGAACCCCCAGTTTCCCCCAGAGACCCCCCAGAGACTGTCAGAGACCCCCAGACACCCCAGGGACCCCCCTAGACGCCCCCGACACCCCCAAGGGACTCCCAGACGCCCCCACGGACCCCCAGGGCCCCCCCAGGGACCCCCCAGAGACCCCCAGAGACTCTCAGAGACCCCCCAAGGACCCCCAGAGAGCCCACTGGGACTCCCCAGGGACCCCCCAGGGACTCCCCATAGATCACCAGGGACCGCCCAAGGACGCCCGCAGACCCCCAGACACCCCCAGAGACTCCCAGGGGCCCCCAGAAACTCCCAGAGATCCCTCAGGGACCCGCAGAGACCCCTCAGGAACCCCCAGAGACTCCCAGAAACCCTCAGAGACCCCCCAGGGACCTCCAGAGACCCCAGAGACTCCAAGAGACCCCCAGAGACCCCCACGGACCCCCCAGGGACCACCAGAAAGCTTCAGAGACCCCCCAGGGACCACCAGAGACCCCCCAGAGACACTCAGAGACCTCCAGGGACTCCCAGACACCCGCCGAAACCCCCCAGGGACCCCCAGAGACCCTCCATAGATCACCAGGGACCGCCCAAGGACCCCCACAGACCCCCAGACACCCGCAGAGACTCCCAGGGGCCCCCAGAAACTCCGGAAGATCCCTCAGGGACCCGCAGAGACCCCTGAGGGACCCCCAGAGACTCCCAGACACCCGCCAGGAACCCTCAGATGCCCCCAGAGACCTCCAGAGATCCGCAGAGACGCCCAGACCCCTCCAGGGACCCCCAGACACCCCCAGAGACCCGCAGGGAGCCCCAGAGACCCCCCAGAGACTCTCAGAGACCTCCAGGGACTCCCAGACACACGCCGAGACCCCCCAGGGACCCCCAGAGACCCCCAGACCCCTCCAGGGACCCCCAGAGACCCCCCAGAGACCCCCAGAGACCCCACAGGGACCCCCAAGGACCCCATAGGGACCCCCACAGATCTCCAGAGACCCCCCCTGTGACCCCCAAAAAACTCCCCTGGGGATCTCCAGGGACCCCCCAGAAACCCCCAGACATCCCCAGAGACTCCCAGAGACCGCCCAGGGACTCTCAGACACCCCCAGAGACTCACAGAGACCCCCAGAGACCCCCAGAGACTCTCAGAGATCCCCCAGGGACCCACAGGAACCCCTCAAAGATCCACCAGAGACCCCCCAGGGACCCCCAAAGAACTCCCCTGGAGATCCCCTCGGACCCCCCAGAAATCCCCAGACACCCCCAGAGACCCCCCAGGGACCCTCAGACACCCCCAGAGACTCCCAGAGACCCCCAGAGGCCCTCAGGGACCCCCCAGGGACCCCCATAGACCGCCCAGAGATCACGAGATGCCCCCCAGGGACCTCCAGAGACCCCTCCAGAGATCACGAGAAACCCCTCCGAGACCCCCAGGGACCTCCAGAGACCCCCCAGGGACCCACCTTGGGACCCCCAGAGGACCCCAGGGACCCACAGGAACCCCTCATAGATCCACCAGAGAGCCCCATAGATCCCACAGAGACCTCCAGAGAACCCCAGAGACCACCATAGATGCTCCAGAGACACCCCAGAGACCCCCACAGAGATCCCCGGTGCCCGAAATGTCGTCCCTCGGGGAACCCCCTTGGGGACCCCCGGTGCCCAAAATGTCGTCCCTCGGAGAACCCCCTTGGGGACCCCCGGTGCCCAAAATGTCGTCCCTCGGAGAACCCCCTTGGGGACCCCCGGTGCCCAAAATGTCGTCCGTCGGGGAACCCCCTTGGGGACCCCCGGTGCCCAAAATGTCGTCCCTCCGGGAACCCCCTTGGGGACCCCCGGTGCCCAAAACTGTCGTCCCTCCGGGAACCCCCTTGGGGACCCCCGGCGCCCAAAACTGTCGTCCCTCGGCAATCCCCCCTTGGGGAGTCCCGGCGCCCGAGGTGTCGCCCCGCCGCAACCTCAACCCGATGACTCTCGGCGCCCGAGGTGTCGGCCCTCGGCAACCTCGCCTTGCGGACCCCCGGCGACCGAGGTGTCGCCCCTCGTAACGCCCCTCCTTGGGGACCCCCGGCGGGCATTGGAGGTGGTGGGGGCTGGACTACGATGCAGTTCTTGGACATGTCCGGCAGGCGGCGCCAGCGAGGGAGAAGGGCCGGCGAGGGCGGGATTCGAACCGGCGTTTGGGCAGCGGTATCTGCATCGCTACTGCGCACGTGCGGATTAGAGAGCTTCGGCGGTACTGCGCAAGCGCGGAGTACGGAGCGCCGTCGGTACTGCTCATGCGCGGAGTACAGCGCGCCGTCCCAACTGCGCATGCGCGGAGTACAGCGCCCCCCCCCCAGAGACCCCTCCAGGGACACCCAGACACCCCCAGAGACCCTCCAGAGACCCCCAGAGACTCTCAGAGATCCCCCAGGGACCCCACAGGGACCCCCAAGGACCCCCTAGGGAACCCCACAGATCCCCAGAGACCCCCCCTGTGACCCCCAAAGAACTCCCCTGGGGATCTCCTGGGACCCCCCAGAAACCCCCAGACACCCCCAGAGACTCCCAGAGACCCCCCAGGGACCCTCAGACACCCCCAGAGACTCATAGAGACCCCCAGAGACCCCCAGAGACTCTCAGAGATCCCCCAGGGACCCACAGGATCCCCTCAAAGATCCACCAGAGACCCCCCCTGTGACCCCCAAAGAACTCCCCTCGGGATGCCCTCCGACCCCTCCAGAAATCCCCAGACACCCCCAGAGACTCCCAGAGACCCCCCCAGGGACCCTCAGACACCCCCAGAGACTCCCAGAGACCCCCAGAGACCCTCAGGGACCCCCATAGGCCGCCCAGAGATCACGAGATGCCCCCCAGGGACCTCCAGAGACCCCTCCAGAGATCACGAGAAACCCCTCCGAGACCCCCAGGGACCTCCAGAGACCCCCAGGGACCCACCTTGGGACCCCCAGAGGACCCCAGGGACCCACAGGAACCCCTCATAGATCCACCAGAGACCCCCATAGATCCCACAGAGACCTCCAGAGAACCCCAGAGACCACCAGAGATGCTCCGGAGACACCCCAGAGACCCCCACAGAGATCCCCGGTGCCCGAAATGTCGTCCCTCGGGGAACCCCCTTGGGGACCCCCAGTGCCCGAAATGTCGTCCCTCGGGGAACCCCCTTGGGGAGCCCCGGCGCCCGAGGTGTCGCCCCTCGGCAACCCCCCCCTTCGGGGACTTCCGGCGTCCGAAATGTCGCCCCTTGAGGACCCCCCATTTGGGGACCCCCGGTGCCCGAGGTGTCGCCCCTCGGCAACCACCCCGTGGGGAGCCCCGGTGCCCGAAATGCCGTCCCTCGGCCAACCTCCTTGGGGACCCCAGAGACTCTCAGAGGACCCCCCCAGGGACCCCAGAGATTCCCAGACACTCCCAGGGACACCCAGGGACCCCCCAGAGACTCTCAGAGACATCCAGGGACTCCCAGACACACGCCGAGACACCCCAGGGACCCCCAGAGACCTCCAGACACCCGCCAGGGACCCTCAGATGCCCCCAGAGACCCCCAGAGATCCCCAGAGACCCCCAGACCCCTCCAGGGTCCCCCAGACACCCGCAGAGACCCGCAGGGACCCCCAGGGGCCCCCAGAGACCCCCCAGGGACTCTCAGAGACCTCCAGGGACTCCCAGACACGCGCCGAGACCCCCAGGGACCCCCAGAGACCCCCAGACACCTGCCAGGGACCCTCAGATACCCCCAGAGACCCCCCAGAGATCCTCAGAGACCCCCAGTCCCCTCCAGGGACCCTCAGACACCCCCAGAGACCCCCAGAGACCCCCAGGGACCCCCAGAGACCCCCCAGAGACCCCACAGGGACCCCTAAGGACCCCCTAGGGACCCCCACAGTCCCCAGAAACCCCCCCTGTGAACCCCAAAGAACTCCCCTGGGGATCTCCTGGGACCCCCCAGAAACCCCCAGACACCCCCAGAGACTCCCAGAGACCCCCCAGGGACCCTCAGACACTCCCAGAGACTCATAGAGACCCCCAGAGACCCCCAGAGACTCTCAGAGATCCCCCAGGGACCTACAGGAACCCCTCAAAGATCCACCAGAGACCCCCCAGAGATTCTCACAGACCTCCAGGGACTCCCAGACCCTCGCCGAAACCCCCCAGGGACCCCCAGAGACCCTCCATAGATCACCAGGGACTGCCCAAGGACCCCCACAGAACCCCAGACACCTCCAGAGACTCCCAGGGGTCCCCAGAAACTCCCAGAGACCCCTCAGGGACCCGCAGAGACCCCTGAGGGACCCCCAGAGACTTCTAGACACCCGCCAGGAACCCTCAGATGCCCCCAGAGACCCCCAGAGATCCCCAGAAGCCCCCAGTCGCCTCCAGGGACCCCCAGACACCCGCAGAGACCCGCAGGGACCCGCAGGGACCCCCAGAGATCCCCAGAGACTCTCAGAGACCTCCAGGGACTCCCAGACACACGCCGAGACACCCCAGGGACCCCCAGAGACCTCCAGACACCCGCCAGGGACCCTCAGATGCCCCCAGAGACCCCCAGAGATCCCCAGAGACCCCCAGACCCCTCCAGGGGCCCCCAGACACCCCCAGAGACCCGCAGGGACCCCCAGGGGCCCCCAGAGACCCCCCAGAGACTCTCAGAGACCTCCAGGGTCTCCCAGACACACGCCGGGACCCCCCAGGGACCCCTCAGGGACCCCCAGACACCCGCCAGGGACCCTCAGATACCCCCAGAGACCCCCCAGAGATCCCCAGAGACCCCCAGACCCCTCCAGGGACGCTCAGACACACCCAGAGACCCCCCAGAGACCCCCAGGGACCACCAGAGACCCTCCAGAGACCCCCAGAGACTCTCAGAGATCCCCCAGAGACCCCACAGGGACCCCCAAGGACCCCCTAGAGAGCCCCACAGTCCCCAGAGACCCCCCCTGTGACCCCCAAAAAACTCCCCTGGGGATCTCCTGGGACCCCCCAGAAACCCCCAGACACCCCCAGAGACTCCCAGAGACCCCCCAGGGACCCTCAGACACCCCCAGAGACTCATAGAGACCCCCAGAGACCCCCAGAGACTCTCAGAGATCCCCCAGGGACCCACAGGAACCCCTCAAAGATCCACCAGAGACCCCACAGGAACCCCCAAAGAACTCCCCTGGGGATCCCCTCGGACCCCCCAGAAATCCCCAGACACCCCCAGAGACTCCCAGAGACCCCCCAGGGACCCTCAGACACCCCCAGAGACTCCCAGAGACCCTCAGAGACCCTCAGGGACCCTCCAGAGACCACCATAGACCGCCCAGAGATCACGAGATGCCCCCCAGGGACCTCCAGAGACCCCTCCAGAGATCACGAGAAACCCCTCCGAGACCCCCAGGGACCTCCAGAGACCCCCAGGGACCCACCTTGGGACCCCCAGAGGACCCCAGGGACCCACAGGAACCCCTCATAGATCCACCAGAGACCCCCATAGATCCCACAGAGACCTCCAGAGAACCCCAGAGACCACCAGAGATGCTCCGGAGACACCCCAGAGACCCCCACAGAGATCCCCGGTGCCCGAAATGTCGTCCCTCGGGGAACCCCCTTGGGGAGCCCCGGCGCCCGAAATGTCGTCCCTCGGGGAACCCCCTTGGGGAGCCCCGGCGCCCGAGGTGTCGCCCCTCGGCAACCCCCCCTTCGGGGACTTCCGGCGCCCGAAATGTCGCCCCTTGGGGACCCCCCATTTGGGGACCCCCGGTGCCCGAGGTGTCGCTCCTCGGCAACCACCCCGTGGGGAGCCCCGGTGCCCGAAATGCCGTCCCTCGGCCAACCTCCTTGGGGACCCCAGAGACCCCCAGAGGACCCCCCAGGGACTCCACAGGGACCCCCAGAGACCCCAGAGATTCCCAGACACTCCCAGGGACATCCAGGGACCCCCAGGACGCTACAGAGATCTCCCAGAGAACCCCCAGTTTCCCCCAGAGACCCCCCAGAAACTGTCAGAGACCCCCAGACACCCCCAGACACCCCAGGGACCCCCCTAGACCTCCAGACACCCCCCAGGGACTCCCAGACGCCCCCACGGACCCCCAGGGCCCCGCCAGGGACCTCCCAGAGACCCCCAGAGACTCTCAGAGACCCCCCAGGGACCCCCAGAGAGCCCACTGGGACTCCCCAGGGACCCCCAGAGACTCCCCATAGATCACCAGGGACCGCCCAAGGACCCCCGCAGACCCCCAGACACCCCCAGAGACTCCCAGGGGCCCCCAGAAACTCCCAGAGATCCCTCAGGGACCCGCAGAGACCCCTCAGGGACCCCCAGAGACTCCCAGACACCCCAGAGACTCCCAGAAACCCTCAGAGACCCCCCAGGGACCTCCAGAGACCCCAGAGACTCCAAGAGACCCCCAGAGACCCCCACGGATCCCCCAGGGACCCCCAAGAGACCCCCCAGAGATTCTCAGAGACCTCCAGGGACTCCCAGACACCCGCCGAAATCCCCCAGGGACCCCCAGAGACTCTCCATAGATCACCAGGGACTGCCCAAGGACCCCCACAGAACCCCAGCCACCCCCAGAGACTCCCAGGGGTCCCCAGAAACTCCCAGAGACCTCTCAGGGACCCGCAGAGACCCCTGAGGGACCCCCAGAGACTTCTAGACACCCGCCAGGAACCCTCAGATGCCCCCAGAGACCCCCAGAGATCCCCAGAGACCCCCAGACCCCTCCAGGGACCCCCAGACACCCGCAGAGACCCGCAGGGACCCCCAGGGACCCCCAGAGACCCCCCAGAGACTCTCAGAGACCTCCAGGGACTCCCAGACACACGCCGAGACACCCCAGGGACCACAAGAGACCCCCAGACACCCGCCAGGGACCCTCAGATGCCCCCAGAGACCCCCCAGAGATCCCCAGAGACCCCCAGACCCCTCCAGGGACACCCAGACACCCCCAGAGACCCCCAGAGACCCCCAGGGACCCCCAGAGACCCTCCAGAGACCCCCAGAGACTCTCAGAGATCCCCCAGAGACCCCACAGGGACCCCCAAGGACCCCCTAGGGACCCCCACAGAACCCCAGAGACCCCCCTGTGACCCCCAAAGAACTCCCCTGGGGATCTCCTGGGACCCCCCAGAAACCCCCAGACACCCCCAGAGACTCCCAGAGACCCCCCAGGGACCCTCAGACACCCCCAGAGACTCATAGAGACACCCCAGGGACCCCCAGAGACCCCCAGACACCCGCCAGGGACCCTCAGATGCCCCCAGAGACCCCCAGAGATCCCCAGAGACCCCCAGACCCCTCCAGGGACACCCAGACACCCCCAGAGACCCCCAGAGACCCCCAGGGACCCCCAGAGACCCTCCAGAGACCCCCAGAGACTCTCAGAGATCCCCCAGAGACCCCACAGGGACCCCCAAGGACCCCCTAGGGACCACCACAGAACCCCAGAGACCCCCCCTGTGACCCCCAAAGAACTCCCCTGGGGATCTCCTGGGACCCCCCAGACACCCCCAGAGACCCCCAGAGACCCCCAGGGACCCCCAGAGACCCTCCAGAGACCCCCAAAGACTCTCAGAGATCCCCCAGAGACCCCACAGGGACCCACCTTGGGACCCCCAGAGGACTCCCAGGGACCCACAGGAACCCCTCAAAGATCCACCAGAGACCCCCAGAGACCCTCAGGGACCCCCCAGGGACCCCCATAGACCGCCCAGAGATCACGAGATGCCCCCCAGGGACCTCCAGAGACCCCTCCAGAGATCACGAGAAACCCCTCCGAGACCCCCAGGGACCTCCAGAGACCCCCAGGGACCCACCTTGGGACCCCCAGAGGACTCCAGGGACCCACAGGAACCCCTCATAGATCCACCAGAGACCCCCATAGATCCCACAGAGACCTCCAGAGAACCCCAGAGACCACCAGAGATGCTCCGGAGACACCCCAGAGACCCCCACAGAGATCCCCGGTGCCCGAAATGTCGTCCCTCGGGGAACCCCCTTGGGGACCCCTGGTGCCCGAAATGTCGTCCCTCGGGGAACCCCCTTGGGGACCCCCCGGTGCCCGAGGTGTCGCCCCTCGGCAACCACCCCGTGGGGAGCCCCGGTGCCCGAAATGCCGTCCCTCGGCCAACCTCCTTGGGGACCCCAGAGACCCCCAGAGGACCCCCCCAGGGACTCCACAGGGACCCCCAGAGACCCCAGAGATTCTCAGACACTCCCAGGGACACCCAGGGACCCCCCAGGACGCTACAGAGATCTCCCAGAGAACCCCCAGTTTCCCCCAGAGACCCCCCAGAGACTGTCAGAGACCCCCAGACACCCCCAGACACCCCAGGGACCCCCCTAGACCTCCAGACACCCCCCAGAGACTCCCAGACGCCCCCACGGACCCCCAGGGCCCCGCCAGGGACCTCCCAGAGACCCCCAGAGACTCTCAGAGACCCCCCAGGGACCCCCAGAGAGCCCACTGGGACTCCCCAGGGACCCCCAGAGACTCCCCATAGATCACCAGGGACCGCCCAAGGACCCCCGCAGACCCCCAGACACCCCCAGAGACTCCCAGGGGCCCCCAGAAACTCCCAGAGATCCCTCAGGGACCCGCAGAGACCCCTCAGGGACCCCCAGAGACTCCCAGACACCCCAGAGACTCCCAGAAACCCTGAGACCCCCCAGGGACCTCCAGAGACCCCAGAGATCCAAGAGACCCCCAGAGACCCCCACGGACCCCCCAGGGACCCCCAAGAGACCCCCCAGAGATTCTCAGAGACCTCCAGGGACTCCCAGACACCCGCCGAAACCCCCCAGGGGCCCCCAGAGACCCTCCATAGATCACCAGGGACTGCCCAAGGACCCCCACAGAACCCCAGAAACCCCCAGAGACTCCCAGGGGTCCCCAGAAACTCCCAGAGACCTCTCAGGGACCCGCAGAGACCCCTGAGGGACCCCCAGAGACTTCTAGACACCCGCCAGGAACCCTCAGATGCCCCCAGAGACCCCCAGAGATCCCCAGAGACCCCCAGACCCATCCAGGGACCCCCAGACACCCGCAGAGACCAGCAGGGACCCCCAGGGACACCCAGGGACCCCCCAGAGACTCTCAGAGACCTCCAGGGACTCCCAGACACACGCCGAGACACCCCAGGGACCCCCAGAGACCCCCAGACACCCGCCAGGGACCCTCAGATGCCCCCAGAGACCCCCAGAGATCACCAGAGACCCCCAGACCCCTCCAGGGACACCCAGACACCCCCAGAGACCCCCAGAGACCCCCAGGGACCCCCAGAGACCCTCCAGAGACCCCCAGAGACTCTCAGAGATCCCCCAGAGACCCCACAGGGACCCCCAAGGACCCCCTAGGGACCCCCACAGAACCCCAGAGACCCCCCCTGTGACCCCCAAAGAACTCCCCTGGGGATCTCCTGGGACCCCCCCAGAAACCCCCAGACACCCCCAGAGACTCCCAGAGACCCCCCCAGGGACCCTCAGACACCCCCAGAGACTCATAGAGACCCCCAGAGACCCCCAGAGACTCTCAGAGATCCCCCAGGGACCCACAGGAACCCCTCAAAGATCCACCAGAGACCCCCAGAGACCCTCAGGGACCCCCCAGGGACCCCCATAGACCGCCCAGAGATCACGAGATGCCCCCCAGGGACCTCCAGAGACCCCTCCAGAGATCACGAGAAACCCCTCCGAGACCCCCAGGGACCTCCAGAGACCCCCAGGGACCCACCTTGGGACCCCCAGAGGACTCCAGGGACCCACAGGAACCCCTCATAGATCCACCAGAGACCCCCATAGATCCCACAGAGACCTCCAGAGAACCCCAGAGACCACCAGAGATGCTCCGGAGACACCCCAGAGACCCCCACAGAGATCCCCGGTGCCCGAAATGTCGTCCCTCGGGGAACCCCCTTGGGGACCCCCGGTGCCCGAAATGTCGTCCCTCGGGGAACCCCCTTGGGGAGCCCCGGCGCCCGAGGTGTCGCCCCTCGGCAACCACCCTGTGGGGAGCCCCGGTGCCCGAAATGTCGTCCCTCGGGGAACCCCCTTGGGGACCCCCGGTGCCCGAAATGTCGTCCCTCGGGGAACCCCCTTGGGGAGCCCCGGCGCCCGAGGTGTCGCCCCTCGGCAACCCCCCCTTCGGGGACTTCCGGCGCCCGAAATGTCGCCCCTTGGGGACCCCCCATTTGGGGACCCCCGGTGCCCGAGGTGTCGCTCCTCGGCAACCACCCCGTGGGGAGCCCCGGTGCCCGAAATGCCGTCCCTCGGCCAACCTCCTTGGGGACCCCAGAGACCCCCAGAGGACCCCCCCAGGGACTCCACAGGGACCCCCAGAGACCCCAGAGATTCCCAGACACTCCCAGGGACATCCAGGGACCCCCAGGACGCTACAGAGATCTCCCAGAGAACCCCCAGTTTCCCCCAGAGACCCCCCAGAAACTGTCAGAGACCCCCAGACACCCCCAGACACCCCAGGGACCCCCCTAGACCTCCAGACACCCCCCAGGGACTCCCAGACGCCCCCACGGACCCCCAGGGCCCCGCCAGGGACCTCCCAGAGACCCCCAGAGACTCTCAGAGACCCCCCAGGGACCCCCAGAGAGCCCACTGGGACTCCCCAGGGACCCCCAGAGACTCCCCATAGATCACCAGGGACCGCCCAAGGACCCCCGCAGACCCCCAGACACCCCCAGAGACTCCCAGGGGCCCCCAGAAACTCCCAGAGATCCCTCAGGGACCCGCAGAGACCCCTCAGGGACCCCCAGAGACTCCCAGACACCCCAGAGACTCCCAGAAACCCTCAGAGACCCCCCAGGGACCTCCAGAGACCCCAGAGACTCCAAGAGACCCCCAGAGACCCCAACGGACCCCCCAGGGACCCCCAAGAGACCCCCCAGAGATTCTCAGAGACCTCCAGGGACTCCCAGACACCCGCCGAAACCCCCCAGGGACCCCCAGAGACCCTCCATAGATCACCAGGGACTGCCCAAGGACCCCCACAGAATCCCAGACACCTCCAGAGACTCCCAGGGGTCCCCAGAAACTCCCAGAGACCTCTCAGGGACCCGCAGAGACCCCTGAGGGACCCCCAGAGACTTCTAGACACCCGCCAGGAACCCTCAGATGCCCCCAGAGACCCCCAGAGATCCCCAGAGACCTCCAGACCCCTCCAGGGACCCCCAGACACCCGCAGAGACCCGCAGGGACCCCCAGGGACCCCCAGAGACCCCCCAGAGACCCCCAGAGACTCTCAGAGACTCCCCAGGGACCCCCAGAGAGCCCACTGGGACTCCCCAGGGACCCCCAGAGACTCCCCATAGATCACCAGGGACCGCCCAAGGACCCCCGCAGACCCCCAGACACCCCCAGAGACTCCCAGGGGCCCCCAGAAACTCCCAGAGATCCCTCAGGGACCCGCAGAGACCCCTCAGGGACCCCCAGAGACTCCCAGACACCCCAGAGACTCCCAGAAACCCTCAGAGACCCCCCAGGGACCTCCAGAGACCCCAGAGACTCCAAGAGACCCCCAGAGACCCCCACGGACGCCCCAGGGACCCCCCAGACACCCCCAGAGACCCCCAGAGACCCCCAGGGACCCCCAGAGACCCTCCAGAGACCCCCAGAGACTCTCAGAGATTCCCCAGAGACCCCACAGGGACCCCCAAGGACCCCCTAGGGACCCCCACAGAACCCCAGAGACCCCCCCTGTGACCCCCAAAGAACTCCCCTGGGGATCTCCTGGAACCCCCCAGAAACCCCCAGACACCCCCAGAGACTCCCAGAGACCCCCCAGGGACCCTCAGACACCCCCAGAGACTCATAGAGACCCCCAGAGACCCCCAGGGACCCCCAGAGACCCTCCAGAGACCCCCAGAGACTCTCAGAGATCCCCCAGAGACCCCACAGGGACCCCCAAGGACCCCCTAGGGAACCCCACAGATCCCCAGAGACCCCCCCTGTGACCCCCAAAGAACTCCCCTGGGGATCTCCTGGGACCCCCCAGAAACCCCCAGACACCCCCAGAGACTCCCAGAGACCCCCCAGGGACCCTCAGACACCCCCAGAGACTCATAGAGACCCCCAGAGACCCCCAGAGACTCTCAGAGATCCCCCAGGGACCCACAGGAACCCCTCAAAGATCCACCAGAGACCCCCAGAGATCCTCAGGGACCCCCCAGGGACCCCCATAGACCGCCCAGAGATCACGAGATGCCCCCCAGGGACCTCCAGAGACCCCTCCAGAGATCACGAGAAACCCCTCCGAGACCCCCAGGGACCTCCAGAGACCCCCAGGGACCCACCTTGGGACCCCCAGAGGACCCCAGGGACCCACAGGAACCCCTCATAGATCCACCAGAGACCCCCATAGATCCCACAGAGACCTCCAGAGAACCCCAGAGACCACCAGAGATGCTCCGGAGACACCCCAGAGACCCCCACAGAGATCCCCGGTGCCCGAAATGTCGTCCCTCGGGGAACCCCCTTGGGGACCCCCGGTGCCCGAAATGTCGTCCCTCGGGGAACCCCCTTGGGGAGCCCCGGCGCCCGAGGTGTCGCCCCTCGGCAACCACCCCGTGGGGAGCCCCGGTGCCCGAAATGTCGTCCCTCGGGGAACCCCCTTGGGGACCCCAGGTGCCCGAAATGTCGTCCCTCGGGGAACCCCCTTGGGGACCCCCGGCGCCCGAGGTGTCGCCCCTCGGCAACCCCCCCTTCGGGGACTTCCGGCGCCCGAAATGTCGCCCCTTGGGGACCCCCCATTTGGGGACCCCCGGTGCCCGAGGTGTCGCCCCTCGGCAACCACCCCGTGGGGAGCCCCGGTGCCCGAAACGCCGTCCCTCGGCCAACCTCCTTGGGGACCCCAGAGACCCCCAGAGGACCCCCCAGGGACTCCACAGGGACCCCCAGAGACCCCAGAGATTCCCAGACACTCCCAGGGACACCCAGGGACGCCCAGGACGCTACAGAGATCTCCCAGAGAACCCCCAGTTTCCCCCAGAGACCCCCCAGAAACTGTCAGAGACCCCCCAGGGACCTCCAGAGACCCCAGAGACTCCAAGAGACCCCCAGAGACCCCAACGGACCCCCCAGGGACCCCCAAGAGACCCCCCAGAGATTCTCAGAGACCTCCAGGGACTCCCAGACACCCGCCGAAACCCCCCAGGGGCCCCCAGAGACCCTCCATAGATCACCAGGGACTGCCCAAGGACCCCCACAGAACCCCAGACACCTCCAGAGACTCCCAGGGGTCCCCAGAAACTCCCAGAGACCTCTCAGGGACCCGCAGAGACCCCTGAGGGACTCCCAGAGACTTCTAGACACCCGCCAGGAACCCTCAGATGCCCCCAGAGACCCCCAGAGATCCCCAGAGACCCCCAGACCCCTCCAGGGACCCCCAGACACCCGCAGAGACCCGCAGGGACCCCCAGGGACACCCAGGGACCCCCCAGAGACTCTCAGAGACCTCCAGGGACTCCCAGACACACGCCGAGACACCCCAGGGACCCCCAGAGACCCCCAGACACCCGCCAGGGACCCTCAGATGCCCCCAGAGACCCCCAGAGATCACCAGAGACCCCCAGACCCCTCCAGGGACACCCAGACACCCCCAGAGACGCCCAGAGACCCCCAGGGACCCCCAGAGACCCTCCAGAGACCCCCAGAGACTCTCAGAGATCCCCCAGAGACCCCACAGGGACCCCCAAGGACCCCCTAGGGACCCCCACAGAACCCCAGAGACCCCCCCTGTGACTCCCAAAGAACTCCCCTGGGGATCTCCTGGGACCCCCCCAGAAACCCCCAGACACCCCCAGAGACTCCCAGAGACCCCCCCAGGGACCCTCAGACACCCCCAGAGACTCATAGAGACCCCCAGAGACCCCCAGAGACTCTCAGAGATCCCCCAGGGACCCACAGGAACCCCTCAAAGATCCACCAGAGACCCCCAGAGACCCTCAGGGACCCCCCAGGGACCCCCATAGACCGCCCAGAGATCACGAGATGCCCCCCAGGGACCTCCAGAGACCCCTCCAGAGATCACGAGAAACCCCTCCGAGACCCCCAGGGACCTCCAGAGACCCCCAGGGACCCACCTTGGGACCCCCAGAGGACTCCAGGGACCCACAGGAACCCCTCATAGATCCACCAGAGACCCCCATAGATCCCACAGAGACCTCCAGAGAACCCCAGAGACCACCAGAGATGCTCCGGAGACACCCCAGAGACCCCCACAGAGATCCCCGGTGCCCGAAATGTCGTCCCTCGGGGAACCCCCTTGGGGACCCCCGGTGCCCGAAATGTCGTCCCTCGGGGAACCCCCTTGGGGAGCCCCGGCGCCCGAGGTGTCGCCCCTCGGCAACCACCCTGTGGGGAGCCCCGGTGCCCGAAATGTCGTCCCTCGGGGAACCCCCTTGGGGACCCCCGGTGCCCGAAATGTCGTCCCTCGGGGAACCCCCTTGGGGAGCCCCGGCGCCCGAGGTGTCGCCCCTCGGCAACCCCCCCTTCGGGGACTTCCGGCGCCCGAAATGTCGCCCCTTGGGGACCCCCCATTTGGGGACCCCCGGTGCCCGAGGTGTCGCTCCTCGGCAACCACCCCGTGGGGAGCCCCGGTGCCCGAAATGCCGTCCCTCGGCCAACCTCCTTGGGGACCCCAGAGACCCCCAGAGGACCCCCCCAGGGACTCCACAGGGACCCCCAGAGACCCCAGAGATTCCCAGACACTCCCAGGGACATCCAGGGACCCCCAGGACGCTACAGAGATCTCCCAGAGAACCCCCAGTTTCCCCCAGAGACCCCCCAGAAACTGTCAGAGACCCCCAGACACCCCCAGACACCCCAGGGACCCCCCTAGACCTCCAGACACCCCCCAGGGACTCCCAGACGCCCCCACGGACCCCCAGGGCCCCGCCAGGGACCTCCCAGAGACCCCCAGAGACTCTCAGAGACCCCCCAGGGACCCCCAGAGAGCCCACTGGGACTCCCCAGGGACCCCCAGAGACTCCCCATAGATCACCAGGGACCGCCCAAGGACCCCCGCAGACCCCCAGACACCCCCAGAGACTCCCAGGGGCCCCCAGAAACTCCCAGAGATCCCTCAGGGACCCGCAGAGACCCCTCAGGGACCCCCAGAGACTCCCAGACACCCCAGAGACTCCCAGAAACCCTCAGAGACCCCCCAGGGACCTCCAGAGACCCCAGAGACTCCAAGAGACCCCCAGAGACCCCAACGGACCCCCCAGGGACCCCCAAGAGACCCCCCAGAGATTCTCAGAGACCTCCAGGGACTCCCAGACACCCGCCGAAACCCCCCAGGTACCCCCAGAGACCCTCCATAGATCACCAGGGACTGCCCAAGGACCCCCACAGAACCCCAGACACCTCCAGAGACTCCCAGGGGTCCCCAGAAACTCCCAGAGACCTCTCAGGGACCCGCAGAGACCCCTGAGGGACCCCCAGAGACTTCTAGACACCCGCCAGGAACCCTCAGATGCCCCCAGAGACCCCCAGAGATCCCCAGAGACCTCCAGACCCCTCCAGGGACCCCCAGACACCCGCAGAGACCCGCAGGGACCCCCAGGGACCCCCAGAGACCCCCCAGAGACCCCCAGAGACTCTCAGAGACTCCCCAGGGACCCCCAGAGAGCCCACTGGGACTCCCCAGGGACCCCCAGAGACTCCCCATAGATCACCAGGGACCGCCCAAGGACCCCCGCAGACCCCCAGACACCCCCAGAGACTCCCAGGGGCCCCCAGAAACTCCCAGAGATCCCTCAGGGACCCGCAGAGACCCCTCAGGGACCCCCAGAGACTCCCAGACACCCCAGAGACTCCCAGAAACCCTCAGAGACCCCCCAGGGACCTCCAGAGACCCCAGAGACTCCAAGAGACCCCCAGAGACCCCCACGGACGCCCCAGGGACCCCCCAGACACCCCCAGAGACCCCCAGAGACCCCCAGGGACCCCCAGAGACCCTCCAGAGACCCCCAGAGACTCTCAGAGATTCCCCAGAGACCCCACAGGGACCCCCAAGGACCCCCTAGGGACCCCCACAGAACCCCAGAGACCCCCCCTGTGACCCCCAAAGAACTCCCCTGGGGATCTCCTGGAACCCCCCAGAAACCCCCAGACACCCCCAGAGACTCCCAGAGACCCCCCAGGGACCCTCAGACACCCCCAGAGACTCATAGAGACCCCCAGAGACCCCCAGGGACCCCCAGAGACCCTCCAGAGACCCCCAGAGACTCTCAGAGATCCCCCAGAGACCCCACAGGGACCCCCAAGGACCCCCTAGGGACCCCCACAGAACCCCAGAGACCCCCCCTGTGACCCCCAAAGAACTCCCCTGGGGATCTCCTGGAACCCCCCAGAAACCCCCAGACACCCCCAGAGACTCCCAGAGACCCCCCAGGGACCCTCAGACACCCCCGGAGACTCATAGAGACCCCCAGAGACCCCCAGAGACTCTCAGAGATCCCCCAGGGACCCACAGGAACCTCTCAAAGATCCACCAGAGACCCCCAGAAATCCTCAGGGACCCCCCAGGGACCCCCATAGACCGCCCAGAGATCACGAGATGCCCCCCAGGGACCTCCAGAGACCCCTCCAGAGATCACGAGAAACCCCTCCGAGACCCCCAGGGACCTCCAGAGACCCCCAGGGACCCACCTTGGGACCCCCAGAGGACCCCAGGGACCCACAGGAACCCCTCATAGATCCACCAGAGACCCCCATAGATCCCACAGAGACCTCCAGAGAACCCCAGAGACCACCAGAGATGCTCCGGAGACACCCCAGAGACCCCCACAGAGATCCCCGGCGCCCGAAATGTCGTCCCTCGGGGAACCCCCTTGGGGACCCCCGGTGCCCGAAATGTCGTCCCTCGGGGAACCCCCTTGGGGAGCCCCGGCGCCCGAGGTGTCGCCCCTCGGCAACCACCCCGTGGGGAGCCCCGGTGCCCGAAATGTCGTCCCTCGGGGAACCCCCTTGGGGACCCCCGGTGCCCGAAATGTCGTCCCTCGGGGAACCCCCTTGGGGACCCCCGGCGCCCGAGGTGTCGCCCCTCGGCAACCCCCCCTTCGGGGACTTCCGGCGCCCGAAATGTCGCCCCTTGGGGACCCCCCATTTGGGGACCCCCGGTGCCCGAGGTGTCGCCCCTCGGCAACCACCCCGTGGGGAGCCCCGGTGCCCGAAATGCCGTCCCTCGGCCAACCTCCTTGGGGACCCCAGAGACCCCCAGAGGACCCCCCCAGGGACTCCACAGGGACCCCCAGAGACCCCAGAGATTCCCAGACACTCCCAGGGACCCCCAGGGTCCCCCTGGAAGCTACAGAGATCTCCCAGAGAACCCCCAGTTTCCCCCAGAGACCCCCCAGAAACTGTCAGAGACCCCCAGACACCCCCAGACACCCCAGGGACCCCCCAAGACCTCCAGACACCCCCCAGGGACTCCCAGACGCCCCCACGGACCCCCAGGGCCCCGCCAGGGACCTCCCAGAGACCCCCAGAGACTCTCAGAGACCCCCCAGGGACCCCCAGAGAGCCCACTGGGACTCCACAGGGACCCCCAGAGACTCCCCATAGATCACCAGGGACCGCCCAAGGACCCCCGCAGACCCCCAGACACCCCCAGACACTCCCAGGGGCCCCCAGAAACTCCCAGAGATCCCTCAGGGACCCGCAGAGACCCCTCAGGGACCCCCAGAGACTCCCAGACACCCCAGAGACTCCCAGAAACCCTCAGAGACCCCCCAGGGACCTCCAGAGACCCCAGAGACTCCAAGAGACCCCCAGAGACCCCAACGGACCCCCCAGGGACCCCCAAGAGACCCCCCAGAGATTCTCAGAGACCTCCAGGGACTCCCAGACACCCGCCGAAACCCCCCAGGGACCCCCAGAGACCCTCCATAGATCACCAGGGACTGCCCAAGGACCCCCACAGAACCCCAGACACCTCCAGAGACTCCCAGGGGTCCCCAGAAACTCCCAGAGACCTCTCAGGGACCCGCAGAGACCCCTGAGGGACCCCCAGAGACTTCTAGACACCCGCCAGGAACCCTCAGATGCCCCCAGAGACCCCCAGAGATCCCCAGAGACCCCCAGACCCCTCCAGGGACCCCCAGACACCCGCAGAGACCCGCAGGGACCCCCAGGGACACCCAGGGACCCCCCAGAGACTCTCAGAGACCTCCAGGGACTCCCAGACACACGCCGAGACACCCCAGGGACCCCCAGAGACCCCCAGACACCCGCCAGGGACCCTCAGATGCCCCCAGAGACCCCCAGAGATCACCAGAGACCCCCAGACCCCTCCAGGGACACCCAGACACCCCCAGAGACCCCCAGAGACCCCCAGGGACCCCCAGAGACCCTCCAGAGACCCCCAGAGACTCTCAGAGATCCCCCAGAGACCCCACAGGGACCCCCAAGGACCCCCTAGGGACCCCCACAGAACCCCAGAGACCCCCCCTGTGACCCCCAAAGAACTCCCCTGGGGATCTCCTGGGACCCCCCCAGAAACCCCCAGACACCCCCAGAGACTCCCAGAGACCCCCCCAGGGACCCTCAGACACCCCCAGAGACTCATAGAGACCCCCAGAGACCCCCAGAGACTCTCAGAGATCCCCCAGGGACCCACAGGAACCCCTCAAAGATCCACCAGAGACCCCCAGAGACCCTCAGGGACCCCCCAGGGACCCCCATAGACCGCCCAGAGATCACGAGATGCCCCCCAGGGACCTCCAGAGACCCCTCCAGAGATCACGAGAAACCCCTCCGAGACCCCCAGGGACCTCCAGAGACCCCCAGGGACCCACCTTGGGACCCCCAGAGGACTCCAGGGACCCACAGGAACCCCTCATAGATCCACCAGAGACCCCCATAGATCCCACAGAGACCTCCAGAGAACCCCAGAGACCACCAGAGATGCTCCGGAGACACCCCAGAGACCCCCACAGAGATCTCCGGCGCCCGAAATGTCGTCCCTCGGGGAACCCCCTTGGGGACCCCCGGTGCCCGAAATGTCGTCCCTCGGGGAACCCCCTTGGGGAGCCCCGGCGCCCGAGGTGTCGCCCCTCGGCAACCACCCTGTGGGGAGCCCCGGTGCCCGAAATGTCGTCCCTCGGGGAACCCCCTTGGGGACCCCCGGTGCCCGAAATGTCGTCCCTCGGGGAACCCCCTTGGGGACCCCCGGCGCCCGAGGTGTCGCCCCTCGGCAACCCCCCCTTCGGGGACTTCCGGCGCCCGAAATGTCGCCCCTTGGGGACCCCCCATTTGGGGACCCCCGGTGCCCGAGGTGTCGCTCCTCGGCAACCACCCCGTGGGGAGCCCCGGTGCCCGAAATGCCGTCCCTCGGCCAACCTCCTTGGGGACCCCAGAGACCCCCAGAGGACCCCCCCAGGGACTCCACAGGGACCCCCAGAGACCCCAGAGATTCCCAGACACTCCCAGGGACATCCAGGGACCCCCAGGACGCTACAGAGATCTCCCAGAGAACCCCCAGTTTCCCCCAGAGACCCCCCAGAAACTGTCAGAGACCCCCAGACACCCCCAGACACCCCAGGGACCCCCCTAGACCTCCAGACACCCCCCAGGGACTCCCAGACGCCCCCACGGACCCCCAGGGCCCCGCCAGGGACCTCCCAGAGACCCCCAGAGACTCTCAGAGACCCCCCAGGGACCCCCAGAGAGCCCACTGGGACTCCCCAGGGACCCCCAGAGACTCCCCATAGATCACCAGGGACCGCCCAAGGACCCCCGCAGACCCCCAGACACCCCCAGAGACTCCCAGGGGCCCCCAGAAACTCCCAGAGATCCCTCAGGGACCCGCAGAGACCCCTCAGGGACCCCCAGAGACTCCCAGACACCCCAGAGACTCCCAGAAACCCTCAGAGACCCCCCAGGGACCTCCAGAGACCCCAGAGACTCCAAGAGACCCCCAGAGACCCCAACGGACCCCCCAGGGACCCCCAAGAGACCCCCCAGAGATTCTCAGAGACCTCCAGGGACTCCCAGACACCCGCCGAAACCCCCCAGGGACCCCCAGAGACCCTCCATAGATCACCAGGGACTGCCCAAGGACCCCCACAGAACCCCAGACACCTCCAGAGACTCCCAGGGGTCCCCAGAAACTCCCAGAGACCTCTCAGGGACCCGCAGAGACCCCTGAGGGACCCCCAGAGACTTCTAGACACCCGCCAGGAACCCTCAGATGCCCCCAGAGACCCCCAGAGATCCCCAGAGACCTCCAGACCCCTCCAGGGACCCCCAGACACCCGCAGAGACCCGCAGGGACCCCCAGGGACCCCCAGAGACCCCCCAGAGACCCCCAGAGACTCTCAGAGACTCCCCAGGGACCCCCAGAGAGCCCACTGGGACTCCCCAGGGACCCCCAGAGACTCCCCATAGATCACCAGGGACCGCCCAAGGACCCCCGCAGACCCCCAGACACCCCCAGAGACTCCCAGGGGCCCCCAGAAACTCCCAGAGATCCCTCAGGGACCCGCAGAGACCCCTCAGGGACCCCCAGAGACTCCCAGACACCCCAGAGACTCCCAGAAACCCTCAGAGACCCCCCAGGGACCTCCAGAGACCCCAGAGACTCCAAGAGACCCCCAGAGACCCCCACGGACGCCCCAGGGACCCCCCAGACACCCCCAGAGACCCCCAGAGACCCCCAGGGACCCCCAGAGACCCTCCAGAGACCCCCAGAGACTCTCAGAGATTCCCCAGAGACCCCACAGGGACCCCCAAGGACCCCCTAGGGACCCCCACAGAACCCCAGAGACCCCCCCTGTGACCCCCAAAGAACTCCCCTGGGGATCTCCTGGAACCCCCCAGAAACCCCCAGACACCCCCAGAGACTCCCAGAGACCCCCCAGGGACCCTCAGACACCCCCAGAGACTCATAGAGACCCCCAGAGACCCCCAGGGACCCCCAGAGACCCTCCAGAGACCCCCAGAGACTCTCAGAGATCCCCCAGAGACCCCACAGGGACCCCCAAGGACCCCCTAGGGACCCCCACAGAACCCCAGAGACCCCCCCTGTGACCCCCAAAGAACTCCCCTGGGGATCTCCTGGAACCCCCCAGAAACCCCCAGACACCCCCAGAGACTCCCAGAGACCCCCCAGGGACCCTCAGACACCCCCAGAGACTCATAGAGACCCCCAGAGACCCCCAGAGACTCTCAGAGATCCCCCAGGGACCCACAGGAACCCCTCAAAGATCCACCAGAGACCCCCAGAAATCCTCAGGGACCCCCCAGGGACCCCCATAGACCGCCCAGAGATCACGAGATGCCCCCCAGGGACCTCCAGAGACCCCTCCAGAGATCACGAGAAACCCCTCCGAGACCCCCAGGGACCTCCAGAGACCCCCAGGGACCCACCTTGGGACCCCCAGAGGACCCCAGGGACCCACAGGAACCCCTCATAGATCCACCAGAGACCCCCATAGATCCCACAGAGACCTCCAGAGAACCCCAGAGACCACCAGAGATGCTCCGGAGACACCCCAGAGACCCCCACAGAGATCCCCGGCGCCCGAAATGTCGTCCCTCGGGGAACCCCCTTGGGGACCCCCGGTGCCCGAAATGTCGTCCCTCGGGGAACCCCCTTGGGGAGCCCCGGCGCCCGAGGTGTCGCCCCTCGGCAACCACCCCGTGGGGAGCCCCGGTGCCCGAAATGTCGTCCCTCGGGGAACCCCCTTGGGGACCCCCGGTGCCCGAAATGTCGTCCCTCGGGGAACCCCCTTGGGGACCCCCGGCGCCCGAGGTGTCGCCCCTCGGCAACCCCCCCTTCGGGGACTTCCGGCGCCCGAAATGTCGCCCCTTGGGGACCCCCCATTTGGGGACCCCCGGTGCCCGAGGTGTCGCCCCTCGGCAACCACCCCGTGGGGAGCCCCGGTGCCCGAAATGCCGTCCCTCGGCCAACCTCCTTGGGGACCCCAGAGACCCCCAGAGGACCCCCCCAGGGACTCCACAGGGACCCCCAGAGACCCCAGAGATTCCCAGACACTCCCAGGGACCCCCAGGGTCCCCCTGGAAGCTACAGAGATCTCCCAGAGAACCCCCAGTTTCCCCCAGAGACCCCCCAGAAACTGTCAGAGACCCCCAGACACCCCCAGACACCCCAGGGACCCCCCAAGACCTCCAGACACCCCCCAGGGACTCCCAGACGCCCACACGGACCCCCAGGGCCCCGCCAGGGACCTCCCAGAGACCCCCAGAGACTCTCAGAGACCCCCCAGGGACCCCCAGAGAGCCCACTGGGACTCCCCAGGGACCCCCAGAGACTCCCCATAGATCACCAGGGACCGCCCAAGGACCCCCGCAGACCCCCAGACACCCCCAGAGACTCCCAGGGGCCCCCAGAAACTCCCAGAGATCCCTCAGGGACCCGCAGAGACCCCTCAGGGACCCCCAGAGACTCCCAGACACCCCAGAGACTCCCAGAAACCCTCAGAGACCCCCCAGGGACCTCCAGAGACCCCAGAGACTCCAAGAGACCCCCAGAGACCCCAACGGACCCCCCAGGGACCCCCAAGAGACCCCCCAGAGATTCTCAGAGACCTCCAGGGACTCCCAGACACCCGCCGAAACCCCCCAGGTACCCCCAGAGACCCTCCATAGATCACCAGGGACTGCCCAAGGACCCCCACAGAACCCCAGACACCTCCAGAGACTCCCAGGGGTCCCCAGAAACTCCCAGAGACCTCTCAGGGACCCGCAGAGACCCCTGAGGGACCCCCAGAGACTTCTAGACACCCGCCAGGAACCCTCAGATGCCCCCAGAGACCCCCAGAGATCCCCAGAGACCCCCAGACCCCTCCAGGGACCCCCAGACACCCGCAGAGACCCGCAGGGACCCCCAGGGCCTCCCCAGGGACCCCCCAGAGACCCCCAGAGACTCTCAGAGACTCCCCAGGGACCCCCAGAGAGCCCACTGGGACTCCCCAGGGACCCCCAGAGACTCCCCATAGATCACCAGGGACCGCCCAAGGACCCCCGCAGACCCCCAGACACCCCCAGAGACTCCCAGGGGCCCCCAGAAACTCCCAGAGATCCCTCAGGGACTCGCAGAGACCCCTCAGGGACCCCCAGAGACTCCCAGACACCCCAGAGACTCCCAGAAACCCTCAGAGACCCCCCAGGGACCTCCAGAGACCCCAGAGACTCCAAGAGACCCCCAGAGACCCCCACGGACGCCCCAGGGACCCTCAGACACCCCCAGAGACTCATAGAGACCCCCAGAGACCCCCAGGGACCCCCAGAGACCCTCCAGAGACCCCCAGAGACTCTCAGAGATCCCCCAGAGACCCCACAGGGACCCCCAAGGACCCCCTAGGGACCCCCACAGAACCCCAGAGACCCCCCCTGTGACCCCCAAAGAACTCCCCTGGGGATCTCCTGGAACCCCCCAGAAACCCCCAGACACCCCCAGAGACTCCCAGAGACCCCCCAGGGACCCTCAGACACCCCCAGAGACTCATAGAGACCCCCAGAGACCCCCCAGAGACTCTCAGAGATCCCCCAGGGACCCACAGGAACCCCTCAAAGATCCACCAGAGACCCCCAGAGATCCTCAGGGACCCCCCAGGGATCCCCATAGACCGCCCAGAGATCACGAGATGCCCCCCAGGGACCTCCAGAGACCCCTCCAGAGATCACGAGAAACCCCTCCGAGACCCCCAGGGACCTCCAGAGACCCCCAGGGACCCACCTTGGGACCCCCAGAGGACCCCAGGGACCCACAGGAACCCCTCATAGATCCACCAGAGACCCCCATAGATCCCACAGAGACCTCCAGAGAACCCCAGAGACCACCAGAGATGCTCCGGAGACACCCCAGAGACCCCCACAGAGATCCCCGGTGCCCGAAATGTCGTCCCTCGGGGAACCCCCTTGGGGACCCCCGGTGCCCGAAATGTCGTCCCTCGGGGAACCCCCTTGGGGAGCCCCGGCGCCCGAGGTGTCGCCCCTCGGCAACCCCCCCTTCGAGGACTTCCGGCGCCCGAAATGTCGCCCCTTGGGGACCCCCTATTTGGGGACCCCCGGTGCCCGAGGTGTCGGCCCTCGGCAACAACCCCGTGGGGAGCCCCGGTGCCCGAAATGCCGTCCCTCGGCCAACCTCCTTGGGGACCCCAGAGACCCCCAGAGGACCCCCCCAGGGACTCCACAGGGACCCCCAGAGACCCCAGAGATTCCCAGACACTCCCAGGGACACCCAGGGACCCCCAGGACGCTACAGAGATCTCCCAGAGAACCCCCAGTTTCGCCCAGAGACCCCCCAGAAACTGTCAGAGACCCCCAGACACCCCCAGACACCCCAGGGACCCCCCTAGACCTCCAGACACCCCCCAGGGACTCCCAGACGCCCCCACGGACCCCCAGGGCCCCGCCAGGGACCTCCCAGAGACCCCCAGAGACTCTCAGAGACCCCCCAGGGACCCCCAGAGAGCCCACTGGGACTCCACAGGGACCCCCAGAGACTCCCCATAGATCACCAGGGACCGCCCAAGGACCCCCGCAGACCCCCAGACACCCCCAGAGACTCCCAGGGGCCCCCAGAAACTCCCAGAGATCCCTCAGGGACCCGCAGAGACCCCTCAGGGACCCCCAGAGACTCCCAGACACCCCAGAGACTCCCAGAAACCCTCAGAGACCCCCCAGGGACCTCCAGAGACCCCAGAGACTCCAAGAGACCCCCAGAGACCCCCACGGATCCCCCAGGGACCCCCAAGAGACCCCCCAGAGATTCTCAGAGACCTCCAGGGACTCCCAGACACCCGCCGAAATCCCCCAGGGACCCCCAGAGACTCTCCATAGATCACCAGGGACTGCCCAAGGACCCCCACAGAACCCCAGCCACCCCCAGAGACTCCCAGGGGTCCCCAGAAACTCCCAGAGACCTCTCAGGGACCCGCAGAGACCCCTGAGGGACCCCCAGAGACTTCTAGACACCCGCCAGGAACCCTCAGATATTCCCAGAGACCCCCAGAGATCCCCAGAGACCCCCAGACCCCTCCAGGGACCCCCAGACACCCGCAGAGACCCGCAGGGACCCCCAGGGACCCCCAGAGACCCCCCAGAGACTCTCAGAGACCTCCAGGGACTCCCAGACACACGCCGAGACACCCCAGGGACCACCAGAGACCCCCAGACACCCGCCAGGGACCCTCAGATGCCCCCAGAGACCCCCCAGAGATCCCCAGAGACCCCCAGACCCCTCCAGGGACACCCAGACACCCCGAGAGACCCCCAGAGACCCCCAGGGACCCCCAGAGACCCTCCAGAGACCCCCAGAGACTCTCAGAGATCCCCCAGAGACCCCACAGGGACCCCCAAGGACCCCCTAGGGACCCCCACAGAACCCCAGAGACCCCCCTGTGACCCCCAAAGAACTCCCCTGGGGATCTCCTGGGACCCCCCAGAAACCCCCAGACACCCCCAGAGACTCCCAGATACCCCCCAGGGACCCTCAGACACCCCCAGAGACTCATAGAGACACCCCAGGGACCCCCAGAGACCCCCAGACACCCGCCAGGGACCCTCAGATGCCCCCAGAGACCCCCAGAGATCCCCAGAGACTCCCAGAGACCCCCCAGGGACACCCAGACACCCCCAGAGACCCCCAGAGACCCCCAGGGACCCCCAGAGACCCTCCAGAGACCCCCAGAGACTCTCAGAGATCCCCCAGAGACCCCACAGGGACCCCCAAGGACCCCCTAGGGACCACCACAGAACCCCAGAGACCCCCCCTGTGACCCCCAAAGAACTCCCCTGGGGATCTCCTGGGACCCCCCAGACACCCCCAGAGACCCCCAGAGACCCCCAGGGACCCCCAGAGACCCTCCAGAGACCCCCAGAGACTCTCAGAGATCCCCCAGAGACGCCCAGACACCCCCAAGGACCCCCTAGGGACCCCCACAGAACCCCAGAGACCCCCCCTGTGACCCCCAAAGAACTCCCCTGGGGATCTCCTGGGACCCCCCAGAAACCCCCAGACACCCCCAGAGACTCCCAGAGACCCCCCAGGGACCCTCAGACACCCCCAGAGACTCATAGAGACCCCCAGAGACCCCCAGAGACTCTCAGAGATCCCCCAGGGACCCACAGGAACCCCTCAAAGATCCACCAGAGACCCCCAGAGACCCTCAGGGACCCCCCAGGGACCCCCATAGACCGCCCAGAGATCACGAGAAACCCCTCCGAGACCCCCAGGGACCTCCAGAGACCCCCAGGGACCCACCTTGGGACCCCCAGAGGACCCCAGGGACCCACAGGAACCCCTCATAGATCCACCAGAGACCCCCATAGATCCCACAGAGACCTCCAGAGAACCCCAGAGACCACCAGAGATGCTCCGGAGACACCCCAGAGACCCCCACAGAGATCCCCGGTGCCCGAAATGTCGTCCCTCGGGGAACCCCCTTGGGGACCCCAGGTGCCCGAAATGTCGTCCCTCGGGGAACACCCTTGGGGAGCCCCGGCGCCCGAGGTGTCGCCCCTCGGCAACCACCCCGTGGGGAGCCCCGGTGCCCGAAATGTCGTCCCTCGGGGAACCCCCTTGGGGAACCCCGGTGCCCGAAATGTCGTCCCTCGGGGAACCCCCTTGGGGAGCCCCGGCGCCCGAGGTGTCGCCCCTCGGCAACCCCCCCTTCGGGGACTTCCGGCGCCCGAAATGTCGCCCCTTGGGGACCCCCCATTTGGGGACCCCCGGTGCCCGAGGTGTCGCTCCTCGGCAACCACCCCGTGGGGAGCCCCGGTGCCCGAAATGCCGTCCCTCGGCCAACCTCCTTGGGGACCCCAGAGACCCCCAGAGGACCCCCCCAGGGACTCCACAGGGACCCCCAGAGACCCCAGAGATTCCCAGACACTCCCAGGGACATCCAGGGACCCCCAGGACGCTACAGAGATCTCCCAGAGAACCCCCAGTTTCCCCCAGAGACCCCCCAGAAACTGTCAGAGACCCCCAGACACCCCCAGACACCCCAGGGACCCCCTTAGACCTCCAGACACCCCCCAGGGACTCCCAGACGCCCCCACGGACTCTCAGGGCCCCGCCAGGGACCTCCCAGAGACCCCCAGAGACTCTCAGAGACCCCCCAGGGACCCCCAGAGAGCCCACTGGGACTCCCCAGGGACCCCCAGAGACTCCCCATAGATCACCAGGGACCGCCCAAGGACCCCCGCAGACCCCCAGACACCCCCAGAGACTCCCAGGGGCCCCCAGAAACTCCCAGAGATCCCTCAGGGACCCGCAGAGACCCCTCAGGGACCCCCAGAGACTCCCAGACACCCCAGAGACTCCCAGAAACCCTCAGAGACCCCCCAGGGACCTCCAGAGACCCCAGAGACTCCAAGAGACCCCCAGAGACCCCAACGGACCCCCCAGGGACCCCCAAGAGACCCCCCAGAGATTCTCAGAGACCTCCAGGGACTCCCAGACACCCGCCGAAACCCCCCAGGGACCCCCAGAGACCCTCCATAGATCACCAGGGACTGCCCAAGGACCCCCACAGAACCCCAGACACCTCCAGAGACTCCCAGGGGTCCCCAGAAACTCCCAGAGACCTCTCAGGGACCCGCAGAGACCCCTGAGGGACCCCCAGAGACTTCTAGACACCCGCCAGGAACCCTCAGATGCCCCCAGAGACCCCCAGAGATCCCCAGAGACCTCCAGACCCCTCCAGGGACCCCCAGACACCCGCAGAGACCCGCAGGGACCCCCAGGGACCCCCAGAGACCCCCCAGAGACCCCCAGAGACTCTCAGAGACTCCCCAGGGACCCCCAGAGAGCCCACTGGGACTCCCCAGGGACCCCCAGAGACTCCCCATAGATCACCAGGGACCGCCCAAGGACCCCCGCAGACCCCCAGACACCCCCAGAGACTCCCAGGGGCCCCCAGAAACTCCCAGAGATCCCTCAGGGACCCGCAGAGACCCCTCAGGGACCCCCAGAGACTCCCAGACACCCCAGAGACTCCCAGAAACCCTCAGAGACCCCCCAGGGACCTCCAGAGACCCCAGAGACTCCAAGAGACCCCCAGAGACCCCCACGGACGCCCCAGGGACCCCCCAGACACCCCCAGAGACCCCCAGAGACCCCCAGGGACCCCCAGAGACCCTCCAGAGACCCCCAGAGACTCTCAGAGATTCCCCAGAGACCCCACAGGGACCCCCAAGGACCCCCTAGGGACCCCCACAGAACCCCAGAGACCCCCCCTGTGACCCCCAAAGAACTCCCCTGGGGATCTCCTGGAACCCCCCAGAAACCCCCAGACACCCCCAGAGACTCCCAGAGACCCCCCAGGGACCCTCAGACACCCCCAGAGACTCATAGAGACCCCCAGAGACCCCCAGGGACCCCCAGAGACCCTCCAGAGACCCCCAGAGACTCTCAGAGATCCCCCAGAGACCCCACAGGGACCCCCAAGGACCCCCTAGGGACCCCCACAGAACCCCAGAGACCCCCCCTGTGACCCCCAAAGAACTCCCCTGGGGATCTCCTGGAACCCCCCAGAAACCCCCAGACAACCCCAGAGACTCCCAGAGACCCCCCAGGGACCCTCAGACACCCCCAGAGACTCATAGAGACCCCCAGAGACCCCCAGAGACTCTCAGAGATCCCCCAGGGACCCACAGAAACCCCTCAAAGATCCACCAGAGACCCCCAGAGATCCTCAGGGACCCCCCAGGGACCCCCATAGACCGCCCAGAGATCACGAGATGCCCCCCAGGGACCTCCAGAGACCCCTCCAGAGATCACGAGAAACCCCTCCGAGACCCCCAGGGACCTCCAGAGACCCCCAGGGACCCACCTTGGGACCCCCAGAGGACCCCAGGGACCCACAGGAACCCCTCATAGATCCACCAGAGACCCCCATAGATCCCACAGAGACCTTCAGAGAACCCCAGAGACCACCAGAGATGCTCCGGAGACACCCCAGAGACCCCCACAGAGATCCCCGGTGCCCGAAATGTCGTCCCTCGGGGAACCCCCTTGGGGACCCCCGGTGCCCGAAATGTCGTCCCTCGGGGAACCCCCTTGGGGAGCCCCGGCGCCCGAGGTGTCGCCCCTCGGCAACCACCCCGTGGGGAGCCCCGGTGCCCGAAATGTCGTCTCTCGGGGAACCCCCTTGGGGACCCCCGGTGCCCGAAATGTCGTCCCTCGGGGAACCCCCTTGGGGACCCCCGGCGCCCGAGGTGTCGCCCCTCGGCAACCCCCCTTCGGGGACTTCCGGCGCCCGAAATGTCGCCCCTTGGGGACCCCCCATTTGGGGACCCCCGGTGCCCGAGGTGTCGCCCCTCGGCAACCACCCCGTGGGGAGCCCCGGTGCCCGAAATGCCGTCCCTCGGCCAACCTCCTTGGGGACCCCAGAGACCCCCAGAGGACCCCCCAGGGACTCCACAGGGACCCCCAGAGACCCCAGAGATTCCCAGACACTCCCAGGGACACCCAGGGACGCCCAGGACGCTACAGAGATCTCCCAGAGAACCCCCAGTTTCCCCCAGAGACCCCCCAGAAACCCTCAGAGACCCCCCAGGGACCTCCAGAGACCCCAGAGACTCCAAGAGACCCCCAGAGACCCCAACGGACCCCCCAGGGACCCCCAAGAGACCCCCCAGAGATTCTCAGAGACCTCCAGGGACTCCCAGACACCCGCCGAAACCCCCCAGGGGCCCCCAGAGACCCTCCATAGATCACCAGGGACTGCCCAAGGACCCCCACAGAACCCCAGACACCTCCAGAGACTCCCAGGGGTCCCCAGAAACTCCCAGAGACCTCTCAGGGACCCGCAGAGACCCCTGAGGGACCCCCAGAGACTTCTAGACACCTGCCAGGAACCCTCAGATGCCCCCAGAGACCCCCAGAGATCCCCAGAGACCCCCAGACCCCTCCAGGGACCCCCAGACACCCGCAGAGACCCGCAGGGACCCCCAGGGACACCCAGGGACCCCCCAGAGACTCTCAGAGACCTCCAGGGACTCCCAGACACACGCCGAGACACCCCAGGGACCCCCAGAGACCCCCAGACACCCGCCAGGGACCCTCAGATGCCCCCAGAGACCCCCAGAGATCACCAGAGACCCCCAGACCCCTCCAGGGACACCCAGACACCCCCAGAGACCCCCAGAGACCCCCAGGGACCCCCAGAGACCCTCCAGAGACCCCCAGAGACTCTCAGAGATCCCCCAGAGACGCCCAGACACCCCCAAGGACCCCCTAGGGACCCCCACAGAACCCCAGAGACCCCCCCTGTGACCCCCAAAGAACTCCCCTGGGGATCTCCTGGGACCCCCCCAGAAACCCCCAGACACCCCCAGAGACTCCCAGAGACCCCCCCAGGGACCCTCAGACACCCCCAGAGACTCATAGAGACCCCCAGAGACCCCCAGAGACTCTCAGAGATCCCCCAGGGACCCACAGGAACCCCTCAAAGATCCACCAGAGACCCCCAGAGACCCTCAGGGACCCCCCAGGGACCCCCATAGACCGCCCAGAGATCACGAGAAACCCCTCCGAGACCCCCAGGGACCTCCAGAGACCCCCAGGGACCCACCTTGGGACCCCCAGAGGACCCCAGGGACCCACAGGAACCCCTCATAGATCCACCAGAGACCCCCATAGATCCCACAGAGACCTCCAGAGAACCCCAGAGACCACCAGAGATGCTCCGGAGACACCCCAGAGACCCCCACAGAGATCCCCGGTGCCCGAAATGTCGTCCCTCGGGGAACCCCCTTGGGGACCCCAGGTGCCCGAAATGTCGTCCCTCGGGGAACACCCTTGGGGACCCCCGGTGCCCGAAATGTCGTCCCTCGGGGAACCCCCTTGGGGAGCCCCGGCGCCCGAGGTGTCGCCCCTCGGCAACCACCCTGTGGGGAGCCCCGGTGCCCGAAATGTCGTCCCTCGGGGAACCCCCTTGGGGACCCCCGGTGCCCGAAATGTCGTCCCTCGGGGAACCCCCTTGGGGAGCCCCGGCGCCCGAGGTGTCGCCCCTCGGCAACCCCCCCTTCGGGGACTTCCGGCGCCCGAAATGTCGCCCCTTGGGGACCCCCCATTTGGGGACCCCCGGTGCCCGAGGTGTCGCTCCTCGGCAACCACCCCGTGGGGAGCCCCGGTGCCCGAAATGCCGTCCCTCGGCCAACCTCCTTGGGGACCCCAGAGACCCCCAGAGGACCCCCCCAGGGACTCCACAGGGACCCCCAGAGACCCCAGAGATTCCCAGACACTCCCAGGGACATCCAGGGACCCCCAGGACGCTACAGAGATCTCCCAGAGAACCCCCAGTTTCCCCCAGAGACCCCCCAGAAACTGTCAGAGATCCCCAGACACCCCCAGACACCCCAGGGACCCCCCTAGACCTCCAGACACCCCCCAGGGACTCCCAGACGCCCCCACGGACCCCCAGGGCCCCGCCAGGGACCTCCCAGAGACCCCCAGAGACTCTCAGAGACCCCCCAGGGACCCCCAGAGAGCCCACTGGGACTCCCCAGGGACCCCCAGAGACTCCCCATAGATCACCAGGGACCGCCCAAGGACCCCCGCAGACCCCCAGACACCCCCAGAGACTCCCAGGGGCCCCCAGAAACTCCCAGAGATCCCTCAGGGACCCGCAGAGACCCCTCAGGGACCCCCAGAGACTCCCAGACACCCCAGAGACTCCCAGAAACCCTCAGAGACCCCCCAGGGACCTCCAGAGACCCCAGAGACTCCAAGAGACCCCCAGAGACCCCAACGGACCCCCCAGGGACCCCCAAGAGACCCCCCAGAGATTCTCAGAGACCTCCAGGGACTCCCAGACACCCGCCGAAACCCCCCAGGGACCCCCAGAGACCCTCCATAGATCACCAGGGACTGCCCAAGGACCCCCACAGAACCCCAGACACCTCCAGAGACTCCCAGGGGTCCCCAGAAACTCCCAGAGACCTCTCAGGGACCCGCAGAGACCCCTGAGGGACCCCCAGAGACTTCTAGACACCCGCCAGGAACCCTCAGATGCCCCCAGAGACCCCCAGAGATCCCCAGAGACCTCCAGACCCCTCCAGGGACCCCCAGACACCCGCAGAGACCCGCAGGGACCCCCAGGGACCCCCAGAGACCCCCCAGAGACCCCCAGAGACTCTCAGAGACTCCCCAGGGACCCCCAGAGAGCCCACTGGGACTCCCCAGGGACCCCCAGAGACTCCCCATAGATCACCAGGGACCGCCCAAGGACCCCCGCAGACCCCCAGACACCCCCAGAGACTCCCAGGGGCCCCCAGAAACTCCCAGAGATCCCTCAGGGACCCGCAGAGACCCCTCAGGGACCCCCAGAGACTCCCAGACACCCCAGAGACTCCCAGAAACCCTCAGAGACCCCCCAGGGACCTCCAGAGACCCCAGAGACTCCAAGAGACCCCCAGAGACCCCCACGGACGCCCCAGGGACCCCCCAGACACCCCCAGAGACCCCCAGAGACCCCCAGGGACCCCCAGAGACCCTCCAGAGACCCCCAGAGACTCTCAGAGATTCCCCAGAGACCCCACAGGGACCCCCAAGGACCCCCTAGGGACCCCCACAGAACCCCAGAGACCCCCCCTGTGACCCCCAAAGAACTCCCCTGGGGATCTCCTGGAACCCCCCAGAAACCCCCAGACACCCCCAGAGACTCCCAGAGACCCCCCAGGGACCCTCAGACACCCCCAGAGACTCATAGAGACCCCCAGAGACCCCCAGGGACCCCCAGAGACCCTCCAGAGACCCCCAGAGACTCTCAGAGATCCCCCAGAGACCCCACAGGGACCCCCAAGGACCCCCTAGGGACCCCCACAGAACCCCAGAGACCCCCCCTGTGACCCCCAAAGAACTCCCCTGGGGATCTCCTGGAACCCCCCAGAAACCCCCAGACACCCCCAGAGACTCCCAGAGACCCCCCAGGGACCCTCAGACACCCCCAGAGACTCATAGAGACCCCCAGAGACCCCCAGAGACTCTCAGAGATCCCCCAGGGACCCACAGGAACCCCTCAAAGATCCACCAGAGACCCCCAGAGATCCTCAGGGACCCCCCAGGGACCCCCATAGACCGCCCAGAGATCACGAGATGCCCCCCAGGGACCTCCAGAGACCCCTCCAGAGATCACGAGAAACCCCTCCGAGACCCCCAGGGACCTCCAGAGACCCCCAGGGACCCACCTTGGGACCCCCAGAGGACTCCAGGGACCCACAGGAACCCCTCATAGATCCACCAGAGACCCCCATAGATCCCACAGAGACCTCCAGAGAACCCCAGAGACCACCAGAGATGCTCCGGAGACACCCCAGAGACCCCCACAGAGATCCCCGGTGCCCGAAATGTCGTCCCTCGGGGAACCCCCTTGGGGACCCCCGGTGCCCGAAATGTCGTCCCTCGGGGAACCCCCTTGGGGAGCCCCGGCGCCCGAGGTGTCGCCCCTCGGCAACCACCCCGTGGGGAGCCCCGGTGCCCGAAATGTCGTCTCTCGGGGAACCCCCTTGGGGACCCCCGGTGCCCGAAATGTCGTCCCTCGGAGAACCCCCTTGGGGAGCCCCGGCGCCCGAGGTGTCGCCCCTCGGCAACCCCCCCTTCGGGGACTTCCGGCGCCCGAAATGTCGCCCCTTGGGGACCCCCCATTTGGGGACCCCCGGTGCCCGAGGTGTCGCCCCTCGGCAACCACCCCGTGGGGAGCCCCGGTGCCCGAAATGCCGTCCCTCGGCCAACCTCCTTGGGGACCCCAGAGACCCCCAGAGGACCCCCCCAGGGACTCCACAGGGACCCCCAGAGACCCCAGAGATTCCCAGACACTCTCAGGGACCCCCAGGGTCCCCCTGGAAGCTACAGAGATCTCCCAGAGAACCCCCAGTTTCCCCCAGAGACCCCCCAGAAACTGTCAGAGACCCCCAGACACCCCCAGACACCCCAGGGACCCCCCAAGACCTCCAGACACCCCCCAGGGACTCCCAGACGCCCCCACGGACCCCCAGGGCCCCGCCAGGGACCTCCCAGAGTCCCCCAGAGACTCTCAGAGACCCCCCAGGGACCCCCAGAGAGCCCACTGGGACTCCCCAGGGACCCCCAGAGACTCCCCATAGATCACCAGGGACCGCCCAAGGACCCCCGCAGACCCCCAGACACCCCCAGAGACTCCCAGGGGCCCCCAGAAACTCCCAGAGATCCCTCAGGGACCCGCAGAGACCCCTCAGGGACCCCCAGAGACTCCCAGACACCCCAGAGACTCCCAGAAACCCTCAGAGACCCCCCAGGGACCTCCAGAGACCCCAGAGACTCCAAGAGACCCCCAGAGACCCCAACGGACCCCCCAGGGACCCCCAAGAGACCCCCCAGAGATTCTCAGAGACCTCCAGGGACTCCCAGACACCCGCCGAAACCCCCCAGGGACCCCCAGAGACCCTCCATAGATCACCAGGGACTGCCCAAGGACCCCCACAGAACCCCAGACACCTCCAGAGACTCCCAGGGGTCCCCAGAAACTCCCAGAGACCTCTCAGGGACCCGCAGAGACCCCTGAGGGACCCCCAGAGACTTCTAGACACCCGCCAGGAACCCTCAGATGCCCCCAGAGACCCCCAGAGATCCCCAGAGACCTCCAGACCCCTCCAGGGACCCCCAGACACCCGCAGAGACCCGCAGGGACCCCCAGGGACCCCCAGAGACCCCCCAGAGACCCCCAGAGACTCTCAGAGACTCCCCAGGGACCCCCAGAGAGCCCACTGGGACTCCCCAGGGACCCCCAGAGACTCCCCATAGATCACCAGGGACCGCCCAAGGACCCCCGCAGACCCCCAGACACCCCCAGAGACTCCCAGGGGCCCCCAGAAACTCCCAGAGATCCCTCAGCGACCCGCAGAGACCCCTCAGGGACCCCCAGAGACTCCCAGACACCCCAGAGACTCCCAGAAACCCTCAGAGACCCCCCAGGGACCTCCAGAGACCCCAGAGACTCCAAGAGACCCCCAGAGACCCCCACGGACGCCCCAGGGACCCCCCAGACACCCCCAGAGACCCCCAGAGACCCCCAGGGACCCCCAGAGACCCTCCAGAGACCCCCAGAGACTCTCAGAGATTCCCCAGAGACCCCACAGGGACCCCCAAGGACCCCCTAGGGACCCCCACAGAACCCCAGAGACCCCCCCTGTGACCCCCAAAGAACTCCCCTGGGGATCTCCTGGAACCCCCCAGAAACCCCCAGACACCCCCAGAGACTCCCAGAGACCCCCCAGGGACCCTCAGACACCCCCAGAGACTCATAGAGACCCCCAGAGACCCCCAGGGACCCCCAGAGACCCTCCAGAGACCCCCAGAGACTCTCAGAGATCCCCCAGAGACCCCACAGGGACCCCCAAGGACCCCCTAGGGACCCCCACAGAACCCCAGAGACCCCCCCTGTGACCCCCAAAGAACTCCCCTGGGGATCTCCTGGAACCCCCCAGAAACCCCCAGACACCCCCAGAGACTCCCAGAGACCCCCCAGGGACCCTCAGACACCCCCAGAGACTCATAGAGACCCCCAGAGACCCCCAGAGACTCTCAGAGATCCCCCAGGGACCCACAGGAACCCCTCAAAGATCCACCAGAGACCCCCAGAAATCCTCAGGGACCCCCCAGGGACCCCCATAGACCGCCCAGAGATCACGAGATGCCCCCCAGGGACCTCCAGAGACCCCTCCAGAGATCACGAGAAACCCCTCCGAGACCCCCAGGGACCTCCAGAGACCCCCAGGGACCCACCTTGGGACCCCCAGAGGACCCCAGGGACCCACAGGAACCCCTCATAGATCCACCAGAGACCCCCATAGATCCCACAGAGACCTCCAGAGAACCCCAGAGACCACCAGAGATGCTCCGGAGACACCCCAGAGACCCCCACAGAGATCCCCGGTGCCCGAAATGTCGTCCCTCGGGGAACCCCCTTGGGGACCCCCGGTGCCCGAAATGTCGTCCCTCGGGGAACCCCCTTGGGGAGCCCCGGCGCCCGAGGTGTCGCCCCTCGGCAACCACCCCGTGGGGAGCCCCGGTACCCGAAATGTCGTCCCTCGGGGAACCCCCTTGGGGACCCCCGGTGCCCGAAATGTCGTCCCTCGGGGAACCCCCTTGGGGAGCCCCGGCGCCCGAGGTGTCGCCCCTCGGCAACCCCCCCTTCGGGGACTTCCGGCGCCCGAAATGTCGCCCCTTGGGGACCCCCCATTTGGGGACCCCCGGTGCCCGAGGTGTCGCCCCTCGGCAACCACCCCGTGGGGAGCCCCGGTGCCCGAAATGCCGTCCCTCGGCCAACCTCCTTGGGGACCCCAGAGACCCCCAGAGGACCCCCCCAGGGACTCCACAGGGACCCCCAGAGACCCCAGAGATTCCCAGACACTCCCAGGGACCCCCAGGGTCCCCCTGGAAGCTACAGAGATCTCCCAGAGAACCCCCAGTTTCCCCCAGAGACCCCCCAGAAACTGTCAGAGACCCCCAGACACCCCCAGACACCCCAGGGACACCCCAAGACCTCCAGACACCCCCCAGGGACTCCCAGACGCCCCCACGGACCCCCAGGGCCCCGCCAGGGACCTCCCAGAGACCCCCAGAGACTCTCAGAGACCCCCCAGGGACCCCCAGAGAGCCCACTGGGACTCCCCAGGGACCCCCAGAGACTCCCCATAGATCACCAGGGACCGCCCAAGGACCCCCGCAGACCCCCAGACACCCCCAGAGACTCCCAGGGGCCCCCAGAAACTCCCAGAGATCCCTCAGGGACCCGCAGAGACCCCTCAGGGACCCCCAGAGACTCCCAGACACCCCAGAGACTCCCAGAAACCCTCAGAGACCCCCCAGGGACCTCCAGAGACCCCAGAGACTCCAAGAGACCCCCAGAGACCCCAACGGACCCCCCAGGGACCCCCAAGAGACCCCCCAGAGATTCTCAGAGACCTCCAGGGACTCCCAGACACCCGCCGAAACCCCCCAGGGACCCCCAGAGACCCTCCATAGATCACCAAGGACTGCCCAAGGACCCCCACAGAACCCCAGACACCTCCAGAGACTCCCAGGGGTCCCCAGAAACTCCCAGAGACCCCTCAGGGACCCGCAGAGACCCCTGAGGGACCCCCAGAGACTTCTAGACACCCGCCAGGAACCCTCAGATGCCCCCAGAGACCCCCAGAGATCCCCAGAGACCCCCAGACCCCTCCAGGGACCCCCAGACACCCGCAGAGACCCGCAGGGACCCCCAGGGCCTCCCCAGGGACCCCCCAGAGACCCCCAGAGACTCTCAGAGACTCCCCAGGGACCCCCAGAGAGCCCACTGGGACTCCCCAGGGACCCCCAGAGACTCCCCATAGATCACCAGGGACCGCCCAAGGACCCCCGCAGACCCCCAGACACCCCCAGAGACTCCCAGGGGCCCCCAGAAACTCCCAGAGATCCCTCAGGGACTCGCAGAGACCCCTCAGGGACCCCCAGAGACTCCCAGACACCCCAGAGACTCCCAGAAACCCTCAGAGACCCCCCAGGGACCTCCAGAGACCCCAGAGACTCCAAGAGACCCCCAGAGACCCCCACGGACGCCCCAGGGACCCTCAGACACCCCCAGAGACTCATAGAGACCCCCAGAGACCCCCAGGGACCCCCAGAGACCCTCCAGAGACCCCCAGAGACTCTCAGAGATCCCCCAGAGACCCCACAGGGACCCCCAAGGACCCCCTAGGGACCCCCACAGAACCCCAGAGACCCCCCCTGTGACCCCCAAAGAACTCCCCTGGGGATCTCCTGGAACCCCCCAGAAACCCCCAGACACCCCCAGAGACTCCCAGAGACCCCCCAGGGAACCTCAGACACCCCCAGAGACTCATAGAGACCCCCAGAGACCCCCAGAGACTCTCAGAGATCCCCCAGGGACCCACAGGAACCCCTCAAAGATCCACCAGAGACCCCCAGAGATCCTCAGGGACCCCCCAGGGATCCCCATAGACCGCCCAGAGATCACGAGATGCCCCCCAGGGACCTCCAGAGACCCCTCCAGAGATCACGAGAAACCCCTCCGAGACCCCCAGGGACCTCCAGAGACCCCCAGGGACCCACCTTGGGACCCCCAGAGGACCCCAGGGACCCACAGGAACCCCTCATAGATCCACCAGAGACCCCCATAGATCCCACAGAGACCTCCAGAGAACCCCAGAGACCACCAGAGATGCTCCGGAGACACCCCAGAGACCCCCACAGAGATCCCCGGTGCCCGAAATGTCGTCCCTCGGGGAACCCCCTTGGGGACCCCCGGTGCCCGAAATGTCGTCCCTCGGGGAACCCCCTTGGGGAGCCCCGGCGCCCGAGGTGTCGCCCCTCGGCAACCCCCCCTTCGAGGACTTCCGGCGCCCGAAATGTCGCCCCTTGGGGACCCCCCATTTGGGGACCCCCGGTGCCCGAGGTGTCGCCCCTCGGCAACAACCCCGTGGGGAGCCCCGGTGCCCGAAATGCCGTCCCTCGGCCAACCTCCTTGGGGACCCCAGAGACCCCCAGAGGACCCCCCCAGGGACTCCACAGGGACCCCCAGAGACCCCAGAGATTCCCAGACACTCCCAGGGACACCCAGGGACCCCCAGGACGCTACAGAGATCTCCCAGAGAACCCCCAGTTTCCCCCAGAGACCCCCCAGAAACTGTCAGAGACCCCCAGACACCCCCAGACACCCCAGGGACCCCCCTAGACCTCCAGACACCCCCCAGGGACTCCCAGACGCCCCCACGGACCCCCAGGGCCCCGCCAGGGACCTCCCAGAGACCCCCAGAGACTCTCAGAGACCCCCCAGGGACCCCCAGAGAGCCCACTGGGACTCCCCAGGGACCCCCAGAGACTCCCCATAGATCACCAGGGACCGCCCAAGGACCCCCGCAGACCCCCAGACACCCCCAGAGACTCCCAGGGGCCCCCAGAAACTCCCAGAGATCCCTCAGGGACCCGCAGAGACCCCTCAGGGACCCCCAGAGACTCCCAGACACCCCAGAGACTCCCAGAAACCCTCAGAGACCCCCCAGGGACCTCCAGAGACCCCAGAGACTCCAAGAGACCCCCAGAGACCCCCACGGATCCCCCAGGGACCCCCAAGAGACCCCCCAGAGATTCTCAGAGACCTCCAGGGACTCCCAGACACCCGCCGAAATCCCCCAGGGACCCCCAGAGACTCTCCATAGATCACCAGGGACTGCCCAAGGACCCCCACAGAACCCCAGCCACCCCCAGAGACTCCCAGGGGTCCCCAGAAACTCCCAGAGACCTCTCAGAGACCCGCAGAGACCCCTGAGGGACCCCCAGAGACTTCTAGACACCCGCCAGGAACCCTCAGATGTTCCCAGAGACCCCCAGAGATCCCCAGAGACCCCCAGACCCCTCCAGGGACCCCCAGACACCCGCAGAGACCCGCAGGGACCCCCAGGGACCCCCAGAGACCCCCCAGAGACTCTCAGAGACCTCCAGGGACTCCCAGACACACGCCGAGACACCCCAGGGACCACCAGAGACCCCCAGACACCCGCCAGGGACCCTCAGATGCCCCCAGAGACCCCCCAGAGATCCCCAGAGACCCCCAGACCCCTCCAGGGACACCCAGACACCCCGAGAGACCCCCAGAGACCCCCAGGGACCCCCAGAGACCCTCCAGAGACCCCCAGAGACTCTCAGAGATCCCCCAGAGACCCCACAGGGACCCCCAAGGACCCCCTAGGGACCCCCACAGAACCCCAGAGACCCCCCTGTGACCCCCAAAGAACTCCCCTGGGGATCTCCTGGGACCCCCCAGAAACCCCCAGACACCCCCAGAGACTCCCAGATACCCCCCAGGGACCCTCAGACACCCCCAGAGACTCATAGAGACACCCCAGGGACCCCCAGAGACCCCCAGACACCCGCCAGGGACCCTCAGATGCCCCCAGAGACCCCCAGAGATCCCCAGAGACTCCCAGAGACCCCCCAGGGACACCCAGACACCCCCAGAGACCCCCAGAGACCCCCAGGGACCCCCAGAGACCCTCCAGAGACCCCCAGAGACTCTCAGAGATCCCCCAGAGACCCCACAGGGACCCCCAAGGACCCCCTAGGGACCACCACAGAACCCCAGAGACCCCCCCTGTGACCCCCAAAGAACTCCCCTGGGGATCTCCTGGGACCCCCCAGACACCCCCAGAGACCCCCAGAGACCCCCAGGGACCCCCAGAGACCCTCCAGAGACCCCCAGAGACTCTCAGAGATCCCCCAGAGACGCCCAGACACCCCCAAGGACCCCCTAGGGACCCCCACAGAACCCCAGAGACCCCCCCTGTGACCCCCAAAGAACTCCCCTGGGGATCTCCTGGGACCCCCCAGAAACCCCCAGACACCCCCAGAGACTCCCAGAGACCCCCCAGGGACCCTCAGACACCCCCAGAGACTCATAGAGACCCCCAGAGACCCCCAGAGACTCTCAGAGATCCCCCAGGGACCCACAGGAACCCCTCAAAGATCCACCAGAGACCCCCAGAGACCCTCAGGGACCCCCCAGGGACCCCCATAGACCGCCCAGAGATCACGAGAAACCCCTCCGAGACCCCCAGGGACCTCCAGAGACCCCCAGGGACCCACCTTGGGACCCCCAGAGGACCCCAGGGACCCACAGGAACCCCTCATAGATCCACCAGAGACCCCCATAGATCCCACAGAGACCTCCAGAGAACCCCAGAGACCACCAGAGATGCTCCGGAGACACCCCAGAGACCCCCACAGAGATCCCCGGTGCCCGAAATGTCGTCCCTCGGGGAACCCCCTTGGGGACCCCAGGTGCCCGAAATGTCGTCCCTCGGGGAACACCCTTGGGGACCCCCGGTGCCCGAAATGTCGTCCCTCGGGGAACCCCCTTGGGGAGCCCCGGCGCCCGAGGTGTCGCCCCTCGGCAACCACCCCGTGGGGAGCCCCGGTGCCCGAAATGTCGTCCCTCGGGGAACCCCCTTGGGGAACCCCGGTGCCCGAAATGTCGTCCCTCGGGGAACCCCCTTGGGGAGCCCCGGCGCCCGAGGTGTCGCCCCTCGGCAACCCCCCCTTCGGGGACTTCCGGCGCCCGAAATGTCGCCCCTTGGGGACCCCCCATTTGGGGACCCCCGGTGCCCGAGGTGTCGCTCCTCGGCAACCACCCCGTGGGGAGCCCCGGTGCCCGAAATGCCGTCCCTCGGCCAACCTCCTTGGGGACCCCAGAGACCCCCAGAGGACCCCCCCAGGGACTCCACAGGGACCCCCAGAGACCCCAGAGATTCCCAGACACTCCCAGGGACATCCAGGGACCCCCAGGACGCTACAGAGATCTCCCAGAGAACCCCCAGTTTCCCCCAGAGACCCCCCAGAAACTGTCAGAGACCCCCAGACACCCCCAGACACCCCAGGGACCCCCCTAGACCTCCAGACACCCCCCAGGGACTCCCAGACGCCCCCACGGACCCTCAGGGCCCCGCCAGGGACCTCCCAGAGACCCCCAGAGACTCTCAGAGACCCCCCAGGGACCCCCAGAGAGCCCACTGGGACTCCCCAGGGACCCCCAGAGACTCCCCATAGATCACCAGGGACCGCCCAAGGACCCCCGCAGACCCCCAGACACCCCCAGAGACTCCCAGGGGCCCCCAGAAACTCCCAGACACCCCAGAGACTCCCAGAAACCCTCAGAGACCCCCCAGGGACCTCCAGAGACCCCAGAGACTCCAAGAGACCCCCAGAGACCCCAACGGACCCCCCAGGGACCCCCAAGAGACCCCCCAGAGATTCTCAGAGACCTCCAGGGACTCCCAGACACCCGCCGAAACCCCCCAGGGACCCCCAGAGACCCTCCATAGATCACCAGGGACTGCCCAAGGACCCCCACAGAACCCCAGACACCTCCAGAGACTCCCAGGGGTCCCCAGAAACTCCCAGAGACCTCTCAGGGACCCGCAGAGACCCCTGAGGGACCCCCAGAGACTTCTAGACACCCGCCAGGAACCCTCAGATGCCCCCAGAGACCCCCAGAGATCCCCAGAGACCTCCAGACCCCTCCAGGGACCCCCAGACACCCGCAGAGACCCGCAGGGACCCCCAGGGACCCCCAGAGACCCCCCAGAGACCCCCAGAGACTCTCAGAGACTCCCCAGGGACCCCCAGAGAGCCCACTGGGACTCCCCAGGGACCCCCAGAGACTCCCCATAGATCACCAGGGACCGCCCAAGGACCCCCGCAGACCCCCAGACACCCCCAGAGACTCCCAGGGGCCCCCAGAAACTCCCAGAGATCCCTCAGCGACCCGCAGAGACCCCTCAGGGACCCCCAGAGACTCCCAGACACCCCAGAGACTCCCAGAAACCCTCAGAGACCCCCCAGGGACCTCCAGAGACCCCAGAGACTCCAAGAGACCCCCAGAGACCCCCACGGACGCCCCAGGGACCCCCCAGACACCCCCAGAGACCCCCAGAGACCCCCAGGGACCCCCAGAGACCCTCCAGAGACCCCCAGAGACTCTCAGAGATTCCCCAGAGACCCCACAGGGACCCCCAAGGACCCCCTAGGGACCCCCACAGAACCCCAGAGACCCCCCCTGTGACCCCCAAAGAACTCCCCTGGGGATCTCCTGGAACCCCCCAGAAACCCCCAGACACCCCCAGAGACTCCCAGAGACCCCCCAGGGACCCTCAGACACCCCCAGAGACTCATAGAGACCCCCAGAGACCCCCAGGGACCCCCAGAGACCCTCCAGAGACCCCCAGAGACTCTCAGAGATCCCCCAGAGACCCCACAGGGACCCCCAAGGACCCCCTAGGGACCCCCACAGAACCCCAGAGACCCCCCCTGTGACCCCCAAAGAACTCCCCTGGGGATCTCCTGGAACCCCCCAGAAACCCCCAGACAACCCCAGAGACTCCCAGAGACCCCCCAGGGACCCTCAGACACCCCCAGAGACTCATAGAGACCCCCAGAGACCCCCAGAGACTCTCAGAGATCCCCCAGGGACCCACAGAAACCCCTCAAAGATCCACCAGAGACCCCCAGAGATCCTCAGGGACCCCCCAGGGACCCCCATAGACCGCCCAGAGATCACGAGATGCCCCCCAGGGACCTCCAGAGACCCCTCCAGAGATCACGAGAAACCCCTCCGAGACCCCCAGGGACCTCCAGAGACCCCCAGGGACCCACCTTGGGACCCCCAGAGGACCCCAGGGACCCACAGGAACCCCTCATAGATCCACCAGAGACCCCCATAGATCCCACAGAGACCTTCAGAGAACCCCAGAGACCACCAGAGATGCTCCGGAGACACCCCAGAGACCCCCACAGAGATCCCCGGTGCCCGAAATGTCGTCCCTCGGGGAACCCCCTTGGGGAGCCCCGGCGCCCGAGGTGTCGCCCCTCGGCAACCACCCCGTGGGGAGCCCCGGTGCCCGAAATGTCGTCTCTCGGGGAACCCCCTTGGTGACCCCCGGTGCCCGAAATGTCGTCCCTCGGGGAACCCCCTTGGGGACCCCCGGCGCCCGAGGTGTCGCCCCTCGGCAACCCCCCCTTCGGGGACTTCCGGCGCCCGAAATGTCGCCCCTTGGGGACCCCCCATTTGGGGACCCCCGGTGCCCGAGGTGTCGCCCCTCGGCAACCACCCCGTGGGGAGCCCCGGTGCCCGAAATGCCGTCCCTCGGCCAACCTCCTTGGGGACCCCAGAGACCCCCAGAGGACCCCCCAGGGACTCCACAGGGACCCCCAGAGACCCCAGAGATTCCCAGACACTCCCAGGGACACCCAGGGACGCCCAGGACGCTACAGAGATCTCCCAGAGAACCCCCAGTTTCCCCCAGAGACCCCCCAGAAACTGTCAGAGACCCCCCAGGGACCTCCAGAGACCCCAGAGACTCCAAGAGACCCCCAGAGACCCCAACGGACCCCCCAGGGACCCCCAAGAGACCCCCCAGAGATTCTCAGAGACCTCCAGGGACTCCCAGACACCCGCCGAAACCCCCCAGGGGCCCCCAGAGACCCTCCATAGATCACCAGGGACTGCCCAAGGACCCCCACAGAACCCCAGACACCTCCAGAGACTCCCAGGGGTCCCCAGAAACTCCCAGAGACCTCTCAGGGACCCGCAGAGACCCCTGAGGGACCCCCAGAGACTTCTAGACACCTGCCAGGAACCCTCAGATGCCCCCAGAGACCCCCAGAGATCCCCAGAGACCCCCAGACCCCTCCAGGGACCCCCAGACACCCGCAGAGACCCGCAGGGACCCCCAGGGACACCCAGGGACCCCCCAGAGACTCTCAGAGACCTCCAGGGACTCCCAGACACACGCCGAGACACCCCAGGGACCCCCAGAGACCCCCAGACACCCGCCAGGGACCCTCAGATGCCCCCAGAGACCCCCAGAGATCACCAGAGACCCCCAGACCCCTCCAGGGACACCCAGACACCCCCAGAGACCCCCAGAGACCCCCAGGGACCCCCAGAGACCCTCCAGAGACCCCCAGAGACTCTCAGAGATCCCCCAGAGACGCCCAGACACCCCCAAGGACCCCCTAGGGACCCCCACAGAACCCCAGAGACCCCCCCTGTGACCCCCAAAGAACTCCCCTGGGGATCTCCTGGGACCCCCCCAGAAACCCCCAGACACCCCCAGAGACTCCCAGAGACCCCCCCAGGGACCCTCAGACACCCCCAGAGACTCATAGAGACCCCCAGAGACCCCCAGAGACTCTCAGAGATCCCCCAGGGACCCACAGGAACCCCTCAAAGATCCACCAGAGACCCCCAGAGACCCTCAGGGACCCCCCAGGGACCCCCATAGACCGCCCAGAGATCACGAGAAACCCCTCCGAGACCCCCAGGGACCTCCAGAGACCCCCAGGGACCCACCTTGGGACCCCCAGAGGACCCCAGGGACCCACAGGAACCCCTCATAGATCCACCAGAGACCCCCATAGATCCCACAGAGACCTCCAGAGAACCCCAGAGACCACCAGAGATGCTCCGGAGACACCCCAGAGACCCCCACAGAGATCCCCGGTGCCCGAAATGTCGTCCCTCGGGGAACCCCCTTGGGGACCCCAGGTGCCCGAAATGTCGTCCCTCGGGGAACACCCTTGGGGACCCCCGGTGCCCGAAATGTCGTCCCTCGGGGAACCCCCTTGGGGAGCCCCGGCGCCCGAGGTGTCGCCCCTCGGCAACCACCCCGTGGGGAGCCCCGGTGCCCGAAATGTCGTCCCTCGGGGAACCCCCTTGGGGAGCCCCGGCGCCCGAGGTGTCGCCCCTCGGCAACCCCCCCTTCGGGGACTTCCGGCGCCCGAAATGTCGCCCCTTGGGGACCCCCCATTTGGGGACCCCCGGTGCCCGAGGTGTCGCTCCTCGGCAACCACCCCGTGGGGAGCCCCGGTGCCCGAAATGCCGTCCCTCGGCCAACCTCCTTGGGGACCCCAGAGACCCCCAGAGGACCCCCCCAGGGACTCCACAGGGACCCCCAGAGACCCCAGAGATTCCCAGACACTCCCAGGGACATCCAGGGACCCCCAGGACGCTACAGAGATCTCCCAGAGAACCCCCAGTTTCCCCCAGAGACCCCCCAGAAACTGTCAGAGACCCCCAGACACCCCCAGACACCCCAGGGACCCCCCTAGACCTCCAGACACCCCCCAGGGACTCCCAGACGCCCCCACGGACCCTCAGGGCCCCGCCAGGGACCTCCCAGAGACCCCCAGAGACTCTCAGAGACCCCCCAGGGACCCCCAGAGAGCCCACTGGGACTCCCCAGGGACCCCCAGAGACTCCCCATAGATCACCAGGGACCGCCCAAGGACCCCCGCAGACCCCCAGACACCCCCAGAGACTCCCAGGGGCCCCCAGAAACTCCCAGAGATCCCTCAGGGACCCGCAGAGACCCCTCAGGGACCCCCAGAGACTCCCAGACACCCCAGAGACTCCCAGAAACCCTCAGAGACCCCCCAGGGACCTCCAGAGACCCCAGAGACTCCAAGAGACCCCCAGAGACCCCAACGGACCCCCCAGGGACCCCCAAGAGACCCCCCAGAGATTCTCAGAGACCTCCAGGGACTCCCAGACACCCGCCGAAACCCCCCAGGGACCCCCAGAGACCCTCCATAGATCACCAGGGACTGCCCAAGGACCCCCACAGAACCCCAGACACCTCCAGAGACTCCCAGGGGTCCCCAGAAACTCCCAGAGACCTCTCAGGGACCCGCAGAGACCCCTGAGGGACCCCCAGAGACTTCTAGACACCCGCCAGGAACCCTCAGATGCCCCCAGAGACCCCCAGAGATCCCCAGAGACCTCCAGACCCCTCCAGGGACCCCCAGACACCCGCAGAGACCCGCAGGGACCCCCAGGGACCCCCAGAGACCCCCCAGAGACCCCCAGAGACTCTCAGAGACTCCCCAGGGACCCCCAGAGAGCCCACTGGGACTCCCCAGGGACCCCCAGAGACTCCCCATAGACCACCAGGGACCGCCCAAGGACCCCCGCAGACCCCCAGACACCCCCAGAGACTCCCAGGGGCCCCCAGAAACTCCCAGAGATCCCTCAGCGACCCGCAGAGACCCCTCAGGGACCCCCAGAGACTCCCAGACACCCCAGAGACTCCCAGAAACCCTCAGAGACCCCCCAGGGACCTCCAGAGACCCCAGAGACTCCAAGAGACCCCCAGAGACCCCCACGGACGCCCCAGGGACCCCCCAGACACCCCCAGAGACCCCCAGAGACCCCCAGGGACCCCCAGAGACCCTCCAGAGACCCCCAGAGACTCTCAGAGATTCCCCAGAGACCCCACAGGGACCCCCAAGGACCCCCTAGGGACCCCCACAGAACCCCAGAGACCCCCCCTGTGACCCCCAAAGAACTCCCCTGGGGATCTCCTGGAACCCCCCAGAAACCCCCAGACACCCCCAGAGACTCCCAGAGACCCCCCAGGGACCCTCAGACACCCCCAGAGACTCATAGAGACCCCCAGAGACCCCCAGGGACCCCCAGAGACCCTCCAGAGACCCCCAGAGACTCTCAGAGATCCCCCAGAGACCCCACAGGGACCCCCAAGGACCCCCTAGGGACCCCCACAGAACCCCAGAGACCCCCCCTGTGACCCCCAAAGAACTCCCCTGGGGATCTCCTGGAACCCCCCAGAAACCCCCAGACACCCCCAGAGACTCCCAGAGACCCCCCAGGGACCCTCAGACACCCCCAGAGACTCATAGAGACCCCCAGAGACCCCCAGAGACTCTCAGAGATCCCCCAGGGACCCACAGGAACCCCTCAAAGATCCACCAGAGACCCCCAGAAATCCTCAGGGACCCCCCAGGGACCCCCATAGACCGCCCAGAGATCACGAGATGCCCCCCAGGGACCTCCAGAGACCCCTCCAGAGATCACGAGAAACCCCTCCGAGACCCCCAGGGACCTCCAGAGACCCCCAGGGACCCACCTTGGGACCCCCAGAGGACCCCAGGGACCCACAGGAACCCCTCATAGATCCACCAGAGACCCCCATAGATCCCACAGAGACCTCCAGAGAACCCCAGAGACCACCAGAGATGCTCCGGAGACACCCCAGAGACCCCCACAGAGATCCCCGGTGCCCGAAATGTCGTCCCTCGGGGAACCCCCTTGGGGACCCCCGGTGCCCGAAATGTCGTCCCTCGGGGAACCCCCTTGGGGAGCCCCGGCGCCCGAGGTGTCGCCCCTCGGCAACCACCCCGTGGGGAGCCCCGGTGCCCGAAATGTCGTCTCTCGGGGAACCCCCTTGGTGACCCCCGGTGCCCGAAATGTCGTCCCTCGGGGAACCCCCTTGGGGACCCCCGGCGCCCGAGGTGTCGCCCCTCGGCAACCCCCCCTTCGGGGACTTCCGGCGCCCGAAATGTCGCCCCTTGGGGACCCCCCATTTGGGGACCCCCGGTGCCCGAGGTGTCGCCCCTCGGCAACCACCCCGTGGGGAGCCCCGGTGCCCGAAATGCCGTCCCTCGGCCAACCTCCTTGGGGACCCCAGAGACCCCCAGAGGACCCCCCAGGGACTCCACAGGGACCCCCAGAGACCCCAGAGATTCCCAGACACTCCCAGGGACACCCAGGGACGCCCAGGACGCTACAGAGATCTCCCAGAGAACCCCCAGTTTCCCCCAGAGACCCCCCAGAAACTGTCAGAGACCCCCCAGGGACCTCCAGAGACCCCAGAGACTCCAAGAGACCCCCAGAGACCCCAACGGACCCCCCAGGGACCCCCAAGAGACCCCCCAGAGATTCTCAGAGACCTCCAGGGACTCCCAGACACCCGCCGAAACCCCCCAGGGGCCCCCAGAGACCCTCCATAGATCACCAGGGACTGCCCAAGGACCCCCACAGAACCCCAGACACCTCCAGAGACTCCCAGGGGTCCCCAGAAACTCCCAGAGACCTCTCAGGGACCCGCAGAGACCCCTGAGGGACCCCCAGAGACTTCTAGACACCCGCCAGGAACCCTCAGATGCCCCCAGAGACCCCCAGAGATCCCCAGAGACCCCCAGACCCCTCCAGGGACCCCCAGACACCCGCAGAGACCCGCAGGGACCCCCAGGGACACCCAGGGACCCCCCAGAGACTCTCAGAGACCTCCAGGGACTCCCAGACACACGCCGAGACACCCCAGGGACCCCCAGAGACCCCCAGACACCCGCCAGGGACCCTCAGATGCCCCCAGAGACCCCCAGAGATCACCAGAGACCCCCAGACCCCTCCAGGGACACCCAGACACCCCCAGAGACCCCCAGAGACCCCCAGGGACCCCCAGAGACCCTCCAGAGACCCCCAGAGACTCTCAGAGATCCCCCAGAGACGCCCAGACACCCCCAAGGACCCCCTAGGGACCCCCACAGAACCCCAGAGACCCCCCCTGTGACCCCCAAAGAACTCCCCTGGGGATCTCCTGGGACCCCCCCAGAAACCCCCAGACACCCCCAGAGACTCCCAGAGACCCCCCCAGGGACCCTCAGACACCCCCAGAGACTCATAGAGACCCCCAGAGACCCCCAGAGACTCTCAGAGATCCCCCAGGGACCCACAGGAACCCCTCAAAGATCCACCAGAGACCCCCAGAGACCCTCAGGGACCCCCCAGGGACCCCCATAGACCGCCCAGAGATCACGAGATGCCCCCCAGGGACCTCCAGAGACCCCTCCAGAGATCACGAGAAACCCCTCCGAGACCCCCAGGGACCTCCAGAGACCCCCAGGGACCCACCTTGGGACCCCCAGAGGACTCCAGGGACCCACAGGAACCCCTCATAGATCCACCAGAGACCCCCATAGATCCCACAGAGACCTCCAGAGAACCCCAGAGACCACCAGAGATGCTCCGGAGACACCCCAGAGACCCCCACAGAGATCCCCGGTGCCCGAAATGTCGTCCCTCGGGGAACCCCCTTGGGGACCCCCGGTGCCCGAAATGTCGTCCCTCGGGGAACCCCCTTGGGGAGCCCCGGCGCCCGAGGTGTCGCCCCTCGGCAACCACCCTGTGGGGAGCCCCGGTGCCCGAAATGTCGTCCCTCGGGGAACCCCCTTGGGGACCCCCGGTGCCCGAAATGTCGTCCCTCGGGGAACCCCCTTGGGGAGCCCCGGCGCCCGAGGTGTCGCCCCTCGGCAACCCCCCCTTCGGGGACTTCCGGCGCCCGAAATGTCGCCCCTTGGGGACCCCCCATTTGGGGACCCCCGGTGCCCGAGGTGTCGCTCCTCGGCAACCACCCCGTGGGGAGCCCCGGTGCCCGAAATGCCGTCCCTCGGCCAACCTCCTTGGGGACCCCAGAGACCCCCAGAGGACCCCCCCAGGGACTCCACAGGGACCCCCAGAGACCCCAGAGATTCCCAGACACTCCCAGGGACATCCAGGGACCCCCAGGACGCTACAGAGATCTCCCAGAGAACCCCCAGTTTCCCCCAGAGACCCCCCAGAAACTGTCAGAGATCCCCAGACACCCCCAGACACCCCAGGGACCCCCCTAGACCTCCAGACACCCCCCAGGGACTCCCAGACGCCCCCACGGACCCCCAGGGCCCCGCCAGGGACCTCCCAGAGACCCCCAGAGACTCTCAGAGACCCCCCAGGGACCCCCAGAGAGCCCACTGGGACTCCCCAGGGACCCCCAGAGACTCCCCATAGATCACCAGGGACCGCCCAAGGACCCCCGCAGACCCCCAGACACCCCCAGAGACTCCCAGGGGCCCCCAGAAACTCCCAGAGATCCCTCAGGGACCCGCAGAGACCCCTCAGGGACCCCCAGAGACTCCCAGACACCCCAGAGACTCCCAGAAACCCTCAGAGACCCCCCAGGGACCTCCAGAGACCCCAGAGACTCCAAGAGACCCCCAGAGACCCCAACGGACCCCCCAGGGACCCCCAAGAGACCCCCCAGAGATTCTCAGAGACCTCCAGGGACTCCCAGACACCCGCCGAAACCCCCCAGGGACCCCCAGAGACCCTCCATAGATCACCAGGGACTGCCCAAGGACCCCCACAGAACCCCAGACACCTCCAGAGACTCCCAGGGGTCCCCAGAAACTCCCAGAGACCTCTCAGGGACCCGCAGAGACCCCTGAGGGACCCCCAGAGACTTCTAGACACCGGCCAGGAACCCTCAGATGCCCCCAGAGACCCCCAGAGATCCCCAGAGACCTCCAGACCCCTCCAGGGACCCCCAGACACCCGCAGAGACCCGCAGGGACCCCCAGGGACCCCCAGAGACCCCCCAGAGACCCCCAGAGACTCTCAGAGACTCCCCAGGGACCCCCAGAGAGCCCACTGGGACTCCCCAGGGACCCCCAGAGACTCCCCATAGATCACCAGGGACCGCCCAAGGACCCCCGCAGACCCCCAGACACCCCCAGAGACTCCCAGGGGCCCCCAGAAACTCCCAGAGATCCCTCAGGGACCCGCAGAGACCCCTCAGGGACCCCCAGAGACTCCCAGACACCCCAGAGACTCCCAGAAACCCTCAGAGACCCCCCAGGGACCTCCAGAGACCCCAGAGACTCCAAGAGACCCCCAGAGACCCCCACGGACGCCCCAGGGACCCCCCAGACACCCCCAGAGACCCCCAGAGACCCCCAGGGACCCCCAGAGACCCTCCAGAGACCCCCAGAGACTCTCAGAGATTCCCCAGAGACCCCACAGGGACCCCCAAGGACCCCCTAGGGACCCCCACAGAACCCCAGAGACCCCCCCTGTGACCCCCAAAGAACTCCCCTGGGGATCTCCTGGAACCCCCCAGAAACCCCCAGACACCCCCAGAGACTCCCAGAGACCCCCCAGGGACCCTCAGACACCCCCAGAGACTCATAGAGACCCCCAGAGACCCCCAGGGACCCCCAGAGACCCTCCAGAGACCCCCAGAGACTCTCAGAGATCCCCCAGAGACCCCACAGGGACCCCCAAGGACCCCCTAGGGACCCCCACAGAACCCCAGAGACCCCCCCTGTGACCCCCAAAGAACTCCCCTGGGGATCTCCTGGAACCCCCCAGAAACCCCCAGACACCCCCAGAGACTCCCAGAGACCCCCCAGGGACCCTCAGACACCCCCAGAGACTCATAGAGACCCCCAGAGACCCCCAGAGACTCTCAGAGATCCCCCAGGGACCCACAGGAACCCCTCAAAGATCCACCAGAGACCCCCAGAGACCCTCAGGGACCCCCCAGGGACCCCCATAGACCGCCCAGAGATCACGAGATGCCCCCCAGGGACCTCCAGAGACCCCTCCAGAGATCACGAGAAACCCCTCCGAGACCCCCAGGGACCTCCAGAGACCCCCAGGGACCCACCTTGGGACCCCCAGAGGACTCCAGGGACCCACAGGAACCCCTCATAGATCCACCAGAGACCCCCATAGATCCCACAGAGACCTCCAGAGAACCCCAGAGACCACCAGAGATGCTCCGGAGACACCCCAGAGACCCCCACAGAGATCCCCGGTGCCCGAAATGTCGTCCCTCGGGGAACCCCCTTGGGGACCCCCGGTGCCCGAAATGTCGTCCCTCGGGGAACCCCCTTGGGGAGCCCCGGCGCCCGAGGTGTCGCCCCTCGGCAACCACCCTGTGGGGAGCCCCGGTGCCCGAAATGTCGTCCCTCGGGGAACCCCCTTGGGGACCCCCGGTGCCCGAAATGTCGTCCCTCGGGGAACCCCCTTGGGGAGCCCCGGCGCCCGAGGTGTCGCCCCTCGGCAACCCCCCCTTCGGGGACTTCCGGCGCCCGAAATGTCGCCCCTTGGGGACCCCCCATTTGGGGACCCCCGGTGCCCGAGGTGTCGCTCCTCGGCAACCACCCCGTGGGGAGCCCCGGTGCCCGAAATGCCGTCCCTCGGCCAACCTCCTTGGGGACCCCAGAGACCCCCAGAGGACCCCCCCAGGGACTCCACAGGGACCCCCAGAGACCCCAGAGATTCCCAGACACTCCCAGGGACATCCAGGGACCCCCAGGACGCTACAGAGATCTCCCAGAGAACCCCCAGTTTCCCCCAGAGACCCCCCAGAAACTGTCAGAGACCCCCAGACACCCCCAGACACCCCAGGGACCCCCCTAGACCTCCAGACACCCCCCAGGGACTCCCAGACGCCCCCACGGACCCCCAGGGCCCCGCCAGGGACCTCCCAGAGACCCCCAGAGACTCTCAGAGACCCCCCAGGGACCCCCAGAGAGCCCACTGGGACTCCCCAGGGACCCCCAGAGACTCCCCATAGATCACCAGGGACCGCCCAAGGACCCCCGCAGACCCCCAGACACCCCCAGAGACTCCCAGGGGCCCCCAGAAACTCCCAGAGATCCCTCAGGGACCCGCAGAGACCCCTCAGGGACCCCCAGAGACTCCCAGACACCCCAGAGACTCCCAGAAACCCTCAGAGACCCCCCAGGGACCTCCAGAGACCCCAGAGACTCCAAGAGACCCCCAGAGACCCCAACGGACCCCCCAGGGACCCCCAAGAGACCCCCCAGAGATTCTCAGAGACCTCCAGGGACTCCCAGACACCCGCCGAAACCCCCCAGGGACCCCCAGAGACCCTCCATAGATCACCAGGGACTGCCCAAGGACCCCCACAGAATCCCAGACACCTCCAGAGACTCCCAGGGGTCCCCAGAAACTCCCAGAGACCTCTCAGGGACCCGCAGAGACCCCTGAGGGACCCCCAGAGACTTCTAGACACCCGCCAGGAACCCTCAGATGCCCCCAGAGACCCCCAGAGATCCCCAGAGACCTCCAGACCCCTCCAGGGACCCCCAGACACCCGCAGAGACCCGCAGGGACCCCCAGGGACCCCCAGAGACCCCCCAGAGACCCCCAGAGACTCTCAGAGACTCCCCAGGGACCCCCAGAGAGCCCACTGGGACTCCCCAGGGACCCCCAGAGACTCCCCATAGATCACCAGGGACCGCCCAAGGACCCCCGCAGACCCCCAGACACCCCCAGAGACTCCCAGGGGCCCCCAGAAACTCCCAGAGATCCCTCAGCGACCCGCAGAGACCCCTCAGGGACCCCCAGAGACTCCCAGACACCCCAGAGACTCCCAGAAACCCTCAGAGACCCCCCAGGGACCTCCAGAGACCCCAGAGACTCCAAGAGACCCCCAGAGACCCCCACGGACGCCCCAGGGACCCCCCAGACACCCCCAGAGACCCCCAGAGACCCCCAGGGACCCCCAGAGACCCTCCAGAGACCCCCAGAGACTCTCAGAGATTCCCCAGAGACCCCACAGGGACCCCCAAGGACCCCCTAGGGACCCCCACAGAACCCCAGAGACCCCCCCTGTGACCCCCAAAGAACTCCCCTGGGGATCTCCTGGAACCCCCCAGAAACCCCCAGACACCCCCAGAGACTCCCAGAGACCCCCCAGGGACCCTCAGACACCCCCAGAGACTCATAGAGACCCCCAGAGACCCCCAGGGACCCCCAGAGACCCTCCAGAGACCCCCAGAGACTCTCAGAGATCCCCCAGAGACCCCACAGGGACCCCCAAGGACCCCCTAGGGAACCCCACAGATCCCCAGAGACCCCCCCTGTGACCCCCAAAGAACTCCCCTGGGGATCTCCTGGGACCCCCCAGAAACCCCCAGACACCCCCAGAGACTCCCAGAGACCCCCCAGGGACCCTCAGACACCCCCAGAGACTCATAGAGACCCCCAGAGACCCCCAGAGACTCTCAGAGATCCCCCAGGGACCCACAGGAACCCCTCAAAGATCCACCAGAGACCCCCAGAGATCCTCAGGGACCCCCCAGGGACCCCCATAGACCGCCCAGAGATCACGAGATGCCCCCCAGGGACCTCCAGAGACCCCTCCAGAGATCACGAGAAACCCCTCCGAGACCCCCAGGGACCTCCAGAGACCCCCAGGGACCCACCTTGGGACCCCCAGAGGACCCCAGGGACCCACAGGAACCCCTCATAGATCCACCAGAGACCCCCATAGATCCCACAGAGACCTCCAGAGAACCCCAGAGACCACCAGAGATGCTCCGGAGACACCCCAGAGACCCCCACAGAGATCCCCGGTGCCCGAAATGTCGTCCCTCGGGGAACCCCCTTGGGGACCCCCGGTGCCCGAAATGTCGTCCCTCGGGGAACCCCCTTGGGGAGCCCCGGCGCCCGAGGTGTCGCCCCTCGGCAACCACCCCGTGGGGAGCCCCGGTGCCCGAAATGTCGTCCCTCGGGGAACCCCCTTGGGGACCCCAGGTGCCCGAAATGTCGTCCCTCGGGGAACCCCCTTGGGGACCCCCGGCGCCCGAGGTGTCGCCCCTCGGCAACCCCCCCTTCGGGGACTTCCGGCGCCCGAAATGTCGCCCCTTGGGGACCCCCCATTTGGGGACCCCCGGTGCCCGAGGTGTCGCCCCTCGGCAACCACCCCGTGGGGAGCCCCGGTGCCCGAAACGCCGTCCCTCGGCCAACCTCCTTGGGGACCCCAGAGACCCCCAGAGGACCCCCCAGGGACTCCACAGGGACCCCCAGAGACCCCAGAGATTCCCAGACACTCCCAGGGACACCCAGGGACGCCCAGGACGCTACAGAGATCTCCCAGAGAACCCCCAGTTTCCCCCAGAGACCCCCCAGAAACTGTCAGAGACCCCCCAGGGACCTCCAGAGACCCCAGAGACTCCAAGAGACCCCCAGAGACCCCAACGGACCCCCCAGGGACCCCCAAGAGACCCCCCAGAGATTCTCAGAGACCTCCAGGGACTCCCAGACACCCGCCGAAACCCCCCAGGGGCCCCCAGAGACCCTCCATAGATCACCAGGGACTGCCCAAGGACCCCCACAGAACCCCAGACACCTCCAGAGACTCCCAGGGGTCCCCAGAAACTCCCAGAGACCTCTCAGGGACCCGCAGAGACCCCTGAGGGACTCCCAGAGACTTCTAGACACCCGCCAGGAACCCTCAGATGCCCCCAGAGACCCCCAGAGATCCCCAGAGACCCCCAGACCCCTCCAGGGACCCCCAGACACCCGCAGAGACCCGCAGGGACCCCCAGGGACACCCAGGGACCCCCCAGAGACTCTCAGAGACCTCCAGGGACTCCCAGACACACGCCGAGACACCCCAGGGACCCCCAGAGACCCCCAGACACCCGCCAGGGACCCTCAGATGCCCCCAGAGACCCCCAGAGATCACCAGAGACCCCCAGACCCCTCCAGGGACACCCAGACACCCCCAGAGACCCCCAGAGACCCCCAGGGACCCCCAGAGACCCTCCAGAGACCCCCAGAGACTCTCAGAGATCCCCCAGAGACCCCACAGGGACCCCCAAGGACCCCCTAGGGACCCCCACAGAACCCCAGAGACCCCCCCTGTGACTCCCAAAGAACTCCCCTGGGGATCTCCTGGGACCCCCCCAGAAACCCCCAGACACCCCCAGAGACTCCCAGAGACCCCCCCAGGGACCCTCAGACACCCCCAGAGACTCATAGAGACCCCCAGAGACCCCCAGAGACTCTCAGAGATCCCCCAGGGACCCACAGGAACCCCTCAAAGATCCACCAGAGACCCCCAGAGACCCTCAGGGACCCCCCAGGGACCCCCATAGACCGCCCAGAGATCACGAGATGCCCCCCAGGGACCTCCAGAGACCCCTCCAGAGATCACGAGAAACCCCTCCGAGACCCCCAGGGACCTCCAGAGACCCCCAGGGACCCACCTTGGGACCCCCAGAGGACTCCAGGGACCCACAGGAACCCCTCATAGATCCACCAGAGACCCCCATAGATCCCACAGAGACCTCCAGAGAACCCCAGAGACCACCAGAGATGCTCCGGAGACACCCCAGAGACCCCCACAGAGATCCCCGGTGCCCGAAATGTCGTCCCTCGGGGAACCCCCTTGGGGACCCCCGGTGCCCGAAATGTCGTCCCTCGGGGAACCCCCTTGGGGAGCCCCGGCGCCCGAGGTGTCGCCCCTCGGCAACCACCCTGTGGGGAGCCCCGGTGCCCGAAATGTCGTCCCTCGGGGAACCCCCTTGGGGACCCCCGGTGCCCGAAATGTCGTCCCTCGGGGAACCCCCTTGGGGAGCCCCGGCGCCCGAGGTGTCGCCCCTCGGCAACCCCCCCTTCGGGGACTTCCGGCGCCCGAAATGTCGCCCCTTGGGGACCCCCCATTTGGGGACCCCCGGTGCCCGAGGTGTCGCTCCTCGGCAACCACCCCGTGGGGAGCCCCGGTGCCCGAAATGCCGTCCCTCGGCCAACCTCCTTGGGGACCCCAGAGACCCCCAGAGGACCCCCCCAGGGACTCCACAGGGACCCCCAGAGACCCCAGAGATTCCCAGACACTCCCAGGGACATCCAGGGACCCCCAGGACGCTACAGAGATCTCCCAGAGAACCCCCAGTTTCCCCCAGAGACCCCCCAGAAACTGTCAGAGATCCCCAGACACCCCCAGACACCCCAGGGACCCCCCTAGACCTCCAGACACCCCCCAGGGACTCCCAGACGCCCCCACGGACCCCCAGGGCCCCGCCAGGGACCTCCCAGAGACCCCCAGAGACTCTCAGAGACCCCCCAGGGACCCCCAGAGAGCCCACTGGGACTCCCCAGGGACCCCCAGAGACTCCCCATAGATCACCAGGGACCGCCCAAGGACCCCCGCAGACCCCCAGACACCCCCAGAGACTCCCAGGGGCCCCCAGAAACTCCCAGAGATCCCTCAGGGACCCGCAGAGACCCCTCAGGGACCCCCAGAGACTCCCAGACACCCCAGAGACTCCCAGAAACCCTCAGAGACCCCCCAGGGACCTCCAGAGACCCCAGAGACTCCAAGAGACCCCCAGAGACCCCAACGGACCCCCCAGGGACCCCCAAGAGACCCCCCAGAGATTCTCAGAGACCTCCAGGGACTCCCAGACACCCGCCGAAACCCCCCAGGGACCCCCAGAGACCCTCCATAGATCACCAGGGACTGCCCAAGGACCCCCACAGAACCCCAGACACCTCCAGAGACTCCCAGGGGTCCCCAGAAACTCCCAGAGACCTCTCAGGGACCCGCAGAGACCCCTGAGGGACCCCCAGAGACTTCTAGACACCGGCCAGGAACCCTCAGATGCCCCCAGAGACCCCCAGAGATCCCCAGAGACCTCCAGACCCCTCCAGGGACCCCCAGACACCCGCAGAGACCCGCAGGGACCCCCAGGGACCCCCAGAGACCCCCCAGAGACCCCCAGAGACTCTCAGAGACTCCCCAGGGACCCCCAGAGAGCCCACTGGGACTCCCCAGGGACCCCCAGAGACTCCCCATAGATCACCAGGGACCGCCCAAGGACCCCCGCAGACCCCCAGACACCCCCAGAGACTCCCAGGGGCCCCCAGAAACTCCCAGAGATCCCTCAGGGACCCGCAGAGACCCCTCAGGGACCCCCAGAGACTCCCAGACACCCCAGAGACTCCCAGAAACCCTCAGAGACCCCCCAGGGACCTCCAGAGACCCCAGAGACTCCAAGAGACCCCCAGAGACCCCCACGGACGCCCCAGGGACCCCCCAGACACCCCCAGAGACCCCCAGAGACCCCCAGGGACCCCCAGAGACCCTCCAGAGACCCCCAGAGACTCTCAGAGATTCCCCAGAGACCCCACAGGGACCCCCAAGGACCCCCTAGGGACCCCCACAGAACCCCAGAGACCCCCCCTGTGACCCCCAAAGAACTCCCCTGGGGATCTCCTGGAACCCCCCAGAAACCCCCAGACACCCCCAGAGACTCCCAGAGACCCCCCAGGGACCCTCAGACACCCCCAGAGACTCATAGAGACCCCCAGAGACCCCCAGGGACCCCCAGAGACCCTCCAGAGACCCCCAGAGACTCTCAGAGATCCCCCAGAGACCCCACAGGGACCCCCAAGGACCCCCTAGGGACCCCCACAGAACCCCAGAGACCCCCCCTGTGACCCCCAAAGAACTCCCCTGGGGATCTCCTGGAACCCCCCAGAAACCCCCAGACACCCCCAGAGACTCCCAGAGACCCCCCAGGGACCCTCAGACACCCCCAGAGACTCATAGAGACCCCCAGAGACCCCCAGAGACTCTCAGAGATCCCCCAGGGACCCACAGGAACCCCTCAAAGATCCACCAGAGACCCCCAGAGATCCTCAGGGACCCCCCAGGGACCCCCATAGACCGCCCAGAGATCACGAGATGCCCCCCAGGGACCTCCAGAGACCCCTCCAGAGATCACGAGAAACCCCTCCGAGACCCCCAGGGACCTCCAGAGACCCCCAGGGACCCACCTTGGGACCCCCAGAGGACTCCAGGGACCCACAGGAACCCCTCATAGATCCACCAGAGACCCCCATAGATCCCACAGAGACCTCCAGAGAACCCCAGAGACCACCAGAGATGCTCCGGAGACACCCCAGAGACCCCCACAGAGATCCCCGGTGCCCGAAATGTCGTCCCTCGGGGAACCCCCTTGGGGACCCCCGGTGCCCGAAATGTCGTCCCTCGGGGAACCCCCTTGGGGAGCCCCGGCGCCCGAGGTGTCGCCCCTCGGCAACCACCCCGTGGGGAGCCCCGGTGCCCGAAATGTCGTCTCTCGGGGAACCCCCTTGGGGACCCCCGGTGCCCGAAATGTCGTCCCTCGGGGAACCCCCTTGGGGAGCCCCGGCGCCCGAGGTGTCGCCCCTCGGCAACCCCCCCTTCGGGGACTTCCGGCGCCCGAAATGTCGCCCCTTGGGGACCCCCCATTTGGGGACCCCCGGTGCCCGAGGTGTCGCCCCTCGGCAACCACCCCGTGGGGAGCCCCGGTGCCCGAAATGCCGTCCCTCGGCCAACCTCCTTGGGGACCCCAGAGACCCCCAGAGGACCCCCCCAGGGACTCCACAGGGACCCCCAGAGACCCCAGAGATTCCCAGACACTCCCAGGGACACCCAGGGTCCCCCTGGAAGCTACAGAGATCTCCCAGAGAACCCCCAGTTTCCCCCAGAGACCCCCCAGAAACTGTCAGAGACCCCCAGACACCCCCAGACACCCCAGGGACCCCCCAAGACCTCCAGACACCCCCCAGGGACTCCCAGACGCCCCCACGGACCCCCAGGGCCCCGCCAGGGACCTCCCAGAGACCCCCAGAGACTCTCAGAGACCCCCCAGGGACCCCCAGAGAGCCCACTGGGACTCCCCAGGGACCCCCAGAGACTCCCCATAGATCACCAGGGACCGCCCAAGGACCCCCGCAGACCCCCAGACACCCCCAGAGACTCCCAGGGGCCCCCAGAAACTCCCAGAGATCCCTCAGGGACCCGCAGAGACCCCTCAGGGACCCCCAGAGACTCCCAGACACCCCAGAGACTCCCAGAAACCCTCAGAGACCCCCCAGGGACCTCCAGAGACCCCAGAGACTCCAAGAGACCCCCAGAGACCCCAACGGACCCCCCAGGGACCCCCAAGAGACCCCCCAGAGATTCTCAGAGACCTCCAGGGACTCCCAGACACCCGCCGAAACCCCCCAGGGACCCCCAGAGACCCTCCATAGATCACCAGGGACTGCCCAAGGACCCCCACAGAACCCCAGACACCTCCAGAGACTCCCAGGGGTCCCCAGAAACTCCCAGAGACCTCTCAGGGACCCGCAGAGACCCCTGAGGGACCCCCAGAGACTTCTAGACACCCGCCAGGAACCCTCAGATGCCCCCAGAGACCCCCAGAGATCCCCAGAGACCTCCAGACCCCTCCAGGGACCCCCAGACACCCGCAGAGACCCGCAGGGACCCCCAGGGACCCCCAGAGACCCCCCAGAGACCCCCAGAGACTCTCAGAGACTCCCCAGGGACCCCCAGAGAGCCCACTTGGACTCCCCAGGGACCCCCAGAGACTCCCCATAGATCACCAGGGACCGCCCAAGGACCCCCGCAGACCCCCAGACACCCCCAGAGACTCCCAGGGGCCCCCAGAAACTCCCAGAGATCCCTCAGGGACCCGCAGAGACCCCTCAGGGACCCCCAGAGACTCCCAGACACCCCAGAGACTCCCAGAAACCCTCAGAGACCCCCCAGGGACCTCCAGAGACCCCAGAGACTCCAAGAGACCCCCAGAGACCCCCACGGACGCCCCAGGGACCCCCCAGACACCCCCAGAGACCCCCAGAGACCCCCAGGGACCCCCAGAGACCCTCCAGAGACCCCCAGAGACTCTCAGAGATTCCCCAGAGACCCCACAGGGACCCCCAAGGACCCCCTAGGGACCCCCACAGAACCCCAGAGACCCCCCCTGTGACCCCCAAAGAACTCCCCTGGGGATCTCCTGGAACCCCCCAGAAACCCCCAGACACCCCCAGAGACTCCCAGAGACCCCCCAGGGACCCTCAGACACCCCCAGAGACTCATAGAGACCCCCAGAGACCCCCAGGGACCCCCAGAGACCCTCCAGAGACCCCCAGAGACTCTCAGAGATCCCCCAGAGACCCCACAGGGACCCCCAAGGACCCCCTAGGGACCCCCACAGAACCCCAGAGACCCCCCCTGTGACCCCCAAAGAACTCCCCTGGGGATCTCCTGGAACCCCCCAGAAACCCCCAGACACCCCCAGAGACTCCCAGAGACCCCCCAGGGACCCTCAGACACCCCCAGAGACTCATAGAGACCCCCAGAGACCCCCAGAGACTCTCAGAGATCCCCCAGGGACCCACAGGAACCCCTCAAAGATCCACCAGAGACCCCCAGAAATCCTCAGGGACCCCCCAGGGACCCCCATAGACCGCCCAGAGATCACGAGATGCCCCCCAGGGACCTCCAGAGACCCCTCCAGAGATCACGAGAAACCCCTCCGAGACCCCCAGGGACCTCCAGAGACCCCCAGGGACCCACCTTGGGACCCCCAGAGGACCCCAGGGACCCACAGGAACCCCTCATAGATCCACCAGAGACCCCCATAGATCCCACAGAGACCTCCAGAGAACCCCAGAGACCACCAGAGATGCTCCGGAGACACCCCAGAGACCCCCACAGAGATCCCCGGTGCCCGAAATGTCGTCCCTCGGGGAACCCCCTTGGGGACCCCCGGTGCCCGAAATGTCGTCCCTCGGGGAACCCCCTTGGGGAGCCCCGGCGCCCGAGGTGTCGCCCCTCGGCAACCCCCCCTTCGAGGACTTCCGGCGCCCGAAATGTCGCCCCTTGGGGACCCCCCATTTGGGGACCCCCGGTGCCCGAGGTGTCGCCCCTCGGCAACAACCCCGTGGGGAGCCCCGGTGCCCGAAATGCCGTCCCTCGGCCAACCTCCTTGGGGACCCCAGAGACCCCCAGAGGACCCCCCCAGGGACTCCACAGGGACCCCCAGAGACCCCAGAGATTCCCAGACACTCCCAGGGACACCCAGGGACCCCCAGGACGCTACAGAGATCTCCCAGAGAACCCCCAGTTTCCCCCAGAGACCCCCCAGAAACTGTCAGAGACCCCCAGACACCCCCAGACACCCCAGGGACCCCCCTAGACCTCCAGACACCCCCCAGGGACTCCCAGACGCCCCCACGGACCCCCAGGGCCCCGCCAGGGACCTCCCAGAGACCCCCAGAGACTCTCAGAGACCCCCCAGGGACCCCCAGAGAGCCCACTGGGACTCCACAGGGACCCCCAGAGACTCCCCATAGATCACCAGGGACCGCCCAAGGACCCCCGCAGACCCCCAGACACCCCCAGACACTCCCAGGGGCCCCCAGAAACTCCCAGAGATCCCTCAGGGACCCGCAGAGACCCCTCAGGGACCCCCAGAGACTCCCAGACACCCCAGAGACTCCCAGAAACCCTCAGAGACCCCCCAGGGACCTCCAGAGACCCCAGAGACTCCAAGAGACCCCCAGAGACCCCCACGGATCCCCCAGGGACCTCCAAGAGACCCCCCATAGATTCTCAGAGACCTCCAGGGACTCCCAGACACCCGCCGAAATCCCCCAGGGACCCCCAGAGACTCTCCATAGATCACCAGGGACTGCCCAAGGACCCCCACAGAACCCCAGCCACCCCCAGAGACTCCCAGGGGTCCCCAGAAACTCCCAGAGACCTCTCAGGGACCCGCAGAGACCCCTGAGGGACCCCCAGAGACTTCTAGACACCCGCCAGGAACCCTCAGATGTTCCCAGAAACCCCCAGAGATCCCCAGAGACCCCCAGACCCCTCCAGGGACCCCCAGACACCCGCAGAGACCCGCAGGGACCCCCAGGGACCCCCAGAGACCCCCCAGAGACTCTCAGAGACCTCCAGGGACTCCCAGACACACGCCGAGACACCCCAGGGACCACCAGAGACCCCCAGACACCCGCCAGGGACCCTCAGATGCCCCCAGAGACCCCCCAGAGATCCCCAGAGACCCCCAGACCCCTCCAGGGACACCCAGACACCCCCAGAGACCCCCAGAGACCCCCAGGGACCCCCAGAGACCCTCCAGAGACCCCCAGAGACTCTCAGAGATCCCCCAGAGACCCCACAGGGACCCCCAAGGACCCCCTAGGGACCCCCACAGAACCCCAGAGACCCCCCTGTGACCCCCAAAGAACTCCCCTGGGGATCTCCTGGGACCCCCCAGACACCCCCAGAGACCCCCAGAGACCCCCAGGGACCCCCAGAGACCCTCCAGAGACCCCCAGAGACTCTCAGAGATCCCCCAGAGACGCCCAGACACCCCCAAGGACCCCCTAGGGACCCCCACAGAATCCCAGAGACCCCCCCTGTGACCCCCAAAGAACTCCCCTGGGGATCTCCTGGGACCCCCCAGAAACCCCCAGACACCCCCAGAGACTCCCAGAGACCCCCCAGGGACCCTCAGACACCCCCAGAGACTCATAGAGACCCCCAGAGACCCCCAGAGACTCTCAGAGATCCCCCAGGGACCCACAGGAACCCCTCAAAGATCCACCAGAGACCCCCAGAGACCCTCAGGGACCCCCCAGGGACCCCCATAGACCGCCCAGAGATCACGAGAAACCCCTCCGAGACCCCCAGGGACCTCCAGAGACCCCCAGGGACCCACCTTGGGACCCCCAGAGGACCCCAGGGACCCACAGGAACCCCTCATAGATCCACCAGAGACCCCCATAGATCCCACAGAGACCTCCAGAGAACCCCAGAGACCACCAGAGATGCTCCGGAGACACCCCAGAGACCCCCACAGAGATCCCCGGTGCCCGAAATGTCGTCCCTCGGGGAACCCCCTTGGGGACCCCCGGTGCCCGAAATGTCGTCCCTCGGGGAACCCCCTTGGGGAGCCCCGGCGCCCGAGGTGTCGCCCCTCGGCAACCACCCCGTGGGGAGCCCCGGTGCCCGAAATGTCGTCCCTCGGGGAACCCCCTTGGGGAGCCCCGGCGCCCGAGGTGTCGCCCCTCGGCAACCCCCCCCTTCGGGGACTTCCGGCGCCCGAAATGTCGCCCCTTGGGGACCCCCCATTTGGGGACCCCCGGTGCCCGAGGTGTCGCCCCTCGGCAACCACCCCGTGGGGAGCCCCGGTGCCCGAAATGCCGTCCCTCGGCCAACCTCCTTGGGGACCCCAGAGACCCCCAGAGGACCCCCCAGGGACTCCACAGGGACCCCCAGAGACCCCAGAGATTCCCAGACACTCCCAGGGACACCCAGGGACCCCCAGGACGCTACAGAGATCTCCCAGAGAACCCCCAGTTTCCCCCAGAGACCCCCCAGAAACTGTCAGAGACCCCCAGAGACCCCCAGACACCCCAGGGACCCCCCTAGACCTCCAGACACCCCCCAGGGACTCCCAGGCGCCCCCACGGACCCCCAGGGCCCCCCCAGGGACCCCCCAGAGACCACCAGAGACTCTCAGAGACCCCCCAGGGACCCCCAGAGAGCCCACTGGGACTCCCCAGGGACCCCCAGAGACTCCCCATAGATCACCAGGGACCGCCCAAGGACCCCCACAGACCCCCAGACACCCCCAGAGACTCCCAGGGGCCCCCAGAAACTCCCAGAGATCCCTCAGGGACCCGCAGAGACCCCTCAGGGACCCCCAGAGACTCCCAGACACCCCAGAGACTCCCAGAAACCCTCAGAGACCCCCCAGGGACCTCCAGAGACCCCAGAGACTCCAAGAGACCCCCAGAGACCCCCACGGACCCCCCGGGGACCCCCCAGAGACCCCCCAGAGATTCTCAGAGACCTCCAGGGACTCCCAGACACCCGCCGAAACCCCCCAGGGACCCCCAGAGACCCTCCATAGATCACCAGGGACTGCCCAAGGACCCCCACAGAACCCCAGAAACCCCCAGAGACTCCCAGGGGTCCCCAGAAACTCCCAGAGACCTCTCAGGGACCCGCAGAGACCCCTGAGGGACCCCCAGAGACTTCTAGACACCCGCCAGGAACCCTCAGATGCCCCCAGAGACCCCCAGAGATCCCCAGAGACCTCCAGACCCCTCCAGGGACCCCCAGACACCCGCAGAGACCCGCAGGGACCCCCAGGGACCCCCAGAGACCCCCCAGAGACCCCCAGAGAGCCCACTGGGACTCCCCAGGGACCCCCAGAGAGCCCACTTGGACTCCCCAGGGACCCCCAGAGACTCCCCATAGATCACCAGGGACCGCCCAAGGACCCCCGCAGACCCCCAGACACCCCCAGAGACTCCCAGGGGCCCCCAGAAACTCCCAGAGATCCCTCAGCGACCCGCAGAGACCCCTCAGGGACCCCCAGAGACTCCCAGACACCCCAGAGACTCCCAGAAACCCTCAGAGACCCCCCAGGGACCTCCAGAGACCCCAGAGACTCCAAGAGACCCCCAGAGACCCCCACGGACCCCCCAGGGACCCCCAAGAGACCCCCCCAGAGATTCTCAGAGACCTCCAGGGACTCCCAGACACCCGCCGAAATCCCCCAGGGACCCCCAGAGACCCTCCATAGATCACCAGGGTCTGCCCAAGGACCCCCACAGAACCCCAGACACCTCCAGAGACTCCCAGGGGTCCCCAGAAACTCCCAGAGACCTCTCAGGGACCCGCAGAGACCCCTGAGGGACCCCCAGAGACTTCTAGACACCCGCCAGGAACCCTCAGATGCCCCCAGAGACCCCCAGAGATCCCCAGAGACCCCCAGACCCCTCCAGGGACCCCCAGACACCCGCAGAGACCCGCAGGGACCCCCAGGGACCCCCAGGGACCCCCCAGAGACTCTCAGAGACCTCCAGGGACTCCCAGACACACGCCGAGACACCCCAGGGACCACCAGAGACCCCCAGACACCCGCCAGGGACCCTCAGATGCCCCCAGAGACCCCCCAGAGATCCCCAGAGACCCCCAGACCCCTCCAGGGACACCCAGACACCCCCAGAGACCCCCAGAGACCCCCAGGGACCCCCAGAGACCCTCCAGAGACCCCCAGAGACTCTCAGAGATCCCCCAGAGACCCCACAGGGACCCCCAAGGACCCCCTAGGGACCCCCACAGAACCCCAGAGACCCCCCTGTGACCCCCAAAGAACTCCCCTGGGGATCTCCTGGGACCCCCCAGAAACCCCCAGAAACCCCCAGAGACTCCCAGAGACCCCCCAGGGACCCTCAGACACCCCCAGAGACTCATAGAGACACCTCAGGGACCCCCAGAGACCCCCAGACACCCGCCAGGGACCCTCAGATGCCCCCAGAGACCCCCAGAGATCCCCAGAGACCCCCAGACCCCTCCAGGGACACCCAGACACCCCCAGAGACCCCCAGAGACCCCCAGGGACCCCCAGAGACCCTCCAGAGACCCCCAGAGACTCTCAGAGATCCCCCAGAGACCCCACAGGGACCCCCAAGGACCCCCTAGGGACCACCACAGAACCCCAGAGACCCCCCCTGTGACCCCCAAAGAACTCCCCTGGGGATCTCCTGGGACCCCCCAGACACCCCCAGAGACCCCCAGAGACCCCCAGGGACCCCCAGAGACCCTCCAGAGACCCCCAGAGACTCTCAGAGATCCCCCAGAGACGCCCAGACACCCCCAAGGACCCCCTAGGGACCCCCACAGAACCCCAGAGACCCCCCCTGTGAACCCCAAAGAACTCCCCTGGGGATCTCCTGGGTCCCCCCAGAAACCCCCAGACACCCCCAGAGACTTCCAGAGACCCCCCAGGGACCCTCAGACACCCCCAGAGACTCATAGAGACCCCCAGAGACCCCCAGAGACTCTCAGAGATCCCCCAGGGACCCACAGGAACCCCTCAAAGATCCACCAGAGACCCCCAGAGACCCTCAGGGACACCCCAGGGACCCCCATAGACCGCCCAGAGATCACGAGATGCCCCCCAGGGACCTCCAGAGACCCCTCCAGAGATCACGAGAAACCCCTCCGAGACCCCCAGGGACCTCCAGAGACCCCCAGGGACCCACCTTGGGACCCCCAGAGGACCCCAGGGACCCACAGGAACCCCTCATAGATCCACCAGAGACCCCCATAGATCCCACAGAGACCTCCAGAGAACCCCAGAGACCACCAGAGATGCTCCGGAGACACCCCAGAGACCCCCACAGAGATCCCCGGTGCCCGAAATGTCGTCCCTCGGGGAACCCCCTTGGGGACCCCCGGTGCCCGAAATGTCGTCCCTCGGGGAACCCCCTTGGGGAGGCCCGGCGCCCGAGGTGTCGCCCCTCGGCAACCAACCCCGTGGGGAGCTCCGGTGCCCGAAATGTCGTCCCTCGGGGAACCCCCTTGGGGACCCCCGGTGCCCGAAATGTCGTCCCTCGGGGAACCCCCTTGGGGACCCCCGGCGCCCGAGGTGTCGCCCCTCGGCAACCCCCCCCTTCGGGGACTTCCGGCGCCCGAAATGTCGCCCCTTGGGGACCCACCATTTGGGGACCCCCGGTGCCCGAGGTGTCGCTCCTCGGCAACCACCCCGTGGGGAGCCCCGGTGCCCGAAATGCCGTCCCTCGGCCAACCTCCTTGGGGACCCCAGAGACCCCCAGAGGACCCCCCAGGGACTCCACAGGGACCCCCAGAGACCCCAGAGATTCCCAGACACTCCCAGGGACACCCAGGGACGCCCAGGACGCTACAGAGATCTCCCAGAGAACCCCCAGTTTCCCCCAGAGACCCCCCAGAAACTGTCAGAGACCCCCAGACACCCCCAGACACCCCAGGGACCCCCCTAGACCTCCAGACACCCCCCAGGGACTCCCAGACGCCCCCACGGACCCCCAGGGCCCCCCAGGGACCCCCCAGAGACTACCAGAGACTCTCAGAGACCCCCCAGGGACCCCCAGAGAGCCCACTGGGACTCCCCAGGGACCCCCAGAGACTCCCCATAGATCACCAGGGACCGCCCAAGGACCCCCGCAGACCCCCAGACACCCCCAGAGACTCCCAGGGGCCCCCAGAAACTCCCAGAGATCCCTCAGGGACCCGCAGAGACCCCTCAGGGACCCCCAGAGACTCCCAGACACCCCAGAGACTCCCAGAAACCCTCAGAGACCCCCCAGGGACCTCCAGAGACCCCAGAGACTCCAAGAGACCCCCAGAGACCCCCACGGACCCTCCAGGGATCCCCCAGGGACCCCCCAGAGATTCTCAGAGACCTCCAGGGACTCCCAGACACCCGCCGAAACCCCTCAGGGACCCCCAGAGACCCTCCATAGATCACCAGGGACTGCCCAAGGACCCCCACAGAACCCCAGAAACCCCCAGAGACTCCCAGGGGTCCCCAGAAACTCCCAGAGACCTCTCAGGGACCCGCAGAGACCCCTGAGGGACCCCCAGAGACTTCTAGACACCCGCCAGGAACCCTCAGATGCCCCCAGAGACCCCCAGAGATCCCCAGAGACCCCCAGACCCCTCCAGGGACCCCCAGAAACCCCCCAGAGACTCTCAGAGACCTCCAGGGACTCCCAGACACACGCCGAGACACCCCAGGGACCCCCAGAGACCCCCAGAAACTCTCAGAGATCCCCCAGGGACCCTCAGGAACCCCTCAAAGATCCACCAGAGACCCCCAGAGACCCTCAGGGACCCCCCAGGGACCCCCATAGACCGCCCAGAGATCACGAGATGCCCCCCAGGGACCTCCAGAGACCCCTCCAGAGATCACGAGAAACCCCTCCGAGACCCCCAGGGACCTCCAGAGACCCCCAGGGACCCACCTTGGGACCCCCAGAGGACCCCAGGGACCCACAGGAACCCCTCATAGATCCACCAGAGACCCCCATAGATCCCACAGAGACCTCCAGAGAACCCCAGAGACCACCAGAGATGCTCCGGAGACACCCCAGAGACCCCCACAGAGATCCCCGGTGCCCGAAATGTCGTCCCTCGGGGAACCCCCTTGGGGACCCCCGGTGCCCGAAATGTCGTCCCTCGGGGAACCCCCTTGGGGAGCCCCGGCGCCCGAGGTGTCGCCCCTCGGCAACCCCCCCCTTCGGGGACTTCCGGCGCCCGAAATGTCGCCCCTTGGGGACCGCCCGGTGCCCGAGGTGTCGCCTCTCGGCAACCACCCCGTGGGGAGCCCCGGTGCCCGAAATGCCGTCCCTCGGCCAACCTCCTTGGGGACCCCAGAGACCCCCAGAGGACCCCCCCAGGGACTCCACAGGGACCCCCAGAGACCCCAGAGATTCCCAGACACTCCCAGGGTCACCCAGGGACCCCCAGGACGCTACAGAGATCTCCCAGAGAACCCCCAGTTTCCCCCAGAGACCCCCCAGAGACTGTCAGAGACCCCCAGACACCCCCAGACACCCCAGGGACCCCCCTAGACCCCCAGACCCCTCCAGGGACACCCAGACATCCCCAGAGACCCCCAGAGACCCCCAGGGACCCCCAGAGACCCTCCAGAGACCCCCAGAGACTCTCAGAGATCCCCCAGAGACGCCCAGACACCCCCAAGGACCCCCTAGGGACCCCCACAGAACCCCAGAGACCCCCCCTGTGACCCCCAAAGAACTCCTTTGGGGATCTCCTGGGATCCCCCCAGAAACCCCCAGACACCCCCAGAGACTCCCAGAGACCCCCCCAGGGACCCTCAGACACCCCCAGAGACTCATAGAGACCCCCAGAGACCCCCAGAGACTCTCAGAGATCCCCCAGGGACCCACAGGAACCCCTCAAAGATCCACCAGAGACCCCCAGAGACCCTCAGGGACCCCCCAGGGACCCCCATAGACCGCCCAGAGATCACGAGATGCCCCCCAGGGACCTCCAGAGACCCCTCCAGAGATCACGAGAAACCCCTCCGAGACCCCCAGAGACCTCCAGAGACCCCCAGGGACCCACCTTGGGACCCCCAGAGGACCCCAGGGACCCACAGGAACCCCTCATAGATCCACCAGAGACCCCCATAGATCCCACAGAGACCTCCAGAGAACCCCAGAGACCACCAGAGATGCTCCGGAGACACCCCAGAGACCCCCACAGAGATCCCCGGTGCCCGAAATGTCGTCCCTCGGGGAACCCCCTTGGGGACCCCCGGTGCCCGAAATGTCGTCCCTCGGGGAACCCCCTTGGGGAGCCCCGGCGCCCGAGGTGTCGCCCCTCGGCAACCCCCCCCTTCGGGGACTTCCGGCGCCCGAAATGTCGCCCCTTGGTGACCGCCCGGTGCCCGAGGTGTCGCCCCTCGGCAACCACCCCGTGGGGAGCCCCGGTGCCCGAAATGCCGTCCCTCAGCCAACCTCCTTGGGGACCCCAGAGACCCCCAGAGGACCCCCCCAGGGACTCCACAGGGACCCCCAGAGATCCCAGAGATTCCCAGACACTCCCAGGGACACCCAGGGACTCCCCAGGGACCCCCAGGATGCTACCGAGATCTCCCAGAGAACCCCCAGTTTCCCCCAGAGACCCCCCAGAGACTGTCAGAGACCCCCAGACATCCCCAGACACCCCAGGGACCCCCCTAGACCTCCAGACACACCCCAGGATCTCCCAGACGCCCCCACGGACCCCCAGGGCCCCCCCAGGGACCCCCCAGAGACCACCAGAGACTCTCAGAGACCCCCCAGGGACGCCCAGAGAGCCCACTGGGACTCCCCAGGGACCCCCAGAGACTCCCCATAGATCACCAGGGACCGCCCAAGGACTCCCGCAGAGCCCCAGACACCCCCAGAGACTCCCAGGGGCCCCCAGAAACTCCCAGAGATCCCTCAGGGACCCGCAGAGACCCCTCAGGGACCCCCAGAGACTTCCAGACACCCCAGAGACTCCCAGAAACCCTCAGAGACCCCCCAGGGATGTCCAGATACCCCAGAGACTCCAAGAGACCCCCAGAGACCCCCACGGACCCTCCAGGGACCACCAGAAAGCCCCAGAGACCCCCCAGAGACCCCCCAGGGACCACCAGAGAGCCCCCAGAGATTCTTAGAGACCTCCAGGGACTCCCAGACAGCCGCCGAGACCCCCCAGGGACCACCAGAGACCCTCCATAGATCACCAGGGACTGCCCAAGGACTCCCACAAACCCCCAGACACCCCCAGAGACTCTCGGGCCCCCCAGAAACTCCCAGAGACCTCTCAGGGACCCGCAGAGACCCCTGAGGGACCCCCAGAGACTCCCAGACACCCGCCAGGAACCGTCAGATGCCCCCAGAGACCCCCAGAGATCCCCAGAGACCCCCAGACCCCTCAGGGGACTCTCAGACACCCCCAGAGATCCGCAGGCACCCCCAGGGACCCTCAGAGAGCCCCCAGAGACTCTCAGAGACCTCCAGGGACTCCCAGACACACGCCGAGACCTCCCAGGGACCCCCAGAGACCCCCAGACACACGCCAGGGACCCTCAGATGCCCCAAGAGACCCCTAGAGATCCCTAGAAACCCCCAGACCCCTCCAGGGACCCCCAGACACCCCCAGAGACCTCCAGAGACCCCCAGAGACCCTCCAGAGACCCCCAGAGACTTTCACAGATCCCCCAGGGACCCAACAGGGACCCACAAGGACCCCCTAGGGTCCCCCACAGACCCCCAGAGACACCCCCTGTAACCCCGAAAGAACTGCCCTGGGGATCTCTTGGGACCCCCCAGAAACCCCCAGACACCCCCGGAGACTCCCAGAGACCCCCAGAAACCCTCAGGGACCCCCCAGGGACCCCCATAGACCGCCCAGAAATCACGAGATGCCCCCCAGGGACCTCCAGAGGCCCCTCCAGAGATCACGAGAAACCCCTCCGAGACCCCCAGGGACCTCCAGAGACCCCCAGGGACCACCAGAGATGCTCCGGAGACTCCCCAGAGACCCCCACAGAGATCCCCGGTGCCCGAAATGTCGTCCCTCGGGGAACCCCCTTGGGGAGCCCCGGCGCCCGAGGTGTCGCCCCTCGGCAACCCCCCCTTCGAGGACTTCCGGCGCCCGAAATGTCGCCCCTTGGGGACCCCCCATTTGGGGACCCCCGGTGCCCGAGGTGTCGCCCCTCGGCCAACCTCCTTGGGGACCCCAGAGACTCCCAGAGGACCCCCCCAGAGACTCCACAGGGACCCCCAGAGACCCCAGAGATTCCCAGACACTCCCAGGGACACCCAGGGACCCCCCAGAGACTCTCAGAGACCTCCAGGGACTCCCAGACACACGCCGAGACACCCCAGGGACCCCCAGAGACCTCCAGACACCCGCCAGGGACCCTCAGATGCCCCCAGAGACTCCCAGAGATCCCCAGAGACCCCCAGACCCCTCCAGGGACACCCAGACACCCCCAGAGACCCGCAGGGACCCCCAGGGGCCCCCAGAGACCCCCCAGAGACTCTCAGAGACCTCCAGGGACTCCCAGACACGCGCCGAGACCCCCCAGGGACGCCCAGAGACCCCCAGACACCCGCCAGGGACCCTCAGATACCCCCAGAGACCCCCCAGAGATCCCCAGAGACCCCCAGACCCCTCCAGGGACCCTCAGACACCTCCAGAGACCCCCCAGAGACCCCCAGGGACCCCCAGAGACCCTCCAGAGACCCCCAGAGACTCTCAGAGATCCACCAGAGACCCCACAGGGACTCCCAAGGACCCCCTAGGGACCCCCACAGTCCCCAGAGACCCCCCCTGTGACCCCCAAAGAACTCCCCTGGGGATCTCCTGGGACCCCCCAGAAACCCCCAGAGACTCCCAGAGACCCCCCAGGGACCCTCAGACACCCCCAGAGACTCATAGAGACCCCCAGAGACCCCCAGGGACTCTCAGAGATCCCCCAGGGACCCAAAGGAACCCCTCAAAGATCCACCAGAGACCCCCCAGAGATTCTCAGAGACCTCCAGGGACTCCCAGACACCCGCCGAAACCCCCCAGGGACCCCCAGAGACCCTCCATAGATCACCAGGGTCTGCCCAAGGACCCCCACAGAATCCCAGACACCTCCAGAGACTCCCAGGGGTCCCCAGAAACTCCCAGAGACCCCTCAGGGACCCGCAGAGACCCCTGAGGGACCCCCAGAGACTTCTAGACACCCGCCAGGAACCCTCAGATGCCCCCAGAGACCCCCAGAGATCCCCAGAGACCCCCAGTCCCCTCCAGGGACCCCCAGACACCCGCAGAGACCCGCAGGGACCCCCAGGGACCCCCAGGGACCCCCCCAGAGACTCTCAGAGACCTCCAGGGACTCCCAGACACACACCGAGACACCCCAGGGACCCCCAGAGATCCCCAGACACCCGCCAGGGACCCTCAGATGCCCCCAGAGACCCCCAGAGATCCCCAGAGACCCCCAGACCCCTCCAGGGACCCCCAGAGACCCGCAGAGACCCGCAGGGACCCCCAGGGGCTCCCAGAGACCCCCCAGAGACTCTCGGAGACCTCCAGGGACTCCCAGACACGCGCCGAGACCCCCCAGGGACCCCCAGAGACCCCCAGACACCCGCCAGGGACCCTCAGATACCCCCAGAGACCCCCCAGAGATCCCCAGAGACCCCCAGACCCCTCCAGGGACCCTCAGACACCTCCAGAGACCCCCAGAGACCCCCAGGGACCCCCAGAGACCCTCCATAGATTCCCAGAGACTCTCAGAGATCCCCCAGAGACCCCACAGGGACCCCCAAGGACCCCCTAGGGACCCCACAGTCCCCAGAGACCCCCCCTGTGGCCCCCAAAGAACTCCCCTGGGGATCTCCTTGGACCCCCCAGAAACCCCCAGACACCCCCAGAGACTCCCAGAGACCCCCAGGGACCCTCAGACACCCCCAGAGACTCCCAGAGACCCTCAGAGACCCTCAGGGACCCCCCAGAGACCACCATAGACCGCCCAGAGATCATGAGATGTCCCCCAGGGACCTCCAGAGACCCCTCCAGAGATCACGAGAAACCCCTCCGAGACCCCCAGGGACCTCCAGAGACCCCCAGGGACCCACCTTGGGACCCCCAGAGGACCCCAGGGACCCACAGGAACCCCTCATAGATCCACCAGAGACCCCCATAGATCCCACAGAGACCTCCAGAGAACCCCAGAGACCACCAGAGATGCTTCGGAGACACCCCAGAGACCCCCACAGAGATCCCCGGTGCCCGAAATGTCGTCCCTCGGGGAACCCCCTTGGGGAGCCCCGGCGCCCGAAATGTCGCCCCTTGGGGACCCCCCATTTGGGGACCCCCGGTGCCCGAGGTGTCGCCCCTCGGCAACCACCCCGTGGGGAGCCCCGGTGCCCGAAATGCCGTCCCTCGGCCAACCTCCTTGGGGACCCCAGAGACCCCCAGAGGACCCCCCCAAGGACTCCACAGGGACCCCCAGAGATCCCAGAGATTCCCAGACACTCCCAGGGACACCCAGGGACCCCCCAGGGACCCCCAGGATGCTACCGAGATCTCCCAGAGAACCCCCAGTTTCCCCCAGAGACCCCCCAGAAACTGTCAGAGACCCCCAGACACCCCCAGACACCCCAGGGACCCCCCTAGACCTCCAAACACCCCCCAGGGACTCCCAGACGCCCCCACGGACCCCCAGGGCCCCCCCAGGGACCCCCAGAGACCCCCAGAGACTCTCAGAGACCTCCAGGGACTCCCAGACACGCGCCGAGACCGCCCAGGGACGCCCAGAGACCCCCAGACACCCGCCAGGGACCTTCAGATACCCCCAGAGACCCCCCAGAGATCCCCAGAGACCCCCAGACCCCTCCAGGGACCCTCAGACACCCCCAGAGACCCCCCAGAGATCCCCAGGGACCCCCAGAGACCCTCCAGAGACCCCCAGAGACTCTCAGAGATCCCCCAGAGACCCCACAGGGACTCCCAAGGACCCCCTAGGGACCCCCACAGTCCCCAGAGACCCCCCCTATGACCCCTAAAGAACTCCCCTGGGGATCTCCTGGGACCCCCCAGAAACCCCCAGAGACTCCCAGAGACCCCCCAGGGACCCTCAGACACCCCCAGAGACTCATAGAGACCCCCAGAGACCCCCAGAGACTCTCAGAGATCCCCCAGGGACCCACAGGAACCCCTCAAAGATCCACCAGAGACCCCCCAGAGATTCTCAGAGACCTCCAGGGACTCCCAGACACCCGCCGAAACCCCCCAGGGATCCCCAGAGACCCTCCATAGATCACCAGGGTCTGCCCAAGGACCCCCACAGAATCCCAGACACCTCCAGAGACTCCCAGGGGTCCCCAGAAACTCCCAGAGACCCCTCAGGGACCCGCAGAGACCCCTGAGGGACCCCCAGAGACTTCTAGACACCCGCCAGGAACCCTCAGATGCCCCCAGAGACCCCCAGAGATCCCCAGAGACCCCCAGTCCCCTCCAGGGACCCCCAGACACCCGCAGAGACCCGCAGGGACCCCCAGGGACCCCCAGAGACCCCCCCAGAGACTCTCAGAGACCTCCAGGGACTCCCAGACACACGCCGAGACACCCCAGGGACCCCCAGAGATCCCCAGACACCCGCCAGGGACCCTCAGATGCCACCAGAGACCCCCAGAGATCCCCAGAGACCCCCAGACCCCTCCAGGGAGCCCCAGAGACCCGCAGAGACCCGCAGGGACCCCCAGGGGCTCCCAGAGACCCCCCAGAGACTCTCAGAGACCTCCAGGGACTCCCAGACACGCGCCGAGACCCCCCAGGGACCCCTCAGGGACCCCCAGACACCCGCCAGGGACCCTCAGATACCCCCAGAGACCCCCCAGAGATCCCCAGAGACCCCCAGACCCCTCCAGGGACCCTCAGACACCTCCAGAGACCCCCAGAGACCCTCAGGGACCCCCAGAGACCCTCCATAGATTCCCAGAGACTCTCAGAGATCCCCCAGAGACCCCACAGGGACCCCCAAGGACCCCCTAGGGACCCCCACAGTCCCCAGAGACCCCCCCTGTGGCCCCCAAAGAACTCCCCTGGGGATCTCCTTGGACCCCCCAGAAACCCCCAGACACCCCCAGAGACTCCCAGAGACCCCCAGGGACCCTCAGACACCCCCAGAGACTCCCAGAGACCCTCAGAGACCCTCAGGGACCCCCCAGAGACCACCATAGACCGCCCAGAGATCATGAGATGCCCTCAGGGACCTCCAGAGACCCCTCCAGAGATCACGAGAAACACCTCCGAGACCCCCAGGGACCTCCAGAGACCCCCAGGGACCCACCTTGGGACCCCCAGAGGACCCCAGGGACCCACAGGAACCCCTCATAGATCCACCAGAGACCCCCATAGATCCCACAGAGACCTCCAGAGAACCCCAGAGACCACCAGAGATGCTCCGGAGACACCCCAGAGACCCCCACAGAGATCCCCGGTGCCCGAAATGTCGTCCCTCGGGGAACCCCCTTGGGGAGCCCCGGCGCCCGAAATGTCGCCCCTTGGGGACCCCCCATTTGGGGACCCCCGGTGCCCGAGGTGTCGCCCCTCGGCAACCACCCCGTGGGGAGCCCCGGTGCCCGAAATGCCGTCCCTCGGCCAACCTCCTTGGGGACCCCAGAGACCCCCAGAGGACCCCCCCAAGGACTCCACAGGGACCCCCAGAGATCCCAGAGATTCCCAGACACTCCCAGGGACACCCAGGGACCCCCCAGGGACCCCCAGGATGCTACCGAGATCTCCCAGAGAACCCCCAATTTCCCCCAGAGACCCCCCAGAAACTGTCAGAGACCCCCAGACACCCCCAGACACCCCAGGGACCCCCCTAGACCTCCAGACACCCCCCAGGGACTCCCAGACGCCCCCACGGACCCCCAGGGCCCCCCCAGGGACCCCCCAGAGACCCCCAGAGACTCTCAGAGACCCCCCAGGGACCCCCAGAGAGCCCACTGGGACTCCCCAGGGACCCCCAGAGACTCCCCATAGATCACCAGGGACCGCCCAAGGACTCCCGCAGAGCCCCAGACACCCCCAGAGACTCCCAGGGGCCCCCAGAAACTCCCAGAGATCCCTCAGGGACCCGCAGAGACCCCTCAGGGACCCCCAGAGACTTCCAGACACCCCAGAGACTCCCAGAAACCCTCAGAGACCCCCCAGGGATGTCCAGATACCCCAGAGACTCCAAGAGACCCCCAGAGACCCCCACGGACCCTCCAGGGACCACCAGAAAGCCCCAGAGACCCCCCAGAGACCCCCCAGGGACCACCAGAGAGCCCCCAGAGATTCTCAGAGACCTCCAGGGACTCCCAGACACCCGCCGAGACCCCCCAGGGACCCCCAGGGACCCTACATAGATCACCAGGGACTGCCCAAGGACTCCCACAAACCCCCAGACACCCCCAGAGACTCTCGGGCCCCCCAGAAACTCCCAGAGACCCCTCAGGGACCCGCAGAGACCCCTGAGGGACCCCCAGAGACTCTCAGACACCCGGCAGGAACCGTCAGATGCCCCCAGAGACCCCCAGAGATCCCCAGAGACCCCCAGACCCCTCAGGGGACCCCCAGACACCCCCAGAGACCTGCAGGCACCCCCAGGGACCCTCAGAGAGCCCCCAGAGACTTTCAGAGACCTCCAGGGACTCCCAGACACACGCCGAGACCCCCCAGGGACCCCCAGAGACCCCCAGACACACGCGAGGGACCCTCAGATACCCCCAGAGACCCCTAGAGATCCCTAGAAACCCCCAGACCCCTCCAGGGACCCCCAGACACCCCCAGAGACCCCCAGAGACCCCCAGAGACCCTCCAGAGACCCCCAGAGACTTTCACAGATCCCCCAGGGACCCAACAGGGACCCACAAGGACCCCCTAGGGTGCCCCACAGACCCCCAGAGACACCCCCTGTAACCCCGAAAGAACTGCCCTGGGGATCTCTTAGGACCCCCCAGAAACCCCCAGACACCCCTGGAGACTCCCAGAGACCCCCAGAGACCCTCAGGGACCCCCCAGGGACCCCCATAGACCGCCCAGAGATCACGAGATGCCCCCCAGAAACCTCCAGAGGCTCCTCCAGAGATCACGAAAAACCCCTCTGTGACCCCCAGGGACCTCCAGAGACCCCCAGGGACCCACCTTGGGACCCCCAGAGGACCCCAGGGACCCACAGGAACCCCTCATAGATCCACCAGAGACCCCCATAGATCCCACAGAGACCTCCAGAGAACCCCAGAGACCACCAGAGATGCTCCAGAGACACCCCAGAGACCCCCACAGAGATCCCCGGTGCCCAAAATGTCGTCCCTCGGGGAACCCCCTTGGGGACCCCCGGTGCCCGAAATGTCATCCCTCGGGGAACCCCCTTGGGGAGCCCCGGCGCCCGAGGTGTCGCCCCTCGGCAACCCCCCCCTTCGGGGATTTCCGGCGCCCGAAATGTCGCCCCTTGGGGACCCCCCATTTGGGGAACCCGGTGCCCGAGGTGTCGCCCCTCGGCAGCCACCCCTTGGGGAGCCCCGGTGCCCGAAATGTCGTCCCTCGGACAACCCCATTGGGGACCCACGGTGCTCGAAATGTCGTCCCTCGGACACCCGCCTTAGGGACTCCCGGTGCCCGAAATGCCGTCCCTCGGCAAACCTCCTTGGGGACCCCAGAGACCCCCAGAGGACCCCCCCAGGGACTCCACAGGGACCCCCAGAGACCCCCAGAGATTCCCAGACACTCCCAGAGACCCCCGGGGTCCCCCCAGGGACCCCCAGGACGCTGCAGAGATCTCCCAGAGAACCCCCAGTTTCCCCCAGAGACCCCCCAGAGACTGTCAGAGACCCCCAGACACCCCCAGACACCCCAGGGACCCCCTAGACCTCCAGACACCCCCCAGGGACTCCCAGACGCCCCCACGGACCCCCAGGGCCCCCCCAGGGACCTCCCAGAGACCCCCAGAGACTCTCAGAGACCCCTCAGGGACGCCCAGAGAGCCCACTGGGACTCCCCAGGGACCCCCAGAGACTCCCCATAGATCACCAGGGACCGCCCAGGGACCCCCGCAGACCCCCAGACACCCCCAGAGACTCCCAGGGGCCCCCAGAAACTCCCAGAGATCCCTCAGGGATCCGCAGAGACCCCTCAGGGACCCCCAGAGATTTCCAGACACCCCAGAGACTCCCAGAAACCCTCAGAGACCCCCCAGGGACCTCCAGAGACCCCAGAGACTCCAAGAGACCCCCCAGAGACCCCCACGGACCCTCCAGGGACCACCAGAAAGCCCCAGAGACCCCCCAGAGACCCCCCAGGGACCACCAGAGAGCCCCCAGATATTCTCAGAGACCTCCAGGGACTCCCAGACCCCTGCCAAGACCCCCCAGGGACCCCCAGAGACCTTCCATAGATCACCAGGGACTGCCCAAAGACCCCCACAGACTCCCAGACACCCCCAGAGACTCCCAGGGGCCCCCAGAAACTCCCAGAGACCCCTCAGGGACCCGCAGAGACCCCTGAGGGACCCCCAGAAACTCCCAGACACCCGCCAGGAACCCTCAGATGCCCCCAGAGACCCCCAGAGATCCCCAGAGACCTCCAGACCCCTCCAGGGACCCCCAGACACCTCCAGAGACCCGCAGGGACCCCCAGAGACGCTCCAGAGACCCCCAGAGACTCTCAGAGATCCACCAGAGACCCCACAGGGACCCCCAAGAACCCCCTAGGGACCCCCACAAATCCTCAGAGACCCCCCCATGACCTCCAAAGAACTCCCCTGGGGATCTCCTGGGACCCCCCAGAAACGCCCAGACACCCCCAGAGACTCCCAGAGACCCCCCAGGGACCCTCAGACACCCGCAGAGACTCATAGAGACCCCCAGAGACCCCCAGAGACTCTCAGAGATCCCCCAGGGACCCACAGGAACCCCTCAAAGATCCACCAGAGACTCCCCAGGGACCCCCAAAGAACTCCCCTGGGGATCCCCTCGGACCCCCCAGAAATCCCCAGACACCCCCAGAGACTCCCAGAGACCCCTCAGGAACCCACAGACACCCCCAGGGACCCCCTCTTTGGGATCCCCGGCGCCCGAGGTGTTTCCAAGCGAAAACCCTTCCTTGGGGACCCCCCGGCGCCCGAGGCGCCGCCCCTCGGCTAGCCCCGCCTTGGGAATCCGCGACGCCCATGGCGCCGCCCCTCGGCCAGCCCCCTTTTGGGGACGCTCGGCACCCAAAGCGCCCACACTCGGCCAGCCCCCCCTTTTGGGACCGCCGGCGCCCGAGGCGTCGCCCCACGGCAACAACACCTCAGGGACCCCCAGCGCCGGAGGCGTCGCCGCTTGGCAACCCCCCCTTTTGGGCCCCCCGGGGCCTGTGGCGTCGCTCCTCGGCAACCCCCTCTTGGGGACCCCCGGTGCCCAAAATCTCGCCCCTCGGCAACCCCCCTTTGGAGACCAGCGGCGCCCGAGGCGCCGCCCCTAAGCCAGCCCCGCCTTGGGGACCCTCGGCGCCCGAGGCTCCGCCCCTCGGCCAGCCCCGCCTTGGGGACCCGAGGCGCCCGAGGCGCCGCCCCTCGGCAGCCCCGTCTTGGGGACTCCCGACGCCCGAGGCTCCGCCCAACGGCCAGCCCCGCCTTGGGGACCCCCGGCATTCGAGGCTCCGCCCCTCGGCCAGGCCCGCCTTGGGGAACCCCGGCGCCCGGGGCGCCACCCATCGACCAGCCCCGCCTTGGGGACCCCCGGCGCCCGAGGCTCTGCCCCTCGGCCAGGCCTGCCCTGGGGACCTTCGGCGCCCGAGGCTCCGCTCTTCGGCCAGCCCCGCCTTGGGGACCCCCGGCATTCGAGGCTCCGCCCCTCGGCCAGCCCCGCCTTGGGGACCCCAGGCGCCCGAGGCTCCGCCCCTCGGCCAGCCCTGCCTTGGGGACCCTCGGCTCCCGAGGCTCCGCCCCTCGGCCAGGCCCGCCTTGGGGACCCTTGGCGCCCGAGGCTCCGCCCCTCGCCCAGGTCCGCCTTGGGGACCCTCGGCGCCCGAGGCTCCGCCCCTCGGCCAGCCCCGTCTTGGGGACCCTCGGCGCTCGAGGCGCCGCCCCTCGGCCAGCCCCGCCTTGGGGTCCCCCGGCGCCCGAGTCTTCGCCCCTCGGCAACCCCCTTTTGGGGACCCCCGGCGCCCGAGGCGTCGACCCTCGGCAACTCCCCCTTGGGGTGCACCAGTGCCCAAAATGTCGTCCCTCGGGAATCCTTCTTGAGGAACCCGCTGCCCGAAATGTCGTCCCTCGGCAACCCCCCCTTCGGGGACCCCTGGCGCCCGAGGCGCCTCCCTTCGGCAACCCCCCCTTAGGGACCTACGGCGCCCGAGGCTCCGCCCCTCGGAACCCCCCCCTTGGGGACCCCCGGCGCCCGAGGCTTTCTCCCATGGCTGGCCCACATTGGGGACCTTTGACGCCCGAGTCGTCGCCCCACGGCAACCAACCTTCGGGGACCCTCGGCGCCCAAGAGTTCGCCCCTCGGCAACCCCCTCTTGGGTACCGCCGGCGCCCGAGGCGCCGCCTCTCGGCCAGCTTCGACTTGGGGACCCATGGCGCCCGAAGCTCCGCCCCTCGGCCAGGCCCGCCTTGTGGACCCCCGGCGCCCGAGGCTCCGCCCCTCGGCCAGCCCCGCCTTGGGGAACCTCGGCGCCCGAGGCTCCGCTTCTCGGCCAGCCCCGCTTTCGGGAACCTCGGCGCCCGAGGCTCCGCCCCTCGGCCAGGGCTGCCTTGGGGACCCCTGGCGCCCGAGGCTCCGCCCCTCGGCCAGCCCCGCCTTGGGGACCCTCGGCGCCGGAGGCTCCGCCTCTAGGCCAGGCCCGCCTTGGGGACCCTCGGCGCCCGAGGCTCCGCCCTTCGGCCAGCCCCGCCTTGGGGACTTCCGGCGCCCGAGGCGCCGCCCCTCGGCCATCCCCGCCCATGGCGACCCGAGGCGCCCGAGGCGCCGCCCATCGGCCAGCCCCGCCTTGGGAACCCCCGACGACCGAGGTCTCGCCCATCGGTAAACTCCCCCTTGGGGAAAACCAGGGCCTGAGAGCTCGGCCCTCGGCAACCCCCCTTGGGGACCCCCGGCGCCCGAGGTGTCGCCCCTCGGACCCCCTCTTTGGGATCCCCGGCGCCCGAGGTGTTGCCCAGCGAAAACCCCTCCTTGGGGACCCCCGGCGCCCGAGGCGCCGCCCCTCGGCTAGCCCCGCCTTGGGAATCCGCGACGCCCATGGCGCCGCCCCTCGGCCAGCCCCCTTTTGGGGACGCTCGGCACCCAAAGCGCCCACACTCGGCCAGCCCCCCCTTTTGGGACCGCCGGCGCCCGAGGCGTCGCCCCACGGCAACAACGCCTCAGGGACCCCCAACGCCGGAGGCGTCGCCGCTCGGCAACCCCCCCTTTTGGGCCCCCCGGGGCCTGTGGCGTCGCTCCTCGGCAACCCCCTCTTGGGGACCCCCGGTGCCCAAAATCTCGCCCCTCGGCAACCCCCCTTTGGGGACCACCGGCGCCCGAGGCGCCGCCCCTAAGCCAGCCCCGCCTTGGGGACTCTTGGCGCCCGAGGCTCCGCCCCTCGGCCAGCCCCGCCTTGGGGACCCGAGGCGCCCGAGGCGCCGCCCCGCGGCAGCCCCGTCTTGGGGACTCCCGACGCCCGAGGCGCCGCCCAACGGCCAGCCCCGCCTTGGGGACCCCCGGCATTCGAGGCTCCGCCCCTCGGCCAGCCCCGCCTTGGGGACCCCAGGCGCCCGAGGCTCCGCCCCTCGGCCAGCCCCGCCTTGGGGACCCTCAGCTCCCGAGGCTCCGCCCCTCGGCCAGGCCCGCCTTGGGGACCCTTGGCGCCCGAGGCTCCGCCCCTCGCCCAGGCCCGCCTTGGGGACCCTCGGCGCCCGAGGCTCCGCCCCTCGGCCAGCCCCGTCTTGGGGACCCTCGGCGCTCGAGGCGCCGCCCCTCGGCCAGCCCCGCCTTGGGGTCCCCCGGCGCCCGAGTCTTCGCCCCTCGGCAACCCCCTTTTGGGGACCCCCGGCGCCCGAGGCGTCGACCCTCGTCAACTCCCCTTTGGGGTGCACCAGTGCCCAAAATGTCGTCCCTCGGGAATCCTTCTTGAGGAACCCGCTGCCCGAAATGTCGTCCCTCGGCAACCCCCCCTTCAGGGACCCCTGGCGCCCGAGGCGCCTCCCCTCGGCAACCCCCCCTTAGGGACCTACGGCGCCCGAGGCTCCGCCCCTCGGAACCCCTCCCTTGGGGACCCCCGGCGCCCGCGGCTTTGCCCCATGGCTAGCGCACATTGGGGACCTTTGACGCCCGAGTCGTCGCCCCACGGCAACCAACCTTCGGGGACCCTCGGCGCCCAAGAGCTCGCCCCTCGGCAACCCCCCCTTGGGTACCGCCGGCGCCCGAGGCACCGCCTCTCGGCCAGCTTCGACTTGGGGACCCATGGCGCCCGAGCCTCCGCCCCTCGGCCAGGCCCGCCTTGTGGACCCACGGCGCCCGAGGCGCCGCCCATCGGCCATCCCCGCTTCGGGGACCCCAGGTGCCCGAGGCGCCGCCCCTCGGCCAGGGCCGCCTTAGGGACCCCCGGCGCCCGAGGCTCCGCCCCTCGGCCAGGCCCGCCTTGGGGACCCTTGGCGCCCGAGGCTCCGCCCCTCGGCCAGGCCCACCTTGGGGACCCTCGGCGCCCGAGGTGCCGCCCCTCGGCCAGCCCCGCCCTGGGGAGTCCCGGCGCCCGTGGCGTCGCCCCTCGGCAATTCCGCCTTGGGGACCCCAGGGACTCCCTCACCCCGGTGCCTGACATGTCGCCCCCCGGAGTTCCCACCGGGGACCCCACCTCACGGTGCCCAAGATGCCGCCCTCTGGGAGCGCCCGCCGGGAACCCCCGCCCCCGTTGCCTGAAATGCAGGCCCCCCGGGAGCCCCCGCCGGGGACCTCCCGGCGCCCGGTGCCCGAAATGTCGCCCCTCGGGAGCCCCACCCGGGGACCCCACCTGCGTGCCCGAAATGTCGCCCTCCCGAAACCACATATTGGGGAGCCCCGGTGCCAAAAATGTGGGCCCTCGGGAACCCCCCTTTGGGGACCCGGGTGCCCAAAGCGTCGTCCCTTGGGAACGTCCCTTAGGGACCCCCGGTGCTCAAAATGTCGGCCCTCGGGAGCCCGACTTGGGGACCCCCGGTGCCCAAAAGTTCGTCTCTCGGAAACCTCCCTTGAGGACCCCAGTGCCAAAAATGTTGCCCCTCGGGAACCCCCCTTGGAGAACCCCGGTGCCCAAAATTTCGTCCTTCCGGAATCCCCCTTGGGGACCCCCGGTGCCCAAAATGTCGACCCTCGGGAACCCCCCTTGGGGACCCCCGGCGCCCAAAATGTCGGCCCTCGGGAACCCCCCTTGGGGACCCCCGGTGCCCAAAATGTCGACCCTCGGGAACCCCCCTTGGGGACCCCCGGCGCCCAAAATGTCGGCCCTCGGGAACCCCCCTTGGGGACCCCCGGCGCCCAAAATGTCGGCCCTCGGGAACCCCCCTTGGGGACCCCCGGTGCCCAAAATGTCGGCCCTCGGGAACCCCCCTTGGGGACCCCCGGTGCCCAAAATGTCGTCCGTCGGGAACCCCCCTTGGGGACCCCCGGTGCCCAAAATGTCGTCCCTCGGGAACCCCCCTTGGGGACCCCCAATGCCCAAAATGTCGGCCCTCGGGAACCCCCCTTGGGGACCCCCGGCGCCCAAAATGTCGTCCCTCGGGAACCCCCCTTGGGGACCCCCGGTGCCCAAAATGTCGTCCGTCGGGAACCCCCCTTTGGGGCCCCCTTTCGCCCGAGGTGTCGCCCCTCGGACCCCCTCTTTGGGATCCCCGGCGCCCGAGGTGTTGCCCAGCGGAAACCCCTCCTTGGGGACCCCCGGCGCCCGAGGCGCCGCCCCTCGGCCAGGCCCGCCTTGGGGACCCTCGGCGCCCGAGGCTCCGCCCCTCGGCCAGGCTCGCCTTGGGGACCCTCGGCGCCCGAGGCTCCGCCCTTCAGCCAGCCCCGCCTTGGGGACTTCCGGCGCCCGAGGCGCTGCCCATCGGCCAGCCCCGCCTTGGGGACCCCCGACGACCGAGGTCTCGCCCATCGGCAAACTCCCCATTGGGGAAAACCAGGGCCTGAGGGCTCGGCCCTCGGCAACCCCCCTTGGGGACCCCCGGCGCCCGAGGTGTCGCCCCTCGGACCCCCTCTTTGGGATCCCCGGCTCCCGAGGTGTTTCCCAGCGAAAACCCCTCCTTGGGGACCCCCCGGCGCCCGAGGCTCCGCCCCTCGGCCAGCCCCGTCTTGGGGACCCTCGGCGCTCCAGGCGCCGCCCCTCGGCCAGCCCCGCCTTGGGGTCCCCCGGCGCCCGAGTCTTCGCCCCTCGGCAACCCCCTTTTGGGGACCCCCGGCGCCCGAGGCGTCGACCCTCGGCAACTCCCCCTTGGGGTGCACCAGTGCCCAAAATGTCGTCCCTCGGGAATCCTTCTTGGGGAACCCGCTGCCCGAAATGTCGTCCCTCGGCAACCCCCCCTTCGGGGACCCGAGGCGCCCGAGGCGCCTCCCCTCGGCAACCCCCCCTTAGGGACCTACGGCGCCCGAGGCTCCGCCCCTCGGAACCCCCCCTTGGGGACCCCCGGCGCCCGAGGCTTTCTCCCATGGCTGGCCCACATTGGGGACCTTTGACGCCCGAGTCGTCGCCCCACGGCAACCAACCTTCGGGGACCCTCGGCGCCCAAGAGTTCGCCCCTCGGCAACCCCCTCTTGGGTACCGCCGGCGCCCGAGGCGCCGCCTCTCGGCCAGCTTCGACTTGGGGACCCATGGCGCCCGAAGCTCCGCCCCTCGGCCAGGCCCGCCTTGTGGACCCTCGGCGCCCGAGGCTCCGCCCCTCGGCCAGCCCCGCCTTGGGGAACCCCGGCGCCCGGGGCTCCGCCCCTCGGCCAGCCCCGCTTTCGGGAACCTCGGCGCCCGAGGCTCCGCCCCTCGGCCAGGCCCGCCTTGGGGACCCCTGGCGCCCGAGGCTCCGCCCCTCGGCCAGCCCCGCCTTGGGGACCCTCGGCGCCGGAGGCTCCGCCCCTAGGCCAGCCCCGCCTTGGGGACCCTCGGCGCCCGAGGCTCCGCCCTTCGGCCAGCCCCGCCTTGGGGACTTCCGGCGCCCGAGGCGCCGCCCCTCGGCCATCCCCGCCCATGGCGACCCGAGGTGCCCGAGGCGCCGCCCATCGGCCAGCCCCGCCTTGGGGACCCCCGACGACCGAGGTCTCGCCCATCGGCAAACTCCCCCTTGGGGAAAACCAGGGCCTGAGGGCTCGGCCCTCGGCAACCCCCCTTGGGGACCCCCGGCGCCCGAGGTGTCGCCCCTCGGACCCCCTCTTTGGGATCCCCGGCTCCCGAGGTGTTGCCCAGCGAAAACCCCTCCTTGGGGACCCCGGCGCCCGAGGCGCCGCCCCTCGGCTAGCCCCGCCTTGGGAATCCGCGACGCCCATGGCGCCGCCCCTCGGCCAGCCCCCTTTTGGGGACGCTCGGCACCCAAAGCGCCCACACTCGGCCAGCCCCCCCTTTTGGGACCGCCGGCGCCGAGGCGTCGCCCCACGGCAACAGCGCCTCAGGGACCCCCAGCGCCGGAGGCGTCGCCGCTCGGCAACCCCCCCTTTTGGGCCCCCCGGGGCCTGTGGCGTCGCTCCTCGGCAACCCCCTCTTGGGGACCCCCGGTGCCCAAAATCTCGCCCCTCGGCAACCCCCCTTTGGGGACCACCGGCGCCCGAGGCTCCGCTCCTAAGCCAGCCCCGCCTTGGGGACCCTTGGCGCCCGAGGCTCCGCCCCTCGGCCAGCCCCGCCTTGGGGACCCGAGGCGCCCGAGGCGCCGCCCCTCGGCAGCCCCGTCTTGGTGACTCCCGACGCCCGAGGCGCCGCCCAACGGCCAGCCCCGCCTTGGGGACCCCCGGCATTCGAGGCTCCGCCCCTCGGCCAGCCCCGCCTTGGGGAACCCCGGCGCCCGGGGCGCCACCCATCGGCCAGCCCCGCCTTGGGGACCCCCGGCATTCGAGGCTCCGCCCCTCGGCCAGGCCTGCGCTGGGGAACTTCGGCGCCCGAGGCTCCGCCCCTCGGCCAGCCCCGCCTTGGGGACCCTCGGCGCCGGAGGCTCCGCCCCTAGGCCAGCCCCGCCTTGGGGACCCTCGGCGCCCGAGGCTCCGCCCTTCGGCCAGCCCCGCCTTGGGGACCCCCGGCGCCCGAGGCTCCGCCCCTCGGCCAGCCCCGCTTTCGGGAACCTCGGCGCCCGAGGCTCCGCCCCTCGGCCAGGCCCGCCTTGGGGACCCCTGGCGCCCGAGGCTCCGCCCCTCGGCCAGCCCCGCCTTGGGAATCCGCGACGCCCATGGCGCCGCCCCTCGGCCAGCCCCCTTTTGGGGACGCTCGGCACCCAAAGCGCCCACACTCGGCCAGCCCCCTCTTTTGGGACCGCCGGCGCCGAGGCGTCGCCCCACGGCAACAGCGCCTCAGGGACCCCCAGCGCCGGAGGCGTCGCCGCTCGGCAACCCCCCCTTTTGGGCCCCCCGGGGCCTGTGGCGTCGCTCCTCGGCAACCCCCTCTTGGGGATCCCCGGTGCCCAAAATCTCGCCCCTCGGCAACCCCCCTTTGGGGACCACCGGCGCCCGAGGCTCCGCTCCTAAGCCAGCCCCGCCTTGGGGACCCTTGGCGCCCGAGGCTCCGCCCCTCGGCCAGCCCCGCCTTGGGGACCCGAGGCGCCCGAGGCGCCGCCCCTCGGCAGCCCCGTCTTGGGGACTCCCGACGCCCGAGGCGCCGCCCAACGGCCAGCCCCGCCTTGGGGACCCCCGGCATTCGAGGCTCCGCCCCTCGGCCAGCCCCGCCTTGGGGAACCCCGGCGCCCGGGGCGCCACCCATCGGCAGCCCCGCCTTGGGGACTCCCGGCGCCCGAGGCTCCGCCCCTCGGCCAGGCCTGCGCTGGGGAACTTCGGCGCCCGAGGCTCCGCCCCTCGGCCAGCCCCGCCTTGGGGACCCTCGGCGCCGGAGGCTCCGCCCCTAGGCCAGCCCCGCCTTGGGGACCCTCGGCGCCCGAGGCTCCGCCCTTCGGCCAGCCCCGCCTTGGGGACCCCCGGCGCCCGAGGCTCCGCCCCTCGGCCAGCCCCGCTTTCGGGAACCTCGGCGCCCGAGGCTCCGCCCCTCGGCCAGGCCCGCCTTGGGGACCCCTGGCGCCCGAGGCTCCGCCCCTCGGCCAGCCCCGCCTTGGGGACCTTCGGCGCCCGAGGCTCCGCCCCTCGGCCAGGCCCGCCTTGGGGGACCCTTGGCGCCCGAGGCTCCGCCCCTTGCCCAGGCCCGCCTTGGGGACCCGAGGCGCCCGAGGCGCCGCCCCTCGGCAGCCCCGTCTTGGGGACTCCCGACGCCCGAGGCGCCGCCCAACGGCCAGCCCCGCCTTGGGGACCCCCGGCATTCGAGGCTCCGCCCCTCGGCCAGCCCCGCCTTGGGGAACCCCGGCGCCCGGGGCGCCACCCCTCGGCCAGCCCCGCCTTGGGGACCCCCGGCGCCCGAGGCTCCGCCCCTCGGCCAGGCCTGCGCTGGGGAACTTCGGCGCCCGAGGCTCCGCCCCTCGGCCAGCCCCGCCTTGGGGACCCCAGGCGCCCGAGGCTCCGCCCCTCGGCCAGCCCCGCCTTGGGGACCCTCAGCTCCCGAGGCTCCGCCCCTCGGCCAGGCCCGCCTTGGGGACCCTTGGCGCCTGAGGCTCCGCCCCTCGCCCCAGCCCCGCCTTGGGGACCCTCGGCGCCCGAGGCTCCGCCCCTCGGCCAGCCCCGTCTTGGGGACCCTCGGCGCTCGAGGCGCCGCCCCTCGGCCAGCCCCGCCTTGGGGTCCCCCGGCGCCCGAGTCTTCGCCCCTCGGCAACCCCCTTTTGGGGACCCCCGGCGCCCGAGGCGTCGACCCTCGTCAACTCCCCTTTGGGGTGCACCAGTGCCCAAAATGTCGTCCCTCGGGAATCCTTCTTGAGGAACCCGCTGCCCGAAATGTCGTCCCTCGGCAACCCCCCCTTCGGGGACCCCTGGCGCCCGAGGCGCCTCCCCTCGGCAACCCCCCCTTAGGGACCTACGGCGCCCGTGGCTCCGCCCCTCGGAACCCCCCCTTGGGGACCCCCGGCGCCCGAGGCTTTGCCCCATGGCTGGCGCACGTTGGGGACCTTTGACGCCCGAGTCGTCGCCCCACGGCAACCAACCTTCGGGGACCCTCGGCGCCCAAGAGCTCGCCCCTTGGCAACCCCCCCTTGGGTACCGCCAGCGCCCGAGGCGCTGCCTCTCGGCCAGCTTCGACTTGGGGACCCATGGTGCCCGAGGCTCCGCCCCTCGGCCAGGCCCGCCTTGTGGACCCACGGCGCCCGAGGCGCCGCCCATCGGCCATCCCCGCTTCGGGGACCCCAGGCGCCCGAGGTGCCGCCCCTCGGCCAGGGCCGCCTTAGGGACCCCCGGCGCCCGAGGCTCCGCCCCTCGGCCAGGCCCGCCTTGGGGACCCTTGGCGCCCGAGGCTCCGCCCCTCGGCCAGGCCCACCTTGGGGACCCGAGGCGCCCGAGGCGCCGCCCCTCGGCCAGCCCCGCCCTGGGGAGTCCCGGCGCCCGTGGCGTCGCCCCTCGGCAATTCCGCCTTGGGGACCCCAGGGACTCCCTCACCCCGATGCCTGACATGTCGCCCCCCGGAGTTCCCACCGGGGACCCCACCTCACGGTGCCCAAGATGCCGCCCTCTGGGAGCGCCCGCCGGGAACCCCCGCCCCCGTTGCCTGAAATGCAGGCCCCCCGGGAGCCCCCGCCGGGGACCTCCCGGCGCCCGGTGCCCGAAATGTCGCCCCTCGGGAGCCCCACCCAGGGACCCCACCTGCGTGCCCGAAATGTCGCCCTCCCGAAACCACCTATTGGGGAGCCCCGGTGCCAAAAATGTGGGCCCTCGGGAACCCCCCTTTGGGGACCCGGGTGCCCAAAGCGTCGTCCCTTGGGAACGTCCCTTAGGGACCCCCGGTGCTCAAAATGTCGGCCCTCGGGAGCCCGACTTGGGGACCCCCGGTGCCCAAAATGTCGACCCTCGGGAACCCCCCTTGGGGACCCCCGGCGCCCAAAATGTCGGCCCTCGGGTACCCCCCTTGGGGACCCCCGGTGCCCAAAATGTCGACCCTCGGGAACCCCCCTTGGGGACCCCCGGCGCCCAAAATGTCGGCCCTCGGGAACCCCCCTTGGGGACCCCCGGCGCCCAAAATGTCGGCCCTCGGGAACCCCCCTTGGGGACCCCCGGCGCCCAAAATGTCGTCCGTCGGGAACCCCCCTTGGGGACCCCCGGTGCCCAAAATGTCGTCCGTCGGGAACCCCCCTTGGGGACCCCCGGTGCCCAAAATGTCGTCCCTCGGGAACCCCCCTTGGGGACCCCCAATGCCCAAAATGTCGTCCGTCGGGAACCCCCCTTGGGGACCCCCGGCGCCCAAAATGTCGGCCTTCGGGAACCCCCCTTGGGGACCCCCGGTGCCCAAAATGTCGTCCGTCGGGAACCCCCCTTTGGGGCCCCCTTCGCCCGAGGTGTCGCCCCTCGGACCCCCTCTTTGGGATCCCCGGCGCCCGAGGTGTTGCCCAGTGGAAACCCCTCCTTGGGGACCCCCGGCGCCCGAGGCGCCGCCCCTCGGCCAGGCCCGCCTTGGGGACCCTCGGCGCCCGAGGCTCCGCCCCTCGGCCAGGCTCGCCTTGGGGACCCTCGGCGCCTGAGGTTCCGCCCTTCAGCCAGCCCCGCCTTGGGGACTTCCGGCGCCCGATGCGCCGCCCCTCGGCCATCCCCGCCCATGGCGACCCGAGGCGCCCGAGGCGCCGCCCATCGGCCAGCCCCGCCTTGGGGACCCCCGACGACCGAGGTCTCGCCCATCGGCAAACTCCCCCTTGGGGAAAACCAGGGCCTGAGGGCTCGGCCCTCGGCAACCCCCCTTGGGGACTTTCGGCGCCCGAGGTGTCGCCCCTCGGACCCCCTCTTTGGGATCCCCGGCGCTCGAGGTGTTGCCCAGCGAAAACCCCTCCTTGGGGACCCCCCGGCGCCCGAGGCGCCGCCCCTCGGCTAGCCCCGCCTTGGGAATCCGCGACGCCCATGGCGCCGCCCCTCGGCCAGCCCCCTTTTGGGGACGCTCGGCACCCAAAGCGCCCACACTCGGCCAGCCCCCCCTTTTGGGACCGCCAGCGCCGAGGCGTCGCCCCACGGCAACAACGCCTCAGGGACCCCCAGCGCCGGAGGCGTCGCCGCTCGGCAACCCCCCCTTTTGGGCCCCCCGGGGCCTGTGGCGTCGCTCCTCGGCAACCCCCTCTTGGGGACCCCCGGTGCCCAAAATCTCGCCCCTCGGCAACCCCCCTTTGGAGACCACCGGCGCCCGAGGCTCCGCCCCTCGGCCAGCCCCGCCTTGGGGACCCAAGGCGCCCGAGGCGCCGCCCCTCGGCAGCCCCGTCTTGGGGACTCCCGACGCCCGAGGCGCCGCCCAACGGCCAGCCCCGCCTTGGGGACCCCCGGCATTCGAGGCTCCGCCCCTCGGCCAGCCCCGCCTTGGGGAACCCCGGCGCCCGGGGCGCCACCCATCGACCAGCCCCGCCTTGGGGACCCCCGGCGCCCGAGGCTCTGCCCCTCGGCCAGGCCTGCCCTGGGGACCTTCGGCGCCCGAGGCTCCGCCCCTCGGCCAGCCCCGCCTTGGGGACCCCCGGCATTCGAGGCTCCGCCCCTCGGCCAGCCCCGCCTTGGGGACCCCAGGCGCCCGAGGCTCCGCCCCTCGGCCAGCCCCGCCTTGGGGACCCTCAGCTCCCGAGGCTCCGCCCCTCGGCCAGGCCCGCCTTGGGGACCCTTGGCGCCCGAGGCTCCGCCCCTCGCCCAGGCCCGCCTTGGGGACCCTCGGCGCCCGAGGCTCCGCCCCTCGGCCAGCCCCGTCTTGGGGTCCCCCGGCGCCCGAGTCTTCGCCCCTCGGCAACCCCCTTTTGGGGACCCCCGGCGCCCGAGGCGTCGACCCTCGGCAACTCCCCCTTGGGGTGCACCAGTGCCCAAAATGTCGTCCCTCGGGAATCCTTCTTGGGGAACCCGCTGCCCGAAATGTCGTCCCTCGGCAACCCCCCCTTCGGGGACCCCTGGCGCCCGAGGCGCCTCCCCTCGGCAACCCCCCCTTAGGGACCTACGGCGCCCGAGGCTCCGCCCCTCGGAACCCCCCCCTTGGGGACCCCCGGCGCCCGAGGCTTTGCCCCATGGCTGGCCCACATTGGGGACCTTTGACGCCCGAGTCGTCGCCCCACAGCAACCAACCTTCGGGAACCCTCGGCGCCCAAGAGTTCGCCCCTCGGCAACCCCCTCTTGGGTACCGCCGGCGCCCGAGGCGCCGCCTCTCGGCCAGCTTCGACTTGGGGACCCATGGCGCCCGAAGCTCCGCCCCTCGGCCAGGCCCGCCTTGTGGACCCTCGGCGCCCGAGGCTCCGCCCCTCGGCCAGCCCCGCCTTGGGGACCCCCGGCGCCCGAGGCTCCGCCCCTCGGCCAGTCCCGCTTTCGGGAACCTCGGCGCACGAGGCTCCGCCCCTCGGCCAGGCCCGCCTTGGGGACCCCTGGCGCCCGAGGCTCCGCCCCTCGGCCAGCCCCGCCTTGGGGACCCTCGGCGCCGGAGGCTCCGCCCCTAGGCCAGCCCCGCCTTGGGGACCCTCGGCGCCCGAGGCTCCGCCCTTCGGCCAGCCCCGCCTTGGGGACTTCCGGCGCCCGAGGCGCCGCCCCTCGGCCATCCCCTCCCATGGCGACCCGAGGCGCCCGAGGCGCCGCCCATCGGCCAGCCCCGCCTTGGGGACCCCCGACGACCGAGGTCTCGCCCATCGGCAAACTCCCCCTTGGGGAAAACCAGGGCCTGAGGGCTCGGCCCTCGGCAACCCCCCTTGGGGACCCCCGGCGCCCGAGGTGTCGCCCCTCGGACCCCCTCTTTGGGATCCCCGGCGCCCGAGGTGTTGCCCAGCGAAAACCCCTCCTTGGGGACCCCCCCGGCGCCCGAGGCGCCGCCCCTCGGCTAGCCCCGCCTTGGGAATCCGCGACGCCCATGGCGCCGCCCCTCGGCCAGCCCCCCTTGGGGACGCTCGGCACCCAAAGCGCCCACACTCGGCCAGCCCCCCCTTTTGGGACCGCCGGCGCCGAGGCGTCGCCCCACGGCAACAACGCCTAAGGGACCCCCAGCGCCGGAGGCGTCGCCGCTCGGCAACCCCCCCTTTTGGGCCCCCCGGGGCCTGTGGCGTCGCTCCTCGGCAACCCCCTCTTGGGGACCCCCGGTGCCCAAAATCTCGCCCCTCGGCAACCCCCCTTTATGGACCACCGGCGCCCGAGGCGCCGCTCCTAAGCCAGCCCCGCCTTGGGGACCCTTGGCGCCCGAGGCTCCGCCCCTCGGCCAGCCCCGCCTTAAGAACCCGAGGCGCCCGAGGCGCCGCCCAACGGCCAGCCCCGCCTTGGGGACCCCCGGCATTCGAGGCTCCGCCCCTCGGCCAGCCCCGCCTTGGGGAACCCCGGCGCCCGGGGCGCCACCCATCGACCAGCCCCGCCTTGGGGACCCCCGGCGCCCGAGGCTCTGCCCCTCGGCCAGGCCTGCCCTGGGGACCTTCGGCGCCCGAGGCTCCGCCCCTCGGCCAGCCCCGCCTTGGGGACCCCCGGCATTCGAGGCTCCGCCCCTCGGCCAGCCCCGCCTTGGGGACCCCAGGCGCCCGAGGCTCCGCCCCTCGGCCAGCCCCGCCTTGGGGACCCTCGGCTCCCGAGGCTCCGCCCCTGGGCCAGGCCCGCCTTGGGGACCCTTGGCGCCCGAGGCTCCGCCCCTCGCCCAGGCCCGTCTTGGGGACCCTCGGCGCCCGAGGCTCCGCCCCTCGCCCAGGCCCGCCTTGGGGACCCTCGGCGCCCGAGGCTCCGCCCCTCGGCCAGCCCCGTCTTGGGGACCCTCGGCGCTCGAGGCGCCGCCCCTCGGCGAGCCCCGCCTTGGGGAACCCCGGCGCCCGAGGCTCCGCCTCTCGGCCAGGCCTGCCCTGGGGACCTTCGGCGCCCGAGGCTCCGCCCCTCGGCCAGCCCCGCCTTGGGGACCCCCGGCATTCGAGGCTCCGCCCCTCGGCCAGCCCCGCCTTGGGGACCCCAGGCGCCCGAGGCTCCGCCCCTCGGCCAGCCCCGCCTTGGGGACCCTCAGCTCCCGAGGCTCCGCCCCTCGGCCAGGCCCGCCTTAGGGACCCTTGGCGCCCGAGGCTCCGCCCCTCGCCCAGGCCCGCCTTGGGGACCCTTGGCGCCCGAGGCTCCGCCCCTCGCCCAGGCCCGCCTTGGGGACCCTCGGCTCCCGAGGCTCCGCCCCTCGGCCAGCCCCGCCTTGGGGTCCCCCGGCGCCCGAGTCTTCGCCCCTCGGCAACCCCCTTTTGGGGACCCCCGGCGCCCGAGGCGTCGACCCTCGGCAACTCCCCCTTGGGGCGCACCAGTGCCCGAAATGTCGTCCCTCGGCAACCCCCCCTTCAGGGACCCCTGGCGCCCGAGGCGCCTCCCCTCGGCAACCCCCCCTTAGGGACCTACGGCGCCCGAGGCTCCGCCCCTCGGAACCCCCCCTTGGGGACCCCCGGCGCCCGAGGCTTTGCCCCATGGCTGGCGCACATTGGGGACATTTGACGCCCGAGTCGTCGCCCCACGGCAACCAACCTTTGGGGACCCTCGGCGCCCAAGAGCTCGCCCCTCGGCAACCCCCCCTTGGGTACCGCCGGCGCCCGAGGCGCCGCCTCTCGGCCAGCTTCGACTTGGGGACCCATGGCGCCCGAGGCTCCGCCCCTCGGCCAGGCCCGCCTTGTGGACCCACGGCGCCCGAGGCGCCGCCCATCGGCCATCCCCGCTTCGGGGACCCCAGGCGCCCGAGGTGCCGCCCCTCGGCCAGGGCCGCCTTAGGGACCCCCGGCGCCCGAGGCTCCGCCCCTCGGCCAGGCCCGCCTTGGGGACCCTTGGCGCCCGAGGCTCCGCCCCTCGGAACCCCCCCTTGGGGACCCCCGGCGCCCGAGGCTTTGCCCCATGGCTGGCGCACATTGGGGACATTTGACGCCCGAGTCGTCGCCCCACGGCAACCAACCTTCGGGGACCCTCGGCGCCCAAGAGCTCGCCCCTCGGCAACCCCCCCTTGGGTACCGCCGGCGCCCGAGGCGCCGCCTCTCGGCCAGCTTCGACTTGGGGACCCATGGCGCCCGAGGCTCCGCCCCTCGGCCAGGCCCGCCTTGTGGACCCACGGCGCCCGAGGCGCCGCCCATCGGCCATCCCCGCTTCGGGGACCCCAGGCGCCCGAGGTGCCGCCCCTCGGCCAGGGCCGCCTTAGGGACCCCCGGCGCCCGAGGCTCCGCCCCTCGGCCAGGCCCGCCTTGGGGACCCTTGGCGCCCGAGGCTCCGCCCCTCGCCCAGGCCCGCCTTGGGGACCCTCGGCTCCCGAGGCTCCGCCCCTCGGCCAGCCCCGCCCTGGGGAGTCCCGGCGCCCGTGGCGTCGCCCCTCGGCAATTCCGCCTTGGGGACCCCAGGGACTCCCTCACCCCAGTGCCTGACATGTCGCCCCGGAGTTCCCACCGGGGACCCCACCTCACGGTGCCCAAGATGCCGCCCTCTGGGAGCGCCCGCCGGGAACCCCCGCCCCCGTTGCCTGAAATGCAGGCCCCCCGGGAGCCCCCGTCGGGGACCTCCCGGCGCCCGGTGCCCGAAATGTCGCCCCTCGGGAGCCCCACTCGGGGACCCCACCTGCGTGCCCGAAATGTCGCCCTCCCGAAACCACCTATTGGGGAGCCCCGGTGCCAAAAATGTGGGCCCTCGGGAACCCCCCTTTGGGGACCCGGGTGCCCAAAGCGTCGTCCCTTGGGAACGTCCCTTAGGGACCCCCGGTGCTCAAAATGTCGGCCCTCGGGAGCCCGACTTGGGGACCCCCGGTGCCCAAAAGTTCGTCTCTCAGAAACCTCCATTGAGGACCCCGGTGCCAAAAATGTTGCCCCTCGGGAACCCCCCTTGGAGAACCCCGGTGCCCAAAATTTCGTCCTTCCGGAATCCCCCTTGGGGACCCCCGGTGCCCAAAATGTCGACCCTCGGGAACCCCCCTTGGGGACCCCCGGCGCCCAAAATGTCGGCCCTCGGGAACCCCCCTTGGGGACCCCCGGTGCCCAAAATGTCGACCCTCGGGAACCCCCCTTGGGGACCCCCGGCGCCCAAAATGTCGGCCCTCGGGAACCCCCCTTGGGGACCCCCGGCGCCCAAAATGTCGGCCCTCGGGAACCCCCCTTGGGGACCCCCGGCGCCCAAAATGTCGTCCCTCGGGAACCCCCCTTGGGGACCCCCGGTGCCCAAAATGTCATCCGTCGGGAACCCCCCTTTGGGGCCCCCTTCGCCCGAGGTTTCGCCCCTCGGACCCCCTCTTTGGGATCCCCGGCGCCCGAGGTGTTGCCCAGTGGAAACCCCTCCTTGGGGACCCCCGGCGCCCGAGGCGCCGCCCCTCGGCCAGGCCCGCCTTGGGGACCCCCGGCATTCGAGGCTCCGCCCCTCGGCCAGCCCCGCCTTGGGGACCCGAGGCGCCCGAGGCGCCGCCCCTCGGCAGCGCCGTCTTGGGGACTCCCGACGCCCGAGGCGCCGCCCAACGGCCAGCCCCGCCTTGGGGACCCCCGGCATTCGAGGCTCCACCCCTCGGCCAGCCCCGCCTTGGGGAACCCCGGCGCCCGGGGCGCCACCCATCGACCAGCCCCGCCTTGGGGACCCCCGGCGCCCGAGGCTCTGCCCCTCGGCCAGGCCTGCCCTGGGGACCTTCGGCGCCCGAGGCTCCGCCCCTCGGCCAGCCCCGCCTTGGGGACCCCCGGCATTCGAGGCTCCGCCCCTCGGCCAGCCCCGCCTTGGGGACCCCAAGCGCCCGAGGCTCCGCCCCTCGGCCAGCCCCGCCTTGGGGACCCTCGGCTCCCGAGGCTCCGCCCCTCGGCCAGGCCTGCCTTGGGGACCCTTGGCGCCCGAGGCTCCGCCCCTCGCCCAGGCCCGCCTTGGGGACCCTCGGCGCCCGAGGCTCCGCCCCTCGGCCAGCCCCGCCTTGGGGTCCCCCGGCGCCCGAGTCTTCGCCCCTCGGCAACCCCGTTTTGGGGACCCCCGGCGCCCGAGGCGTCGACCCTCGGCAACTCCCCCTTGGGGTGCACCAGTGCCTAAAATGTCGTCCCTCGGCAACCCTCCCTTCGGGGACCCCTGGCGCCCGAGGCGCCTCCCCTCGGCAACCCCCCCTTAGGGACCTACGGCGCCCGAGGCTCCGCCCCTCGGAACCCCCCTCTTGGGGACCCCCGGCGCCCGAGGCTTTGCCCCATGGCTGGCCCACATTGGGGACCTTTGACGCCCGAGTCGTCGCCCCACGGCAACCAACCTTCGGGGACCCTCGGCGCCCAAGAGTTCGCCCCTCGGCAACCCCCTCTTGGGTACCACCGGCGCCCGAGGCGCCGCCTCTCGGCCAGCTTCGACTTGGGGACCCATGGCGCCCGAAGCTCCGCCCCTCGGCCAGGCCCGCCTTGTGGAACCCCGGCGCCCGAGGCTCCGCCCCTCGGCCAGCCCCGCCTTGGGGACCCCCGGCGCCCGAGGCTCCGCCCCTCGGCCAGCCCCGCTTTCGGGAACCTCGGCGCACGAGGCTCCGCCCCTCGGCCAAGCCCCGCCTTGGGGACCCCTGGCGCCCGAGGCTCCGCCCCTCGGCCAGCCCCGCCTTGGGGACCCTCGGCGCCGGAGGCTCCGCCCCTAGGCCAGCCCCGCCTTGGGGACCCTCGGAGCCCGAGGCTCCGCCCTTCGGCCAGCCCCGCCTTGGGGACTTCCGGCGCCCGAGGCGCCGCCCCTCGGCCATCCCCGCCCATGGCGACCCGAGGCGCCCGAGGCGCCGCCCATCGGCCAGCCCCGCCTTGGGGACCCCCGACGACCGAGGTCTCGCCCATCGGCAAACTCCCCCTTGGGGAAAACCAGGGCCTGAGAGCTCCGCCCTCGGCAACCCCCCTTGGGGACCCCCGGCGCCCGAGGTGTCGCCCCTCGGACCCCCTCTTTGGGATCCCCGGCGCCCGAGGTGTTGCCCAGCGAAAACCCCTCCTTGGGGACCCCCCGGCGCCCGAGGCGCCGCCCCTCGGCTAGCCCCGCCTTGGGAATCCGCGACGCCCAAGGCGCCGCCCCTCGGCCAGCCCCCTTTTGGGGACGCTCGGCACCCAAAGCGCCCACACTCGGCCAGCCCCCCCTTTTGGGACCGCCGGCGCCCGAGGCGTCGCCCCACGGCAACAACGCCTCAGGGACCCCCAGCGCCGGAGGCGTCGCCGCTCGGCAACCCCCCCTTTTGGGCCCCCCGGGGCCTGTGGCGTCGCTCCTCGGCAACTCCCTCTTGGGGACCCCCGGTGCCCAAAATCTCGCCCCTCGGCAACCCCCCTTTGGGGATCACCGGCGCCCGAGGCGCCGCCCCTAAGCCAGCCCCGCCTTGGGGACCCCCGGCGCCCGAGGCTCCGCCCCTCGGCCAGCCCCGCCTTGGGGACCCGAGGCGCTTGAGGCGCCGCCCCTCGGCAGCGCCGTCTTGGGGACTCCCGACGCCCGAGGCGCCGCCCAACGGCCAGCCCCGCCTTGGGGACCCCCGGCATTCGAGGCTCCGCCCCTCGGCCAGCCCCGCCTTGGGGAACCCCGGCGCCCGGGGCGCCACCCATCGGCCAGCCCCGTTTTGGGGACCCCCGGCGCCCGAGGCTCTGCCCCTCGGCCAGGCCTGCCCTGGGGACCTTCGGCGCCCGAGGCTCCGCCCCTCGGCCAGCCCCGCCTTGGGGACCCCCGGCATTCGAGGCTCCGCCCCTAGGCCAGCCCCACCTTGGGGACCCCAGGCGCCCGAGGCTCCGCCCCTCGGCCAGCCCCGCCTTGGGGACCCTCGGCTCCCGAGGCTCTGCCCCTCGGCCAGGCCCGCCTTGGGGACCCTTGGCGCCCGAGGCTCCGCCCCTCGGCCAGGCCCGCCTTGGGGACCCTTGGCGCCCGAGGCTCCGCCCCTCGGCCAGCCCTGTCTTGGGGACCCTCGGCGCTCGAGGCGCCGCCCCTCGGCCAGCCCCGCCTTGGGGTCCCCCGGCGCCCGAGTCTTCGCCCTTCGGCAACCCCCTTTTGGGGACCCCCGGCGCCCGAGGCGTCGACCCTCGGCAACTCCCCCTTGGGGTGCACCAGTGCCCAAAATGTCGTCCCTCGGGAATCCTTCTTGGGGAACCCGCTGCCCGAAATGTCGTCCCTCGGCAACCCCCCCTTCGGGGACCCCTGGCGCCCGAGGCGCCTCCCCTCGGCAACCCCCCCTTAGGGACCTACGGCGCCCGAGGCTCCGCCCCTCGGAACCCCTTTCTTGGGGACCCCCGGCGCCCGAGGCTTTGCCCCATGGCTGGCCCACATTGGGGACCTTTGACGCCCGAGTCGTCGCCCCACGGCAACCAACCTTCGGGGACCCTCGGCGCCCAAGAGTTCGCCCCTCGGCAACCCCCTCTTGGGTACCGCCGGCGCCCGAGGCGCCGCCTCTCGGCCAGCTTCGACTTGGGGACCCATGGCGCCCGAAGCTCCGCCCCTCGGCCAGGCCCGCCTTGTGGACCCTCGGCGCCCGAGGCTCCGCCCCTCAGGCGGCCCCGCCTTGGGGACCCCCGGCGCCCGAGGCTCCGCCCCTCGGCCAGCCCCGCTGTCGGGAACCTCGGCGCCCGAGGCTCCGCCCCTAGGCCAGCCCCGCCTTGGGGACCCTCGGCGCCCGAGGCTCCGCCCTTCAGCCAGCCCCGCCTTGGGGACTTCCGGCGCCCGAGGCGCCGTCCCTCGGCCATCCCCGCCCATGGCGACCCGAGGTGCCCGAGGCGCCGCCCATCGGCCAGCCCCGCCTTGGGGACCCCCGGTGCCCAAAATCTCGCCCCTCGGCAACCCCCCTTTGGGGACCACCGGCGCCCGAGGCGCCGCCCATCGGCCAGCCCCGCCTTGGGGACCCTTGGCGCCCGAGGCTCCGCCCATCGGCCAGCCCCGCCTTGGGGACCCCCGACGACCGAGGTCTCGCCCATCGGCAAACTCCCCCTTGGGGAAAACCAGGGCCTGAGGGCTCGGCCCTCGGCAACCCCCCTTGGGGAACCCCGGCGCCCGACGTGTCGCCCCTCGGACCCCCTCTTTGGGATCCCCGGCGCCCGAGGTGTTGCCCAGCGAAAACCCCTCCTTGGGGACCCCCCGGCGCCCGAGGCGCCGCCCCTCGGCTAGCCCCGCCTTGGGAATCCGCGACGCCCATGGCGCCGCCCCTCGGCCAGCCCCCTTTTGGGGACGCTCGGCACCCAAAACGCCCACACTCGGCCAGCCCCCCCTTTTGGGACCGCCGGCGCCGAGGCGTCGCCCCACGGCAACAACGCCTCAGGGACCCCCAGCGCCGGAGGCGTCGCCGCTCGGCAACCCCCCCTTTTGGGCCCCCCGGGGCCTGTGGCGTCGCTCCTCGGCAACCCCCTCTTGGGGACCCCCGGTGCCCAAAATCTCGCCCCTCGGCAACCCCCCTTTGGGGACCACCGGCGCCCGAGGCGCCGCTCCTAAGCCAGCCCCGCCTTGGGGACCCTTGGCGCCCGAGGCTCCGCCCCTCGGCCAGCCCCGCCTTGGGGACCCTCAGCTCCCGAGGCTCCGCCCCTCGGCCAGGCCCGCCTTGGGGACCCTTGGCGCCCGATGCTCCGCCCCTCGGCCAGCCCCGTCTTGGGGACCCTCGGCGCCCGAGGCTCCGCCCCTCGCCCAGGCCCGCCTTGGGGACCCTCGGCGCCCGAGGCTCCGCCCCTCGGCCAGCCCCGTCTTGGGGACCCTCGGCGCTCGAGGCGCCGCCCCTCGGCCAGCCCCGCCTTGGGGAACCCCGGCGCCCGGGGCGCCACCCATCGGCCATCCCCGCCTTGGGGACCCCCGGCGCCCGAGGCTCCGCCTCTCGGCCAGGCCTGCCCTGGGGACCTTCGGCGCCCGAGGCTCCGCCCCTCGGCCAGCCCCGCCTTGGGGACCCCCGGCATTCGAGGCTCCGCCCCTCGGCCAGCCCCGCCTTGGGGACCCCAGGCGCCCGAGGCTCCGCCCCTCGGCCAGCCCCGCCTTGGGGACCCTCAGCTCCCGAGGCTCCGCCCCTCGGCCAGGCCCGCCTTGGGGCCTCTTGGCGCCCGAGGCTCCGCCCCTCGCCCAGGCCCGCCTTGGGGACCCTTGGCGCCCGAGGCTCCGCCCCTCGCCCAGGCCCGCCTTGGGGACCCTCGGCTCCCGAGGCTCCGCCCCTCGGCCAGCCCCGTCTTGGGGACCCTCGGCGCTCCAGGCGCCGCCCCTCGGCCAGCCCCGCCTTGGGGTCCCCCGGCGCCCGAGTCTTCGCCCCTCGGCAACCCCCTTTTGGGGACCCCCGGCGCCCGAGGCGTCGACCCTCGGCAACTCCCCCTTGGGGCGCACCAGTGCCCGAAATGTCGTCCCTCGGGAATCCTTCTTGAGGAACCCGCTGCCCGAAATGTTGTCCCTCGGCAACCCCCCCTTCGGGGACCCCTGGCGCCCGAGGCGCCTCCCCTCGGCAACCCCCCCTTAGGGACCTACGGCGCCCGAGGCTCCGCCCCTCGGAACCCCCCCTTGGGGACCCCCGGCGCCCGAGGCTTTGCCCCATGGCTGGCGCACATTGGGGACATTTGACGCCCGAGTCGTCGCCCCACGGCAACCAACCTTCGGGGACCCTCGGCGCCCAAGAGCTCGCCCCTCGGCAACCCCCCCTTGGGTACCGCCGGCGCCCGAGGCGCCGCCTCTCGGCCAGCTTCGACTTGGGGACCCATGGCGCCCGAGGCTCCGCCCCTCGGCCAGGCCCGCCTTGTGGACCCACGGCGCCCGAGGCGCCGCCCATCGGCCATCCCCGCTTCGGGGACCCCAGGCGCCCGAGGTGCCGCCCCTCGGCCAGGGCCGCCTTAGGGACCCCCGGCGCCCGAGGCTCCGCCCCTCGGCCAGGCCCGCCTTGGGGACCCTTGGCGCCCGAGGCTCCGCCCTTCGGCCAGGCCCACCTTGGGGACCCTCGGCGCCCGAGGCGCCGCCCCTCGGCCAGCCCCGCCCTGGGGAGTCCCGGCGCCCGTGGCGTCGCCCCTCGGCAATTCCGCCTTGGGGACCCCAGGGACTCCCTCACCCCAGTGCCTGACATGTCGCCCCCGGAGTTCCCACCGGGGACCCCACCTCACGGTGCCCAAGATGCCGCCCTCTGGGAGCGCCCGCCGGGAACCCCCGCCCCCGTTGCCTGAAATGCAGGCCCCCCGGGAGCCCCCGTCGGGGACCTCCCGGCGCCCGGTGCCCGAAATGTCGCCCCTCGGGAGCCCCACCCGGGGACCCCACCTGCGTGCCCGAAATGTCGCCCTCCCGAAACCACCTATTGGGGAGCCCCGGTGCCAAAAATGTGGGCCCTCGGGAACCCCCCTTTGGGGACCCGGGTGCCCAAAGCGTCGTCCCTTGGGAACGTCCCTTAGGGACCCCCGGTGCTCAAAATGTCGGCCCTCGGGAGCCCGACTTGGGGACCCCCGGTGCCCAAAAGTTCGTCTCTCAGAAACCTCCCTTGAGGACCCCGGTGCCAAAAATGTTGCCCCTCGGGAACCCCCCTTGGAGAACCCCGGTGCCCAAAATTTCGTCCTTCCGGAATCCCCCTTGGGGACCCCCGGTGCCCAAAATGTCGACCCTCGGGAACCCCCCTTGGGGACCCCCGGCGCCCAAAATGTCGGCCCTCGGGAACCCCCCTTGGGGACCCCCGGTGCCCAAAATGTCGACCCTCGGGAACCCCCCTTGGGGACCCCCGGCGCCCAAAATGTCGGCCCTCGGGAACCCCCCTTGGGGACCCCCGGCGCCCAAAATGTCGGCCCTCGGGAACCCCCCTTGGGGACCCCCGGTGCCCAAAATGTCGTCCGTCGGGAACCCCCCTTGGGGACCCCCGGTGCCCAAAATGTCGTCCGTCGGGAACCCCCCTTGGGGACCCCCGGTGCCCAAAATGTCGTCCCTCGGGAACCCCCCTTGGGGACCCCCAATGCCCAAAATGTCGGCCCTCGGGAACCCCCCTTGGGGACCCCCGGCGCCCAAAATGTCGTCTCTCGGGAACCCCCCTTGGGGACCCCCGGTGCCCAAAATGTCATCCGTCGGGAACCCCCCTTTGGGGCCCCCTTCGCCCGAGGTGTCGCCCCTCGGACCCCCTCTTTGGGATCCCCGGCGCCCGAGGTGTTGCCCAGGGGAAACCCCTCCTTGGGGACCCCCGGCGCCCGAGGCGCCGCCCCTCGGCCAGGCCCGCCTTGGGGACGCCCGGCATTCGAGGCTCCGCCCCTCGGCCAGCCCCGCCTTGGGGACCCCAGGTGCCCGAGGCTCCGCCCCTCGGCCAGCCCCGCCTTGGGGACCCACGGCTCCCGAAACTCCGCCCCTCGGCCAGGCCCGCCTTGGGGACCCTTGGCGCCCGAGGCTCCGCCCCTCGGCCAGGCCCGCCTTGGGGACCCTCGGCGCCCGAGGCTCCGCCCCTCGGCCAGCCCCGCCTTGGGGTCCCCCGGCGCCCGAGTCTTCGCCCCTCGGCAACCCCCTTTTGGGGACCCCCGGCGCCCGAGGCGTCGACCCTCGGCAACTCCCCCTTGGGGTGCACCAGTGCCCAAAATGTCGTCCCTCGGGAATCCTTCTTGGGGAACCCGCTGCCCGAAATGTCGTCCCTCGGCAACCCCCCCTTCGGGGACCCCTGGCGCCCGAGGCGCCTCCCCTCGGCAACCCCCCCTTAGGGACCTACGGCGCCCGAGGCTCCGCCCCTCGGAACCCCCCCCTTGGGGACCCCCGGCGCCCGAGGCTTTGCCCCATGGCTGGCCCACATTGGGGACCTTTGACGCCCGAGTCGTCGCCCCACGGCAACCAACCTTCGGGGACCCTCGGCGCCCAAGAGTTCGCCCCTCGGCAACCCCCTCTTGGGTACCGCCGGCGCCCGAGGCGCCGCCTCTCGGCCAGCTTCGACTTGGGGACCCATGGCGCCCGAAGCTCCGCCCCTCGGCCAGGCCCGCCTTGTGGACCCTCGGCGCCCGAGGCTCTGCCCCTCGGCCAGCCCCGCCTTGGGGACCCCCGGCGCCCGAGGCTCCGCCCCTCGGCCAGCCCCGCTTTCGGGAACCTCGGCGCACGAGGCTCCGCCCCTCGGCCAGGCCCGCCTTGGGGACCCCTGGCGCCCGAGGCTCCGCCCTTCGGCCAGCCCCGCCTTGGGGACTTCCGGCGCCCGAGGCGCCGCCCCTCGGCCAGCCCCGCCCATGGCGACCCGAGGCGCCCGAGGCGCCGCCCATCGGCCAGCCCCGCCTTGGGGACTCCCGACGACCGAGGTCTCGCCCATCGGCAAACTCCCCCTTGGGGAAAACCAGGGCCTGAGGGCTCGGCCCTCGGCAACCCCCCTTGGGGAACCCCGGCGCCCGAGGTGTCGCCCCTCGGACCCCCTCTTTGGGATCCCCGGCGCCCGAGGTGTTGCCCAGCGAAAACCCCTCCTTGGGGACCCCCCGGCGCCCGAGGCGCCGCCCCTCGGCTAGCCCCGCCTTGGGAACCTGCGACGCCCATGGCGCCGCCCCTCGACCAGCCCCCTTTTGGGGACGCTCGGCACCCAAAGCGCCCACACTCGGCCAGCCCCCCCTTTTGGGACCGCCGGCGCCGAGGCGTCGCCCCACGGCAACAACGCCTCAGGGACCCCGCGCCGGAGGCGTCGCCGCTCGGCAACCCCCCCTTTTGGGCCCCCCGGGGCCTGTGGCGTCGCTCCTCGGCAACCCCCTCTTGGGGACCCCCGGTGCCCAAAATCTCGCCCCTCGGCAACCCCCCTTTGGGGACCACCGGCGCCCGAGGCGCCGCTCCTAAGCCAGCCCCGCCTTGGGGACCCTTGGCGCCCGAGGCTCCGCCCCTCGGCCAGCCCCGCCTTGGGGACCCGAGGCGCCCGAGGCGCCGCCCCTCGGCAGCCCCGTCTTGGGGACTCCCGACGCCCGAGGCGCCGCCCAACGGCCAGCCCCGCCTTGGGGACCCCCGGCATTCGAGGCTCCGCCCCTCGGCCAGCCCCGCCTTGGGGAACCCCGGCGCCCGGGGCGCCACCCATCGGCCAGCCCCGCCTTGGGGACCCCCGGCATTCGAGGCTCCGCCCCTCGGCCAGGCCTGCGCTGGGGAACTTCGGCGCCCGAGGCTCCGCCCCTCGGCCAGCCCCGCCTTGGGGACCCCCAGCATTCGAGGCTCCGCCTTTCGGCCAGCCCCGCCTTGGGGACCCCAGGCGCCCGAGGCTCCGCCCCTCGGCCAGCCCCGCCTTGGGGACCCTCAGCTCCCGAGGCTCCGCCCCTCGGCCAGGCCCGCCTTGGGGACCCTTGGCGCCCGAGGCTCCGCCCCTCGGCCAGCCCCGTCTTGGGGACCCTCGGCGCCCGAGGCTCCGCCCCTCGCCCAGGCCCGCCTTGGGGACCCTCGGCGCCCGAGGCTCCGCCCCTCGGCCAGCCCCGTCTTGGGGACCCTCGGCGCTCGAGGCGCCGGCCCTCGGCCAGCCCCGCCTTGGGGAACCCCGGCGCCCGGGGCGCCACCCATCGGCCATCCCCGCCTTGGGGTCTTCCGGCGCCCGAGGCTCCGCCTCTCGGCCAGGCCTGTCCTGGGGACCTTCGGCGCCCGAGGCTCCGCCCCTCGGCCAGCCCCGCCTTGGGGACCCCCGGCATTCGAGGCTCCGCCCCTCGGCCAGCCCCGCCTTGGGGACCCCAGGCGCGCGAGGCTCCGCCCCTCGGCCAGCCCCGCCTTGGGGACCCTCAGCTCCCGAGGCTCCGCCCCTCGGCCAGGCCCGCCTTGGGGACCCTTGGCGCCCGAGCCTCCGCCCCTCGCCCAGGCCCGCCTTGGGGACCCTTGGCGCCCGAGGCTCCGCCCCTCGCCCAGGCCCGCCTTGGGGACCCTCGGCTCCCGAGGCTCCGCCCCTCGGCCAGCCCCGTCTTGGGGACCCTCGGCGCTCGAGGCGCCGCCCCTCGGCCAGCCCCGCCTTGGGGTCCCCCGGCGCCCGAGTCTTCGCCCCTCGGCAACCCCCTTTTGGGGACCCCCGGCAACTCCCCCTTGGGGCGCACCAGTGCCCGAAATGTCGTCCCTCGGGAATCCTTCTTGAGGAACCCGCTGCCCGAAATGTCGTCCCTCGGCAACCCCCCCTTCGGGGACCCCTGGCGCCCGAGGCGCCTCCCCTCGGCAACCCCCCCTTAGGGACCTACGGCGCCCGAGGCTCCGCCCCTCGGAACCCCCCCTTGGGAACCCCCGGCGCCCGAGGCTTTGCCCCATGGCTGGCGCACATTGGGGACATTTGACGCCCGAGTCGTCGCCCCACGGCAACCAACCTTCGGGGACCCTCGGCGCCGAAGAGTTCGCCCCTCGGCAACCCCCCCTTGGGTACCGCCGGCGCCCGAGGCGCCGCCTCTCGGCCAGCTTCGACTTGGGGACCCATGGCGCCCGAGGCTCCGCCCCTCGGCCAGGCCCGCCTTGTGGACCCACGGCGCCCGAGGCGCCGCCCATCGGCCATCCCCGCTTCGGGGACCCCAGGCGCCCGAGGTGCCGCCCCTCGGCCAGGGCCGCCTTAGGGACCCCCGGCGCCCGAGGCTCTGCCCCTCGGCCAGGCCCGCCTTGGGGACCCTTGGCGCCCGAGGCTCCGCCCTTCGGCCAGGCCCACCTTGGGGACCCTCGGCGCCCGAGGCGCCGCCCCTCGGCCAGCCCCGCCCTGGGGAGTCCCGGCGCCCGTGGCGTCGCCCCTCGGCAATTCCGCCTTGGGGACCCCAGGGACTCCCTCACCCCAGTGCCTGACATGTCGCCCCCGGAGTTCCCACCGGGGACCCCACCTCACGGTGCCCAAGATGCCGCCCTCTGGGAGCGCCCGCCGGGAACCCCCGCCCCCGTTGCCTGAAATGCAGGCCCCCCGGGAGCCCCCGTCGGGGACCTCCCGGCGCCCGGTGCCCGAAATGTCGCCCCTCGGGAGCCCCACCCGGGGACCCCACCTGCGTGCCCGAAATGTCGCCCTCCCGAAACCACCTATTGGGGAGCCCCGGTGCCAAAAATGTGGGCCCTCGGGAACCCCCCTTTGGGGACCCGGGTGCCCAAAGCGTCGTCCCTTGGGAACGTCCCTTAGGGACCCCCGGTGCTCAAAATGTCGGGCCTCGGGAGCCCGACTTGGGGACCCCCGGTGCCCAAAAGTTCGTCTCTCAGAAACCTCCCTTGAGGACCCCGGTGCCAAAAATGTTGCCCCTCGGGAACCCCCCTTGGAGAACCCCGGTGCCCAAAATTTCGTCCTTCCGGAATCCCCCTTGGGGACCCCCGGTGCCCAAAATGTCGACCCTCGGGAACCCCCCTTGGGGACCCCCGGCGCCCAAAATGTCGGCCCTCGGGAACCCCCCTTGGGGACCCCCGGTGCCCAAAATGTCGACCCTCGGGAACCCCCCTTGGGGACCCCCGGCGCCCAAAATGTCGGCCCTCGGGAACCCCCCTTGGGGACCCCCGGTGCCCAAAATGTCGACCCTCGGGAACCCCCCTTGGGGACCCCCGGTGCCCAAAATGTCGTCCGTCGGGAACCCCCCTTGGGGACCCCCGGTGCCCAAAATGTCGACCCTCGGGAACCCCCCTTGGGGACCCCCGGTGCCCAAAATGTCGTCCGTCGGGAACCCCCCTTGGGGACCTCCGGTGCCCAAAATGTCGTCCCTCGGGAACCCCCCTTGGGGACCCCCAATGCCCAAAATGTCGTCCCTCGGGAACCCCCCTTGGGGACCCCCGGCGCCCAAAATGTCGGCCCTCGGGAACCCCCCTTGGGGACCCCCGGTGCCCAAAATGTCATCCGTCGGGAACCCCCCTTTGGGGCCCCCTTCGCCCGAGGTGTCGCCCCTCGGACCCCCTCTTTGGGATCCCCGGCGCCCGAGGTGTTGCCCAGTGGAAACCCCTCCTTGGGGACCCCCGGCGCCCGAGGCGCCGCCCCTCGGCCAGGCCCGCCTTGGGGACCCCCGGCATTCGAGGCTCCGCCCCTCGGCCAGCCCCGCCTTGGGGACCCCAGGCGCCCGAGGCTCCGCCCCTCGGCCAGCCCCGCCTTGGGGACCCACGGCTCCCGAGGCTCCGCCCCTCGGCCAGGCCCGCCTTGGGGACCCTTGGCGCCCGAGGCTCCGCCCCTCGGCCAGGCCCGCCTTGGGGACCCTCGGCGCCCGAGGCTCCGCCCCTCGGCCAGCCCCGCCTTGGGGTCCCCCGGCGCCCGAGTCTTCGCCCCTCGGAAACCCCTTTTGGGGACCACCGGCGCCCGGGGCGTCGACCCTCGGCAACTCCCCCTTGGGGTGCACCAGTGCCCAAAATATCGTCCCTCGGGAATCCTTCTTGGGGAACCCGCTGCCCGAAATGTCGTCCCTCGGCAACCCCCCCTTCGGGGACCCCTGGCGCCCGAGGCGCCTCCCCTCGGCAACCCCCCCTTAGGGACCTACGGCGCCCGAGGCTCCGCCCCTCGGAACCCCTCCCTTGGGGACCCCCGGCGCCCGAGGCTTTGCCCCATGGCTGGCCCACATTGGGGACCTTTGACGCCCGAGTCGTCGCCCCACGGCAACCAACCTTCGGGGACCCTCGGCGCCCAAGAGTTCGCCCCTCGGCAACCCCCTCTTGGGTACCACCGGCGCCCGAGGCGCCGCCTCTCGGCCAGCTTCGACTTGGGGACCCATGGCGCCCGAAGCTCCGCCCCTCGGCCAGGCCCGCCTTGTGGACCCTCGGCGCCCGAGGCTCCGCCCCTCGGCCAGCCCCGCCTTGGGGACCCCCGGCGCCCGAGGCTCCGCCCCTCGGCCAGCCCCGCTTTCGGGAACCTCGGCGCACGAGGCTCCGCCCCTCGGCAAGGCCCGCCTTGGGGACCCCTGGCGCCCGAGGCTCCGCCCCTCGGCCAGCCCCGCCTGGGGGACCCTCGGCGCCGGAGGCTCCGCCCCTAGGCCAGCCCCGCCTTGGGGACCCTCGGCGCCCGAGGCTCCGCCCTTCGGCCAGCCCCGCCTTGGGGACTTCCGGCGCCCGAGGCGCCGCCCTTCGGCCATCCCCACCCATGGCGACCCGAGGCGCCCGAGGCGCCGCCCATCGGCCAGCCCCGCCTTGGGGACCCCCGACGACCGAGGTCTCGCCCATCGGCAAACTCCCCCTTGGGGAAAACCAGGGCCTGAGGGCTCGGCCCTCGGCAACCCCCCTTGGGGACCCCCGGCGCCCGAGGTGTCGCCCCTCGGACCCCCTCTTTGGGATCCCCGGCGCCCGAGGTGTTGCCCAGCGAAAACCCCTCCTTGGGGACCCCCCGGCGCCCGAGGCGCCGCCCCTCGGCTAGCCCCGCCTTGGGAATCCGCGACGCCCATGGCGCCGCCCCTCGGCCAGCCCCCTTTTGGGGACGCTCGGCACCCAAAGCGCCCACACTCGGCCAGCCCCCCCTTTTGGGACCGCCGGCGCCCGAGGCGTCGCCCCACGGCAACAACGCCTCAGGGACCCCCAGCGCCGGAGGCGTCGCCGCTCGGCAACCCCCCCTTTTGGGCCCCCCGGGGCTTGTGGCGTAGCTCCTCGGCAACCCCCTCTTGGGGACCCCCGGTGCCCAAAATCTCGCCCCTCGGCAACCCCCCTTTGGAGACCACCGGCGCCCGAGGCGCCGCCCCTAAGCCAGCCCCGCCTTGGGGACCCCCGGCGCCCGAGGCTCCGCCCCTCGGCCAGCCCCGCCTTGGGGACCCGAGGCGCCCGAGGCGCCGCCCCTCGGCAGCGCCGTCTTGGGGACTCCCGACGCCCGAGGCGCCGCCCAACGGCCAGCCCCGCCTTGGGGACCCCCGGCATTCGAGGCTCCGCCCCTCGGCCAGCCCCGCCTTGGGGAACCCCGGCGCCCGGGGCGCCACCCATCGACCAGCCCCGCCTTGGGGACCCCCGGCGCCCGAGGCTCTGCCCCTCGGCCAGGCCTGCCCTGGGGACCTTCGGCGCCCGAGGCTCCGCCCCTCGGCCAGCCCCGCCTTGGGGACCCCCGGCATTCGAGGCTCCGCCCCTCGGCCAGCCCCACCTTGGGGACCCCAGGCGCCCGAGGCTCCGCCCCTCGGCCAGCCCCGCCTTGGGGACCCTCGGCTCCCGAGGCTCCGCCCCTCGGCCAGGCCCGCCTTGGGGACCCTTGGCGCCCGAGGCTCCGCCCCTCGCCCAGGCCCGCCTTGGGGACCCTTGGCGCCCGAGGCTCCGCCCCTCGGCCAGCCCCGTCTTGGGGACCCTCGGCGCTCGAGGCGCCGCCCCTCGGCCAGCCCCGCCTTGGGGTCCCCCGGCGCCCGAGTCTTCGCCCCTCGGCAACCCCCTTTTGGGGACCCCCGGCGCCCGAGGCCTCGACCCTCGGCAACTCCCCCTTGGGGTGCACCAGTGCCCAAAATGTCGTCCCTCGGGAATCCTTCTTGGGGAATCCGCTGCCCGAAATGTCGTCCCTCGGCAACCCCCCCTTCGGGGACCCCTGGCGCCCGAGGCGCCTCCCCTCGGCAACCCCCCCTTAGGGACCTACGGCGCCCGAGGCTCCGCCCCTCGGAACCCCCCCCTTGGGGACCCCCGGCGCCCGAGGCTTTGCCCCATGGCTGGCCCACATTGGGGACCTTTGACGCCCGAGTCGTCGCCCCACGGCAACCAACCTTCGGGGACCCTCGGCGCCCAAGAGTTCGCCCCTCGGCAACCCCCTCTTGGGTACCGCCGGCGCCCGAGGCGCCGCCTCTCGGCCAGCTTCGACTTGGGGACCCATGGCGCCCGAAGCTCCGCCCCTCGGCCAGGCCCGCCTTGTGGACCCTCGGCGCCCGAGGCTCCGCCCCTAGGCCAGCCCAGCCTTGGGGACCCTCGGCGCCCGAGGCTCCGCCCTTCGGCCAGCCCCGCCTTGGGGACTTCCGGCGCCCGAGGCGCCGTCCCTCGGCCATCCCCGCCCATGGCGACCCGAGGTGCCCGAGGCGCCGCCCATCGGCCAGCCCCGCCTTGGGGACCCCCGGTGCCCAAAATCTCGCCCCTCGGCAACCCCCCTTTGGGGACCACCGGCGCCCGAGGCGCCGCCCATCGGCCAGCCCCGCCTTGGGGACCCCCGGCATTCGAGGCTCCGCCCCTCGGCCAGCCCCGCCTTGAGGACCTCCGGCGCCCGAGGCGCCGCCCCTCGGCCATCCCCGCCCATGGCGACCCTCGGCTCCCGAGGCGCCGCCCATCGGCCAGCCCCGTTTTGGGGACCCCCGACGACCGAGGTCTCGCCCATCGGCAAACTCCCCCTTGGGGAAAACCAGGGCCTGAGGGCTCGGCCCTCGGCAACCCCCCTTGGGGACCCCCGGCGCCCGAGGTGTCGCCCCTCGGACCGCCTCTTTGGGATCCCCGGCGCCCGAGGTGTTGCCCAGCGGAAACCCCTCCTTGGGGACCCCCGGCGCCCGAGGCGCCGCCCTTCGGCTAGCCCCGCTTTGGGTATCCGCGACGCCCATGGCGCCGCCCCTCGACCAGCCCCCCTTGGGGACCCCTGACGCCCGAGGAGCCGCCCCTCGGCCAGCCCTTCCTTGGGGACTGCCGGCGCCCGAGCCGTCGCCCCTCGGCAACCTCAGCCCGGTGACTCCCGGCGCCCGAGGTGATGCCCCTCGGCAACGCCCCCTTTGTAAGCCCCAGCGCCCGAGGCGTCGCCCCTCGGCAACCTCCCGGCGAGGTGCACCACACTAGGCTGCCCGGGAAACTCCCCTTTCCCAGTGCCCGAAGTGTCGCCCCTCGGGAGGCCGCCCGGGGGACACCCCTTCCCCAGTGCCCGAAGTGTTGCACCTCAGTAGGCTGCCCAGGGGACCCCCCTTTCCCGGTGCCCGAAGTGTCGCCACTTGGGAGGGCGCCCAGGGGACCCCCCTTTCTCCGTGAACGAAGTGTCGCACTTTGAAAAGCCACCCGAGGGAAACCCCTTTCCCTGAGCTAAAAGTGTCGCCCTGCGGGAGGCCGCCGGGGGAACCCGCCTTTCCAAGTGCGTGAAGGGTCTCCCTTCGGGAGGCTGCCAGGGCGTCCCCCCTTTCCTGGGGCCTGAAGTGTCGCCCCTCGGCAGGGTGTTTGGGGGAACCCCCTTCCCCGGTACCCGAAGTGTTACCCTTCGGGACTCCACCCAGGGGAACCCCCTTCCCAGTACCCGAAATGTCGACCGTCGGGAGGCCGCCCGGGGGAGCCCCCTGCTCCAGTGCCTGAAGTGTTGCCCGTCGGGAGGCCGCGAGGGTGAACCCCCTTCCCAGTGCCCAAAGTGTCGCGCCCTCAGAAGGCCACCCAGGGCAGCCTCCTTTCCCTAAAAGAGAAGTGTCACCCTTCGTGAGGCCACCATGGGGAACCCCCTTCTCTGGAGCCAGAAGTGTTGCCTCTTGGCACGCCTCCCAGGGGAACCCCCTTTTTCTGAGCCCAAAGTGTCAACCTTCGGGTGGCCTCCCAAGAGACCCCCCTTTCCCTGCGACCAAAGTGTCGCCCCTCGGTAGGCCGCCCGGGGGAAACCCCTTTCCCGGTGCCCGAAGTGTCACCTCCTTGGAGGCCGCCCGGGGGACTCGCCCTTTCCCCGTGCACGAAGTGTCACTCTTCGAAAAGCCGTACGGGGGAACCCACTTCCCTGGTTCCCAAAGTGTCGCTCCTCGGAAGGCTGCCCAGGGGATCCCCCTTTCCCTGAGCTCGAAGAGTCGCCCCACAGGAGGCCACCCGGGAAACTCCCCTTTCCCAGTGCCCGAAGTGTTGCCCCTCAGGAGGCCGCCCGGGAGACCCCCCTTCCCCAGTGCCTGAAGTGTCACCACTTGGGAGGGTGCCCAGCGGGACCCCCCTTTCCCTGTGCATGAAGTGTCGCACTTTGAAAAGCCTCTCGGGGGAACTCCCTTTCCCGGTACCCAAAGTGTCGCCCCTCGGAAGGCTTCCCAGGGGAAACCCCTTTTCCTGAGCTCAAAGTGTCGCCCCGCGGGAGGCCGCCTGGGGGAACCCTCTTCTCCGCTGCCCAAAGTGTCGTCCCTCGGGAGGCCGCCCGGGGGAACCCTCTTTCCCAGTGCCCGAAATGTCACCTCTCAAGAGGCTGCCCGGGGGACCCCCCTTCCCCAGTGTCTGAAGTGTCGCAGCATTGTAGGCTGCCCAGGGGAACCCTCTTTCCCAGTACCAAAGCGTCGCCCCTCGGGAGGCCGCCCAGGGGAACCCCCTTTTTCTGAGCTCGAAGTGTCACCCCGCGGGAGGCCGCCTGTGGGACGCCCCTTTCCCAGTGCACGAAGTGTTTCCCTTCAGGAGGCCGCCAGTGGGACCCCCCTTTCCTGGTGCCTGAAGTGTTGCCCCTTGGCGGGCCAACCAGGGGAACCTCCTTTCCCGGTACCTGAAGTGTCGCCCCTCGGGAGGCCGCCAGGGGGAGCCCTCTTTCTCAGTGCCTGAAGTGTCGCCCCTCAGGAGGCCGCCCGGGGAAACCCCCTTCCCCTGTTCTCAAAGTGTCGCCCCATCGGGATGCCACCCGGGTGAATCCCCTTCCCCAGTTCTTGAAGTGTCGCACCTCATGAGGCCGCCCGGGAGAGCCCCCTTTCCCTTAGACCAAAGTGGCGCCCCTCGGGAGGCCGCCCGGTGGAACCCCCTTCTCCGGAGCCAGAAGTCTTGCCTTTTGGGACGCCTCCCAGGGGAACCCCCTTTTTCTGAGCCCGAAGTGTCAACCTTCGGGAGGCCTCCCAAGAGACCCCCCTTTCCCTGAGACCGAAGTGTCTCCCCTCGGGAGGCTGCCCTGGCGACCCCCCTTCCCAGGTGCCCAAAGTGTCGCACCACAGGAGGCCGCCCGGGGGACCCCTTTTCCGGTGACTGAAGTGTCGCCCCTCGGAAGGCCGACTGGGGAAACCGCATTCCCCGGTACCCGAAGTTTTACCCTTCGGGAGGCCGCCCAGGGGAACCCCCTTCCTCAGTGTCCGAAGTGTCGCAGAAATGTAGGCTGCCCAGGGGAACCCTCTTTCCCTGTACCAAAGTGTCGCCCTTCGGAAGGCTTCCCGGGGGACCCAACTTTTCCGGTGCACAAAGTGTCGCCCCTCGGGAGACCGCCTAGCGAACCCCCTTTCCCATATGCCCGAAGTGTCGCACAACAGTAGGCTGCCTGGGAAACTCCCCTTTCCCAGTGCCTGAACTGTCGCCCCTCGGGAGGCCGCCCGGGGGACCCCTGTTTCCCCGTGCATGCAGTGTCGCTCTTCGAAAAGCCGCCCGGGGGAACCCACATGCCCAATGCCCAAAGTGTTGCCCCTTGGAAGGCTTGCCAGGGGATCCCCCTTTCCCTGAGCTTGAAGTGTCGCCCCGCGGGAGGCCGCCCGGGGAAACCCTCTTCTCCGGTGTCCAAAGTGTCGCCCCTCGGGAGGCCACCCGGGGGAACCCTCTTTCCCAGTGCCCAAAATGTCACCCCTCAAGAGGCCGACCGGGGGACCCGCCTTCCCCAGTGCCTGAAGTATCGCACCACTGTCGGCTTCCCAGGGGAACCCTCTTTCCCAGTACCGAAGTGTTACCCCTCGGGAGGCCGCCCGGGGGACCCGCCTTTCCCGGTGCCCAAAGTGTCGCACCTCAGAAGGCCGCCCAGCAGACCCCCCTTCCCAAGTGCCCGAAGAGTCGCACCACATTAGGCTGTCCGGGAAACTCCACTTTCCCTGAGACAGAAGTGTCGCCCCTCGGAAGGCCGCCCGGGGGACCCCCCTTTCCCCGTGCACGAAGTGTCGCTCTTCGAAAAGCTGCCCGGGGGAACCCACATCCCCGGTGCCCAGTGTCACCCCTCAGAAGGCTTCCCAGGGGATCCCCCTTTCCCTGAGCTTGAAGTGTCGCCCTGCGGGAGGCCGCCCTGGGGAACCCTCCTCTTTGGTGCCCAAAGTTTCGCCGCTCGGGAGACCGCCCTGGGGAACCCTCCTCTTTGCTGCCCAAAGTTTCGCTTCTCGGGAGGCCACCCGGGGGAACCCTCTTTCCCAGTGCCCGAAATGTCACCTCTCAAGAGGCTGCCCTGGGGACCCCCCTTCCCCAGTGCCTGAAGTGTCGCCGCTCAGGAGGCCGCCCGGGGGACCCCCCTTTCCCCATGCACAAAGTGTTGCTCTTCAAACAGCCGCCCGGGGGAACCCACATCCCCTGTGCCCAAAGTGTTTCCCCTCAGAAGGCTGCCCAGGGGATCCCCCTTTACCTGAGCTCGAAGTGTCGCTTCGCGGGAGGCCGCCCGGGGGAACCCTCTTCTCCGGTGCCCAAAGTGTCGCCCCTCAGGAGGCCACCCGGGGAAACCCTCTTTCCCAGTGCCCAAAATGTCAACCCTCAAGAGGCCGACCGGGGGACCCGCCTTCCCCAGTGCCTGAATTGTCGCACCACTGTCGGCTTCCCAGGGGAACCCTCTTTCCCAGTACCGAAGTGTCACCCTTCGGGAGGCCGCCCGGAGGACCCGCCTTTCCCGGTGCCCAAAGTGTCGCACCTCGGAAGGCCGCCCAGCGGACCCCCCTTCCCAAGTGCCCGAAGAGTCGCACCACATTAGGCTGTCCGGGAAACTTCACTTTCCCAGTGGCTGAAGTGTCGCCCCTCGGGAGGCCGCCCGGGGGACCCCCCTTTCCTGGTACCTGAAGTGTCGCAACATGGGAGGCCACCCGGGGGACCCTCCTTTCCCTGTGCACGAAGTGTCGCTCTTCGAAAAGCTGCCCGGGGGAACCCACATCCCCGGTGCCCAGTGTCACCCCTCAGAAGGCTTCCCAGGGGATCCCCCTTTCCCTGAGCTTGAAGTGTCGCCCCGCGGGAGGCCGCCCTGGGGAACCCTCCTCTTTGGTCCCCAAAGTTTCGCTATCGGGAGGCCACCTGGGGGAACCCTCTTTCCCAGTGCCCGAAATGTCACCTCTCAAGAGGCTGCCCGGGGGACCCCCTTCCCCAGTGCCTGAAGTGTCGCCCCTCGGGAGGCCGCCCGGGGGAACCCCCTTTCCAGTGCCCGAAATGTCACCTCTCAAAAGGCTGCCCGGGGGAACCCCCTTCCCCAGTGTCCGAAGTGTCGCAGAAATGTAGGCTGCCCAGGAGAACCCTCTTTCCCTGTACCGAAGTGTCGCCCTTCGGGAGGCCGCCCAGGGGACCCCCCTTTCCCCGTGCACGAAGTGTTGCTCTTCAAGAAGCCACCCAGGGGAACCCACTTCCCCTGTGCCCAAAGTGTCGCCACTCGGAAGGCTTTCCAGGGGATCCCTCTTTCCCTGAGCTCGAAGTGTCGCCCCGCAGGAGGCCGCCCGGGGGAACCCTCGTCTTTGGTACCCAAATTGTCGCCCCTCGGGAGGCCAACCGGGGGAACCCTCTTTCCCAGTGCCTGAAATGTCACCTCTCAAGAGGCTGCCCGGGGGACCCCCCTTCCCCAGTGCCTGAAGTGTCAGAGCATTGCAGGCTGCCCAGGGGAACCCTCTTTCCCAGTACCAAAGTGTCGCCCCTCGGGAGGCCGCCCAGGGGAACCCCCTTTTCCTGAGCTCGAAATGTCGCCCCGCAGGAGGCCGCCTGTGGGACGCCCCTTTCCCAGTGCGTGAAGTGTCTCCCTTCGGGAGGCCGCCAGTGGGACCCGCCTTTCCTCGTGCCTGAAGTGTCGCCCCTCGGCAGGCCGCCCAGGGGAACCTCCTTCCCCAGTACCCAAAGTGTCGCCCCTCGGGAGGCCGCCAGGGGGAGCCCTCTTCCCCAGTGCCTGAAGTGTCGCCCCTTGGGAGGCCGCCCGGAGCAACCCCCTTCCCCTGTTCTCAAAGTGTCGCTCCTCGGGAGGCCGGCCGGGTGAACCCCCTTCCCCAGTTCTTGAATTGTCGCCTCTCGTGAGGCCGCCTGGGAGAGCCCCCTTTCCCCGAGACCAAAGTGGCGCCCCTCGGGAGGCCACCCGGGGGAAACCCCTTTCCCGGTGCCAAAAGTGTCACCCCTCGGGAGGCCGCCCGTGAGACCCCCCTTCCTCAGTGCCCGAAGTTTTGTACCACAGTAGGTTGCCCAGGGGATCCCCGTTTCCTGGTGCCCGAAGTGTCGCCACTTGGGAGGCCGCCCTAAGGAACCCCCTTTTCCCGGTGCCCGAAGTGTCACCTCCTTGGAGGCCGCCCGGGGGACCCCCCTTTCCCCGTGCATGAAGTGTCACTCTTCGAAAAGCTGTACAGGGGAACCCACTTCCCCGGTGCCCAAAGTTTCGCCCCTCGGAAGGCTGCCTAGGGGATCCCCCTTTCCCTGAGCTCGAAGAGTCGCCCCACAGGAAGCCGCCCGGGAGACCCCCCTTCCCCAGTGCCCGAAGTGTTGCACCACAGTAGGCTGCCTGGGGGACCCCCCTTTCCTGGTGCCCGAAGTGTCGCCACTTGGGAGGACGCCCAGGGGACCCCCCTTTCTCCGTGCACGAAGTGTCGCACTTTGAAAAGCCTCTCGGGGGAACTCCCTTTCTCGGTACCCAAAGTGTCGCCCCTCGGAAGGCTGCCCAGGGGAAACCCCTTTTCCTGAGCTCAAAGTGTCGCCCCGCGGGAGGCCGCCCGGGGGAACCGCCTTTCCCAGTGTGCGAAGTGTCTCCCTTCGGGAGGCCGCCAAGGGTCCCCCCTTTCCTGGTGCCTGAAATGTCGCCCCTTGGCAGGCCGTTTGGGGGAACCCCCTTCCCCGGTACCCGAAGTGTTACCCTTCGGGACTCCGCCCAGGGGAACCCATTTCCCTGGTACCCTAAGTGTCGCCTGTCGGGAGGCCACCCGGGGGAGCCCCCTTCCCCAAAGCCTGAAGTGTTGCCCGTAGGGAGGCCGCGCGGGTGAACCCCCTTCCCAGTGCCTAAAGTGTTGCCCCCTCGGAAGGCCACCCGGGGCAGCCCCCTTTCCCTGGGACCGAAGTGTCGCCGCTCCGGAGGCCGCCTGGGGGAAACGCCTTTCCTGATGCCAAAAGTGTCGCCCTTCGGGAGGCCGCCCTGGGGAACCCCCTTTCCCGGTGCCTTAAGTGTCGCACCTTGGGAAGGCGCCCGGGAGACCCCCGTTCCCCAGTGCCCGAAGTGTTGTACCACAGTAGGCTGCCCAGGGGATCCCCCTTTTGTGGCGTCCGAAGTGTCGCCACTTGGGAGGCCGTCCGGGGGACCCCCCTTTCCCCGTGCATGAAGTGTCGCACTTTGAAAAGCCGCCCAGGGGAACCCCCTTCCCCGGTACCCAAAGTGTTGCCCCTCGGAAGGCTGCCCAGTGGACCCTCCTTCCCAAGTGCCCGAAGTGTCGCACCACAGTAGGCTGCCCAGGAAACGTCCCCTTTCCCACTGCCCTAAGTGTCGCCCCTCGGGATTCTGCCCGGGGGACAACCCTTCCCCAGTGCCTGAAGTGTTGCACCACATTAGGTTGTCCGGGAAACTCCACTTTCCCAGGGCCCGAAGTGTTGCCCCTCGGGAGGCCGCCCAGGGGACCCCGCTTTCCCCGTGCACAAAGTGTCACTCTTCTAAAAGCCACCCGGGGGAACCCACTTTCCCGGTGCCCAAAGTGTCGCCCCTCAGAAGGCTTCCCAGGGGATCCCTCTATCCCTGAGCTTGAAGTGTCGCCCCGCGGGAGGCCGCCCGGGGGAACCCTTCTCTTTGGTGCCCAAAGTGTCGCCCCTCGAGAGGCCAACCGGGGGAACCCTCTTTCCCAGTGCCTGAAAAGTCACCTCTCAAGAGGCTGCCCTGGGGACCCCCCTTCCCCAGTGCCTGAAGTGTCGCAGCATTGTAGGCTGCCCAGGGGAACCCTCTTTCCCTGTACCAAAGCGTCGCCCCTCGGGAGGCAGCCAGGGGGAGCCCTCTTCCCCAGTGCCTGAAGTGTCGCCCCTCGGGAGGCCGCCCGGGGAAACCCCCTTCCCCTGTTCTTGAAGTGTCGCCCCTCATGAGGCCGCACAGGGGAGCCCCCTTTCCCTGAGACCGAAGTGGCGCCCCTCGGGAGGCCGCCCGGGGGAACCCCCTTCTCTGGAGCCAGAAGTTTTGCCTTTTGGGACGCCTCCCGGGGGAACCCCCTTTTTCTGAGCCCGAAGTGTCAACCTTTGGGCGGCCTCCCAAGAGACCCCCCTTTCCCTGAGACCGAAGTGTCGCCCCTCGGGAGGCCGCCCGTGAGACTCCACTTCCCCAGTGCCCGAAGTGTTGTACCACAGTAGGCTGCCCAGGGGATCCCCCTTTCCCGGTGCCCGAAGTGTCGCCACTCAGGAGGCCGCCCGGGGGACCCCCCTTTACCCGTGCACGAAGTGTCGCTCTTCGAAAAGCCACTCGGGGGAACCCCCTTCCCCGGAGCCCAAAGTGTCGCCCCTCGGAAGGCTGCCCAGGGGATCCCCCTTTCCCTGAGCCCGAAGTGTCGCCCTGTGGAAGGCCACCCGGGGGAACCCTCTTTCCCGGTGCCCGAAATGTCACCCCTCAAGAGGCCGCCCAGGAGACCCCCCCTTCCCCAGTGCCTGAAGTGTCGCACCACTGTCGGCTTCCCAGGGGAACCCTCTTTCCCAGTACTGAAGTGTCGCACCTTGGATGGTCGCCCAGCGGACCCCCCTTCCCAAGTGCCCGAAGTGTCGCACAACATTAGGCTGCCCAGGAAATTCCACTTTCCCTGTGCCCAAAGTGTCGCCCCTCGGCGGCCTCCCGGGGGATCCCCCTTCCCTGGGTGCCCGAAGTGTCTCCCCTCGGGAGGCCGCTTGTGTGAACCCCCTTTCCTGGTGCAAGTAGTGTTGCTCCTCGGGAGGCTGCCCTGGTGACCCCCCTTCCCAGGTGCCCAAAGTGTCGCACCCAGGAGGCCGCCCGGGGGTCCCCCTTCCCGGAGCCTGAAGTATCGCCTCTCGGGAGGCCACCCGGGGGACCCCTATTTCCCGATGCCTGAAGTGTCGCCCCTGGAAAGGCTGACCGGGGGAACCACATTCCCCGGTACCTGAAGTTTTACCCTTCGGGAGGCCGCCCAGGGGAACCCCCTTCCCCAGTGTCCGAAGTGTCGCACAACAGTAGGCTGCCCAGGAAACTCCCCTTTCCCAGTGCCTGAAGTGTCGCCCCGTGGGAGGCCGCCCGGGGGACCCCCCTTTCCCCATGCACAAAGTGTTGCTCTTCAAAAAGCCTCCCGGGGGAACCCACATCCACGGTGCCCAGTGTCACCCTTCGGAAGGCTTCCCAGGGGATCCCCCTTTCCCTGAGCTTGAAGTGTCACCCCGCAAGAGGCCGCCCGGGGGATCCCTCTTCTCCGGTGCCCAAAGTGGTGCCCCTTGGGAGGCCGCCCGGGGGAACCCCCTTCTCCGGAGCCAGAAGTTTTGCCTTTTGGGACGCCTCCCGGGGGAACCCCCTTTTTCTGAGCCCGAAGTGTCAACCTTCGGGCGGCCTCCCAAGAGACCCCCCTTTCCCTGAGACCGAAGTGTCGCCCCTCGGGAGGCCGCCCGTGAGACTCCACTTCCCCAGTGCCCGAAGTGTTGTACCACAGTAGGCTGCCCAGGGGATCCCCCTTTCCCGGTGCCCGAAGTGTCGCCACATGGGAGGCCAAATGCGGGACCCCCCTTTCCTGGTGCCCGAAGTGTCGCCACATGGGAGGCCACCCGGGGGACCCTCCTTTCCCCGTGCACGCAGTGTCGCTCTTCGAAAAGCTGCCCGGGGGAACCCACATCCCCTGTGCCCAAAGTGTTGCCCCTCGGAAGGCATCCCAGGGGATCCCCCTTTACCTGAGCTTGAAGTGTCGCTTCGCGGGAGGGCGCCCGGGGGAACCCTCTTCTCCGGTGCCCAAAGTGTCGCCCCTCGGGAGGCCACCCGGGGGAACCCTCTTTCCCAGTGCCCAAAATGGCACCCCTCAAGAGGCCGCCCGGGGGACCCCTCTTCCCCAGTGCCTGAAGTGTCACACCACTGTCGGCTTCCCAGGGGAACCCTCTTTCCCAGTACCGAAGTGTCGCCCCTCGGGAGGCCGCCTAGCGGACCCACCTTCCCAAGTGCCCGAAGAGTCGCACCACATTAGGCTGTCCGGGAAACTCCACTTTCCCAGTGCCCAAAGTGTCGCCACTTGGGAGGCCGCCCGGGGGACCCCTCTTTCCCCGTGCACGAAGTGTCGCTCTTCGAAAAGCCACCCAGGGGAACCCACATCCCCGGTGCCCAAAGTGTCGCCCCTCGGAAGGCTTCCCAGGGGATGCCTCTTTCCCTGAGCTTGAAGTGTCGCCCCGCGGGAGGCCGCCCTGGGGAACCCTCCTCTTTGGTGCCCAAAGTTTCGCCCCTCGGGAGGCCACCTGGGGGAACCCTCTTTCCCAGTGCCTGAAATGTCACCTCTCAAGAGGCTGCCCGGGGGACCCCCCTTCCCCAGTGCCTGAATTGTCGCTCTTCGAAAAGCTGCCCGGGGGAACCCACATCCCCTGTGCCCAAAGTGTTGCCCCTCGGAAGGCTTCCCAGGGGATCCCCCTTTACCTGAGCTTGAAGTGTCGCTTCGCGGGAGGGCGCCCGGGGGAACCCTCTTCTCCGGTGCCCAAAGTGTCGCCCCTCGGGAGGCCAACCGGGGGAACCCTCTTTCCCGATGCCCAAAATGTCACCCCTCAAGAGGCTGCCCGGGGGACCCGTCTTCCCCAGTGCCTGAATTGTCGCACCACTGTCCGCTTCCCAGGGGAACCCTCTTTCCCAGTACCGAAGTGTCACCCCTCAGGAGGCTGCCCCGGGGACCCGCCTTTCCCGGTGCCCAAAGTGTCGCACCTCGGAAGGCCGCCCAGCGGACCCCCCTTCCCAAGTGCCCGACATGTCGCACCACATTAGGCTGTCCGGGAAACTCCACTTTCACAGTGCCTGAAGTGTCGCCCCTCGGGAGGCCGCCCGGGGGACCCCCCCTTTCCCAGTGCCCGAGGTGTCGCCCCTCGGAAGGCCACCCGGGGGATGCCTCTTTCCCCGAGCACGAAGTGTCGCTCTTCGAAAAGCCACCCAGGGGAACCCACTTCCCCTGGGCCCAAAGTGTCACCCCTCGGAGGGCTTCCCAGCGGATCCCTCTTTCCCTCAGCTCGAAGTGTCGCCCTGCGGGAGGCCGCCCAGGTAACCCTCCTCTTTGGTGCCCAAAGTGTCACCCCTCGGGAGGCCACCCAGGGGAACCCTCTTTCCCAGTGCCCGAAATGTCACCTCTCAAGAGGCTGCCCGGGGGACCCCCCTTCCCCAGTGCCTGAAGTATCGCAGCATTGTAGGCTGCCCAGGGGAACCCTCTTTCCCAGTACCAAAGTGTCGCCCCTCGGGAGGCCGCCCAGGGAACTCCCTTTTCCTGAGCTCGAAGTGTCGCCCCGCGGGAGGCCGCCTGTGGGACCCCCCTTTCCCAGTGCGCGACGTGTCTCCCTTTGGGAGGCCGCCAGTGGGACCCCCCTTTCCTGGTGCCTGAAGTGTCGCCCCTCGGCAGGCCGCCCGGGGCACACTCCTTCCCCTGTTCTCAAAGTGTCGCCCTTCGAGATGCCGGCTGGGTGAACCCCCTTCCCCAGTCCTTGAATTGTCGCCTCTTGTGAGGTCGCCCAGGGGAGCCCCCTTTCCCTGTGACCTAAGTGGCTCCCCTCGGGAGGCTGCCCGGGGCAACCCGCTTCTCCGGAGCCAGAAGTCTTGCCTTTTGGGACGCCTCCCAGGGGAACCCCCTTTTTCTGAGCCCGAAGTGTCAACCTTCGGGAGGCCTCACAAGAGACCTCCCCTTTCCCTGAGACCGAAGTGTTGCCCCTATGGAGACCGCCCGGGGGAAACCCCTTTCCCGGTGCCCAAAGTGATGCCCCTCAGGAGGCCGCCCTCGGGAACCCCCTTTCCCTGAGACCGAAGTGTCGGCCCTCGGGAGGCCGCCCGTGAGACCCCCCTTCCCCAGTGCCCGAAGTGTTGTACCACAGTAGGCTGCCCAGGGGATCCCCCTTTTGCGGTGCCCGAAGTGTCACCACTTGGGAGGCCGCCCGGGGGACCCCCCTTTACCCGTGCACAAAGTGTCGCTCTTCGAAAAGCCACCCGGGGAAACCCCTTCCCCGGAACCCAAAGTGTCGCCCCTCGGAAGGCTGCCCAGGGGATCCCCCTTTCCCTGAGCTCGAAGTGTCGCCCCGCGGAAGGCCACCCGGGGGAACCTTCTTTCCCAGTGCCCGAAATGTCACCCCTCAAGAGGCCACCCAGGGGACTCCCCTTCCCCAGTGCCTGAAGAGTCGCACCACTGTCGGCTTCCCAGGGGAACCCTCTTTCTCAGTACCAAAGTGTCGCCCCTCGGGAGGCCGCTTGGGGAACCCGCCTTTCCCGGTGCCCAAAGTGTCGCACCTCGGAAGGCCGCCCAGCGGGCCCCCCTTCCCAAGTACCCAAAGTGTCGCACAACATTAGGCTGCCCGGGAAACTCCACTTTCCCTGAGACAGAAGTGTCGCCCCTCGGGAGGCCGCCCGGGGGAAACCCCTTTCCCGGTGCCCAAAGTGTCGCCTCTAGGGAGGCCGCCAGGGGGAACCCACATCCCTGGTGCCCAAAGTGTCGCCCCACCAAGGCCTCCCGGGGGAACCCTCTTTCCCGGTGCAAGTAGTGTCGCTCCTCGGGAGGCTGCCCTGGCGACCCCCCTTCCCAGGTGCCCAAAGTGTCGCACCACAGGAGGCCGCCCGGGGGACCCCTTCCCGGTGCCTGAAGTGTTGCCTCTCAGGAGGCCAGCCGGGGAACCCAATTTCCCAATGCCTGAAGTATCGCTCCTCGGAAGGCCGACCGGGGGAACCGCATTCCCCGGTACCCAAAGTTTTGCCCTTCGGGAGGCCGCCCAGGGGAACCCCCTTCCCCAGTGTCTGAAGTGTCGCAGAAATGTAGGCTGCCCAGGGGAACCCTCTTTCCCAGTACCGAAGTGTCACCGCTTGGGAGGCTGCCCGGGGGACCCGCCTTTTTCGGTGCTTAAAGTGTCGTCCCTCGGGAGGCCACCCAGCGGATCCCCCTTTCCCGGTGCCCAAGGTGTCGCGCCTCAGAAGGCCGCCCAGCAAACCCCCTTTCCCATGTGCCCGAAGTGTCGCACCACAGTAGGCTGCCCGGGAAACTCCCCTTTCCCAGTGCTTCAAGTGTCGCCCCTCGGAAGGCCGCCCGGGGGACCCCCCTTTCCCCGTGCACGAAGTGTTGCTCTTCAAAAAGCCACCTGGGGGAACCCACATCCCCAGTGCCCAAAGTGTTGCCCCTTGGAAGGCCTCCCAGGAGATCCCCCTTTCCCTGAGCTCGAAGTGTCACCCCACGGGAGGCCGCCCGGGGGAACCCTCTTCTCCGGTGTCCAAAGTGTCGCCCCTCGGGAGGCCGCCTGGGGGAGCCATCTTTCCCAGTGCCTGAAATGTCACCTCTCAAGAGGCTGCCCGGGGGACCTCCCTTCCCCAGTGCCTGAAGTGTCGCACCATTGTAGGCTTCCCAGAGGAACCCTCTTTCCCAGTACTGAAGTGTTGCCCCTCGGAAGGCTGCCCAGGGGATTCCCTTTTCCCTGAGCTCGAAGTGTCGCCCTGTGGGAGGCCACCCGGGGGAACGCTCTTTCCCAGTGCCTAAAATGTCACCCCTCAAGAGGCCGCCTGAGGGACCCCCCTTCCCCAGTGCCTGAAGTGTCGCACCACTGTTGGCTGCTCACGGGGAACCCTCTTTCCCAGTAGCGAAGTGTCACCCCTCGGGAGGCCGCCCGGGGGACCCGCCTTTCCCGGTGCCCAAAGTGTCGCACCTCGGAAGGCCGCCCAGCGGACCCCCCTTCCCAAGTGCCCGACATGTCGCACCACATTAGGCTGCCCGGGAAACTCCACTTTCCCAGTGCCCAAAGAGTCGCCGCTCGGGAGGCCGCCCGGAGGACCACCCCTTTCCCGGTGCCCGAAGTGTCGCTACTTGGGAGGCCACCCGAGGGACCCCCCTTTCCCCGTGCACGAAATGTCGCTCTTCGAAAAGCCACCCAGGGGAACCCACTTCCCCGGTGCCCAAAGTGTCACCCCTCGGAAGGCTTCCAAAAAGAGATCCCTCTTTCCCTCAGCTCGAAGTGTCGCCCCGCAGGAAGCCGCCCGGGGGAACCCTCCTCTTTGGTGCCCAAAGTGTTGCCGCTCGGGAGGCCACCCTGGGGAACCCTCTTTCCCAGTGCCCGAAATGTCACCTCTCAAGAGGTTGCCCGGGGGACCCTCTTCCCCTGTGCCTGAATTGTCGCACCATTGTAGGCTGCCCAGGGGAACCCTCTTTCCCAGTACCGAAGTGTCGCCCCTCAGGAGGCTGCCCGGGGGACCCGCCTTTTCCGGTGCACAAAGTGTCGCCCCTCGGGAGGCCGCCCGTGAAACTCCCCTTTCCCAGTACCCGAAGTGTTGCCCCTGGGGCGTCCGCCCGGGGGACAACCCTTCCCCAGTGCCCGAAGTGTTGCACCCACTAGGCTGCCCAGGGCACACCCCTTTCCTGGTGCCCAAAGTGTCGCCATTTGGGAGGCCGCCCGGGGAACCCCCCTTTCCCCGTGAATGAAGTGTTGCACTTCCAAAAGTCGTCCGGGGGAACCCCCTTCCCCGGTACCCAAAGTGTCGCCCCTCAGAAAGCCGCTCAGGGGATCCCTCTTTCCCTGAGCTCGAAGTGTCGCCCCGCGGGAGGCGGCCTGTGGGATCCCCCTTTCCCAGTGCGTGAAGTGTCTCCCTTCCGGAAGCCGCCAGTGGGACCCCCCTTTCCTGGTGCCTGAAGTGTCGCCCCTCTGCAGGTCGCCCAGGGGAACCTCCTTCCCCGGTACCCAAAGTGTCGCTTCTCATGAGGCTGCCGGGGAACCCCCTTCCTGGTGCTATAAGAGTCGCCCCTAGGGAGGCCGCCCAGGGCAACCCCCTTCCCCAGTTCTTGAAGTGTCGCCCCTCGTGAGGCCGTCCGGGGGAGCCCCCTTTACCTCAGACCGAAGTGGCGCCCCTCGGGAGGCCGCCTGGGGGAACCCCCTTCTTCGGAGCCAGAAGTGTTGCCTTTTGGGTTGCCTCCCGGGGGAACTCCCTTTTTCTGAGCTTGAAGTGTCAACCTTTGGGAGGCCTCCCAAGAGATCCCCCCTTTCCCTGAGACCCAAGTGTCACCCCTCGGGAGGCCGCCCAGGGATAACCCCTTTCCCGGTGCCCAAAGTGTCACCCCTCGGGAGGCCGCCTTGGGGAACCCCCTTTCCCGGTGCCTGAAGTGTCACCCCTCGGGAGGCCGCCTGGGAGACCCCCCTTCCCCAGTGCCCGAAGTGTTGTACCACAGTAGGCTGCCCAGGGGATCCCCCTTTCCCAATGCCCAAAGTGTCGCCACTTGGGAGGCGGCCCAGGGGACCCCCCTTTCCCCGTGCACGAAGTGTCGCTCTTCGAAAAGCCACCCGGGGGAACCCCCTTCCCCGGAGCCCGAAGTGTCGCCCCTCGGAAGGCTGCCCAGGGGATCCCCCTTTCCCGGAGCTCGAAGTGTCACCCCGCGGGAGGCCACCCGGGGGAACCTTCTTTCCCAGCGCCCGAAATGTCACCTCTCAAGAGGCCGCCTGGGGGACCCCCCTTCCCCAGTGCCTGAAGTGTCGCACTACTCTCGGCTTCTCAGGGGAACCCTCTTTCCCAGTACCGAAGTGTCGCCCCTTGGGAGGCCGCTTGGGGAACCCGCCTTTCCCGGTGCCCAAAGTGTCGCACCTCGGAAGGCCGCCCAGCGGGCCCCCCTTGCCAAGTGCCCGAGTGTCGCACCACATTAGGCTGCCCGGGAAACTCCACTTTCCCAGTGCCCGAAGTGTCGCCCCTCTGGAGGCCACCCAGGGGTCCCCCCTTTCCCATTGCCCAAAGTGTCACCCTGCGGGAGGCCGCCCGTAGGAGCCCCTATTCCATGAGACCGAAGTCTCCCCCCTCGGGAGGCTGCCCGGGGGAACCCCCTTTCCCGGAGCCTGACGTGTTGCTACTTTGGACTCCTCCCGGGTGAACCTCCTTTCCTTGAGCCCGAACTGTCAACCTTCGGAAGGCCGCCCAAGAGACCCCCCTTTCTCTGAGACCGAAGTGTCGCCCCTCTGGAGGCCGCCCGGGGAAAACCCCTTTCCCGGTGCCCAAAGTGTCGCCTCTAGGGAGGCCGCCAGGGGGAACCCCCTTCCCTGTGCCCAAAGTGTCGCCCCTCGGAGGCCTCTCGGAGGAACCCCCTTCCCTGGTGCCCAAAGTGTCTCTCCTCGGGCGGCCGCTCGGGTGAACCTCCTTTCCCGGTGCAAGTAGTGTCGCTCCTCGGGACGCTGCCCTGGAGACCCCCCTTCCCAGGTGCCCGAAGTGTCGCACCACAGGAGGCCGCCTGGGGGACCCCCTTCCCAGGTGCCTGAAGTGTTGCCTCTCGGGAGGCCACCCGGGGGACCCCTATTTCCCGATGCCTGAAGTATCGCCCCTCGGAAGGCCGACCGGGGGAACCGCATTCCCCAGTATCCGAAGTGTTACCCTTCGGGAGGCCGCCCAGGGGAACCCCCTTCCCCAGTGTCCGAAGTGTTGCAGAAGTGTAGGCTGCTCAGGGGAACCCTCGATCCCAGTACCGAAGTGTCGCCCCTCGGGAGGCCGCCCGGGGGACCCGCCTTTTTCGGTGCACAAAGTGTCGCCCCTCGGGAGACCGCCGGGGGAACCCCCTTTCCCGGTGCCCAAAGTGTCGCGCCTCAGAAGGCTGCCCAGCGAACCCCCCTTTCCCCAGTGCCCGAAGTGTCGCACCACAGTAGGCTGCCCAGGAAACTCCCCTTTCCCAGTGCCTGAAGTGTCGCCACTTGGGAGGGTGCCCAGGGGACCCCCCTTTCCCCGTGCACGAAGTGTCGTACTTTGAAAAGCCGCTAGGGGGACGCCCTTTTCCGGTACCCAAAGTGTCGCCCCTCGGAAGGCCTCCCAGGGGAACCCCCTTTCCCTGAGCTCGAAGTGTCGCCCCGCGGGAGGCCGCCTGTGGGACCCCCCTTTCCCAGTGCACGAAGTGTATCCCTTCGGGAGGCCCTCAGTGGGACCCCCCTTTCCTGGTGCTTGAAGTGTCACCCCTCGGCAGGCCGTTTGGGGGAACCCCCTTCCCCGGTACCTGAAGTGTATCCCATCGGGAGGCCGCCCGGGGGAGCCCCCTTCCCCAGTGCCTGAAGTGTCGCCCCTCGGGAGGTCGCCCAGGGGAATCCCCTTCCCCTGTGCTCAAAGTGTTGCCCCTCGGGAGGTCGCGCGGGTGAACCCCCTTCCCAGTCCCAAAGTGTCGCCCCCTTGGAAGGCCGCCCGGGGCAGCCCCCTTTCCCTGAGACCGAAGTGTCACACTTCGGGAGGCCGCCCGGGGGAACCCCCTTCTCCGGAGCCATAAGTGTTGCTTTTTGGGGCGCCTCCCGGGTGAACCTCCTTTTTGTGAGACCGAAGTGTCAACCTTCGGGAGGCCTCCCAAGAGACCCACCTTTCCCTGAGACCGAAGTGTCGCCCCTCGGGAGGCCGCCCGGGGGAAACCCCTTTCCCGGTGCCCAAAGTGTCACCCCTCAGGAGGCCGCCCAGGGGAAACCTCTTTCCCGGTGCCCAAAGTGTCGCCTCTCAGGAGGCTGCCCTGGGGAAACCCCTTTCCCGGTGCCCGATGTGTCGCCACTTGGGAGGGCGCCCGGGGGACCCCCCTTTCCCTGAGCTCAAAGTGTCACCCCACGGGAGGCCACCCGGGGGAACCCTCTTTCCCGGTGCCCGAAATGTCACCCCTCAAGAAGCCTCTCGGGGGACCCCCCTTCCCCAGTGCCTGAAGTGTCGCACCACTGTCGGCTTCCCAGGGGAACCCTCTTTCCCAGTACCGAACTGTCGCCCCTCGGGAGTCCGCCCGGGGGACCCGCCTTTCCCGGTGCCCAAAGTGTCGCACCTCGGAAGGCCGCCCAGCGGACCCCCCTTCCCAAGTGCCCGAAGTGTTGCATCACAGTAGGCTGCCCGGGGGACCCCCCTTTCCCTGTTCACGAAGTGTCGCCCCTCGGGAGGCCGCCCGGGAGAACCCCCTTTCCCGGTGCACAAAGTGTCGCTCTTCTAAAAGCCGCCCGGAGGAACCCACTTCCCCGGTGCCCAAAGTGTCGCCCCTCGGAACGCTACCCAGGGGATCCCCCTTTCCCTGAGCTCGAAGTGTCACCCCGCGGGAGGCCACTCGGTGGAACCCCCTTTCCCGGTGCCCAAAGTTTCGTCCCTCGGGAGGCCACCCGGGGGAACCCTCTTTCCTGGTGCCCGAAATGTCACCTCTCAAGAGGCTGCCGGGGGACCCCCCTTCCCTAGTGCCTGAAGTGCCGCACCATTGTAGGCTGCCCAGGGGAACCCTCTTTCCCAGTACTGAAGTGTCGCCCCTCGGGAGGCCTCCCGGGGGACTCGCCTTTTCCGGTGCACAAAGTGTCGCACCTCGGGAGTCCGCCAGGGGACCCCCCTATTCCGGTGCCCAAAGTGTCGCACCTCGGAAGGCCACCTAGCTGCCCGGGAAACTCCTCTTTCCCAGTGCTCGAAGTGTCGCCCTTTGGGAGTTCGTGCGGGGGACCCCCCCTTCCCCAGTGACCGAAGTGTTGCACCACAGTATGCTGCCTGGGGGACCCCCCTTTCCCAGTACCGGAAGTGTCGCCATTTGGGAGGCCGCTCGGGGAACCTCCCTTTCCCCGTGCATGAAGTGTTGCACTTCGAAAAGCCGCTCAGGGGAACCCCCTTTCCCTGAGCTCGAAGTGTCGCTCCGCGGGAGGCCGCCTGTGGGACTCCCCTTTCCCAGTGCACGAAGTGTCTCCCTTCGGGAGGCCGTCAGTGGGACCCCCCTTTCCTGGTGCCTGAAGTGTCGCCCCTCGGCAGGCCGCCCAGGGGAACCTACTTCTTCAGTACCCGAAGTGTCGCCCCTCAGGAGGCGGCCAGGGGGAACCCCCTTCCCAGTGCCATAAATGTCTCCCCTCGGGAGGCCGCCCGGGGGACCCCCCTTCCCCAGTGCCTGAAGTGTCACCCCTCGGGAGGCCGCCCGGGGGAATCCCCTTCCCCTGTGCTCAAAGTGTTGCCCCTTGGGATGCCGCCCAGGGGAACCCCCTTCCCCGGTTCCCGAAGTGTCGCCCCTCGTAAGGCCGCCCGGGGGAGTCCCCTTTCCCTGAGGCCGAAGTGTCGCCCCTCGGGAGGCTGCCCGGGGATCCCCCTTCCCTAGTGCCTGAAATATCGCCCCTCAGGAGGCCGCCCGTAGGAACCCCCTTCCCCGGTACTCGAAGTGTCGCCCCTTGGGATGCCGCCCAGGGGAACCCCCTTCCCCGGTGCCCGAAGTGTCGCCCCTCGGGAGGCCGCCCGGGGGAGCCCCCTTTCCCTGAGACCGAAGTGTCGCCCTCCGAGAGGCCGCCCAGTGGAACCCCCTTCCCCGGAGCCCTAAGTGTCGCCCCTTGGGAAGCCTCCCGGCGGAACCCCCTCTCCCTGAGCCCGAAGTGTCAACCTTCCGGAGGCCACCCAAGAGACCCCCTTTCCCTGAGACCGAAGTGTTGCTCCTCAGGAGGCCGCCTGGGGCAATCCCCTTTCCCCGTGCCCAGAGTGTCGCACCTTGGGAGGGCGCCAGGGGGACCCCCCTTCCCCGGTGCTCAACATGTCGCCCCTTGGGAGGCCGCCCGGGGGAACCCTTTTTCGCGGTGCCCAAAATGTCACCCCTCAAGAGGCCGCCCGGGGGACCCCCCTTCCCCAGTGCCCGAAGTGTCGCACCACTTTAGGCTGCCCAGGGGAACCCTCTTTCCCAGTACTGAAGTGTCGCCCCTTGGGAGGCCGCCCGGGGGATCCCCCTTCACCAGTTCCTGAAATGTCACCCCTCTGGAGGCCACCTGGGGGAACCCCCTTCCTCGGAGCCCAAAGTATCGCCCCTTGAGAGGCCGTCCGGGGGAACCCTCTTCCCCGATGCCCAAAGTGTCGCCCCTCGGGAGGTCGTCGGGGGGAACCCTCTTTCCCGGTGCCCGAAATGTCACCCCTCAAGAGGCCGCCCAAGGGATCCCCCTTCCCCAGTGCCGAAGTGTCGCACCACTGTAGGCTTCCCAGAGGAACCCTCTTTCCCAGTACCGAAGTGTCGCCCCTCGGGAGGCCGCCCGGGGGACCCGCCTTTTCCGGGGCCCAGAGTGTCACGACTCGGAAGGCCCTCCAGCGAACCCCCCTTCCCAAGTGCCCGAAGTGTCGCACCACAGTAGGCTGCCCGGGAAACTCCCCTTTCCCAGTGCCTGAAGTTTCGCCCCTCGGGAGTCCACCCGGGGGACCCCCCTTCCCCAGTGCCCAAAGTGTTGCACCACAGTATGCTGCCCGGGGGACCCCCCTTTTCCCGGTGCCTGAAGTGTCGCCACTTGGGAGGCTGCCTGGGGGACCCCCCTTTCCATGTACACGAAGTGTCACACTTCAAAAAGCCGCCCGGGGGAACCCCCTTCCCCAGTGCCCAAAGTGTCGCCCCTCGGAAGGCCACCCAGGGGAACCCCCTTTCCCTGAGCTCGAAGTGTCGCCCCGTTGGACGCCGCCTGGTGGATCCCCCAGGTTAGGGTTAGCGTTAGGGTCAGGGCAATGGGTTAGGGTTAGGGCAACGAGTCAGGGTTAGGGCAAGGGGTTAGGGCAACGGGTTAGGGTTAGGGCAACGCGTTAGGGCAACAGGTTAGGGTTAGGGCAACGGGTTAGGGTTAGGGCAACGCGTTAGGGCAACAGGTTAGGGTTAGGGCAACGGGTTAGGGCAACAGGTTAGGGCAATGGGTTATGGAAACGGTTTAGGGCAACGGGTTAGGACGACAAGTAAGGGTTAGGGCACCGGGTTAGGGAAAAAGGTTAGGGCAACGGGTTAGGGTAATGGGTCAGGGTTAGGGTTAGGGCAACGGGTTAGGGCAACGGGTTAGGGCAACGGGTTAGGGCAACGGGTTAGGGTTAGGGAAACGGGTTAGGGAAACGGGTTAGGGAAACGGGTTAGGGTTAGGGCAACGGGTTAGGGTTAGGGTTAGGGTAACGCATTAGGGTTAGGGTAACGGGTTAGGGCAACAGGTTAGGGCAACGGGTTAGGGCAACG